>NC_083412.1:14316936-14630112 GCF_020745735.1 Hemiscyllium ocellatum
GACAGAATCGGTTGTCCTCAACATCGATAACAGCCTCAAGGGGTGAATGAAAAGAACAGAACACGGGTCAGGGGCAACATTTTGACATTTGGTGCATTATTAATAATGTCCATGGCTAATCTGATCCTCTCTGACCATACAGTTCGTGTCTGTTCCCAATAAACGTAAACTCTCCTGTTCAGCAATGGTTAGTCCATCTGAAAACTGAATATCTTCAATAACCGAGTTTCTTCTTCTCACTGAGGATGAGGATACCACAGATAGCGCAAAGCAAAGGAGAAACGGGCATCCTTATTTCAATGGACAACCTGTCATTTTCAAACCGTGTTTACCTCAGCTCAAAGCACGAATGCTTTCGTAACATTAGGACGCAATAATTAGGAAAATCATAATTTGGCCCTCAAAACTGGTACCGCATTACCACTGAATCGTTGCAATCAAGTCTGCATCACAGTCAGCCTTTGTTGTTGTCTACAGAAGAGAAGATGAGGCAGCAATCCACCACATCAGTATTAAGTAATGGATCTGAATTAGGGGATTTGGACTCCCGAATCTGATAGTGCATTCAATAATGTCGAGAATGTTTCTCAACATCATTCTCCAGCTTTATTCTCAACAACTCTCATTCCCATTATTGACTAAAAGCGCTTTTTAATCTCTATCGTAAAGTCAATAGTGTCTGTGTCTTCATTCGTTTGTTTGTGCGTTTGACCACGTGTTTTTCTGTGTCACTCCGTATCAGCCTGAGTGTTTCTATCTCAGTTTTTACCTACTTATGTTGACAGTAATGTTGCATTTTTTACCGAGTCTGCTTGGTACTTCTGTGTCTCCATCTATGTGCAATAATGTACCTGATGTTTTGGGATCGAGAAAACAGATGCAAAATCTGACAATGGGTTTTAAGTAAGAACTGGCCTTCATTGAATATATACTCCTTACTCAGTTTTTGGGACCTGGATGTATCGTAATCGCCACACGAATCGTCCTGTTTTCGACCGATAATGTCGGTTCCTCCTCACTTGTGCGAGGGTCGCGGTGGCGGATGAGGGAAAGGACATTGGGCATATCACCGTGTTGTATCTATACAATGGTGTTAGCGGAGGGGTATTGTGTATTCGACAGAGAGTGTGAATGGAAGAAAGTGCTGCTTTCAAGCCTCGGGTTGTAGAGCATGAACCTTGATTGGAATTAAGGTCAATAACACATGTACAGAGAGTGTGAAGAAGGAGAGAGACTATGGTGACACTTATCCTGGCAGAGTGTGGAGGATAAAGACATTTGTCCTATATGTCTGGACATCATCTCAGATCACCTCAGCATCGATGTGAGTCTCGTCGAATGCTTTGTCCAACTATATTACTAATAACACCGCAGACTATGACCCTCATTCCACAGAATCAGATTTGGGTGAAGCTTACAGATAACAAGGAGAAACAAATATTGGTGCAAACGAAATGCAAACTATCGTGCAAATTTTGTACATCTTATGTTCTGGAAATTAGACATGAAAATATTTTGGGTAATACTACTGCAGTGCTGTTGGATGATCTCAAGTTTTATCTCAACTGTGTAAACTTAAAAAACGGTCAAGGCGTTAAATCTAAATGCCTTAAGTTTATTTGAGATGATTTGAAGGGTATGTTGTGAAACAAACAAGAGAAAAGGTCATTCCGGATTTGTGTTGTGTGGTCAAAATAAATAATTAATAATCTAGTTCGGAATCAGCTTTTGACAAATAGTGGCAAGTTCAGTTATTTAATTTTGGACCGTAGATCGGCTTGATGGTCATTGGGGAGCGAGAGATTATTCAGGGCTAAACGTTACAGATTTTGTTTGAAAGGAATTCTGCTTCTTTTGTAGCACCACGTGACTTCCATGTTTTGATTTGCAATACAGTTCTGCTGCTTGAACCCATTTCACAGCGAGACTGATTCGGTTGTCCGAACTGCACTCATGGACCTCCCCTAGTTTCTGATGCAGTAACTCCTCCATTTTAATGTTCTTATTATTCTGATGGCCTTACAGTGTTGTCACGTTCGAAGTTGCCACGTTCTTCAATACCTTTTAAGATAATAATCTAATCATCCCTGCCAGTATTGTCATATTCTATTTTTTAATGTGAATGTGTTTCGATATGCTTCTCTCCCTGAACAAATAGTCCTATAATCTCAGTGATGACAGCCTTACGTAGTTTCAGAATCAAGGAATTTGTGCACCTTTGGTTATTTGTCATTTCCACTCGTGTGACATTCTACCTTGGAGAGGGGAGGGATTTGAGGCGCTGTGACACCCGTCCTTGGAACTTGTTCAAGAATAGAATTTGCTCGAAAAAATTATGCAGTTCTTTCAGCATCTGCAGAGTGAAAGCAGAGATCAGCTTTTTTCGTTCAGTGACCCTTCCACAAAACTCTCAGTTTTTTGCAGTAAGCGTTGCTTTGGTTTCAGACTTCCAGTATCCAGAGATATTTCTATTTTTTTTATTGAATATGTGTTCCATGTCTGTGGTGCGAACTGAAGGAGCAGAGATAACGTTTGACGTCCTGAGTGACCTTGCTTCAGAACTGAAAATGATAGGAAAATCTGATTTGTAATTGATTGGCAGAGGTGGAGGTTTGAACGAGAAGCTGAGGGAGACGACGCCGCGCAAAAGACAAATCGGTGTTTAATTTCGTTGAGAGGGACATAGATATAAAATGGTTGGAAATTAATATGTGAATGCGGATATTAGTTATCCATGTTGAGTGCAAGATGAACAACACATAATTACGAAATAGTCAACGGGAGAACAAGAGGGAGGACTTATAAAAAATTGAGAAGTCTGAAGTGTTGGCGTTGTACAGTTATGGAATTGAATACTAACTCCTGCAGGCTGTAACTTTCTAAAGTGTAAAGTGAGCTGTTCGTCGATCTGTGGTTGTGCTTCATTAGAAACGTACAGAAGCAGAGAACCACCCTGTTCGTAACAGAGCAAGGTAGGTTATTGAAATCGGAATCAATGAGAATATCATGATACTCCCAAAGAGAGAAAGCGCTCCACAAAGCAGTCTCTGTTAGGTCTCGCTAATGGAAAGAATATTGCATTGTGAGCAGCAATGACAGTAGACTGCATTAATAAAAGTCACGTGGACTGCTGTTTCACGTGGTAGAGGTGTTTCGACTTGGTAAGAAATGAGGAACGAGTTCTGATCTTTTCAAGTATCATGCTTTAGTTATACTTGTCTGCAGATTGCGCAGTTGCGTGTTGAGATCTCTGCAATAACAGTATAAACCGCACTTTGTAAACATTATTTTAGTCTATTTAGTCACAAGCTGTTCACTACATCCCGACTACAATGCATAGGGAATATTCTGTTTGACACGTATGCTGTCTGCTTTAAAACAAGATAGGTCGATTCAACCCACACTTACAAATCTGTTTTTATTTCGGAATGGCAATTGTAACAATAACACTTTGGTATGTTGTAGCGTAATCAAACAAGTTTCAATGCCATCCATAAATTGCTTGCTTGACAATTTATAGCTACATTTATCAAATCAATGATTATCTAAGCCTTACTAATTGCTTCAGCTTGCCTGGCCATCTATAATTTCGTGTCTTCCGATTCCCTCTCTCTTTAAGTTGGTAAGTCATATTTGCCAGTCCTCGATAGACGCTCAGACACTCGTGATTCCAGCAAAAACCATCATCAATGCCTCTAAACTCACCTCAGCTATCTCCTTTGAACAACGCATTGTGATTTTTTTTGCTCTGGGTGATTCATCCGCCTTCAGACATTCCAGCATTCCCGGTAACTTTACATTAGTGAAGGTCACGACATTTAAATTTGCCCCGACTCTCGAGGTTCTCACCATCTGCCGGCGGTTTACAATGAGCAGAATATGCAAGGAACCTATTGAATTCCTCGGCTATTTCCTTGTTTCTCGTAACTGTTTCTCCAACCTGATATTCCAATATTTGTTCTTGCCTCGTTCTCGGCATTGTTATCCACATAAAAACATCTTTTATACTATTATCTGGTATCCCGTCAAATCCCTCTTCTCCATCATTTTTTGAAGTTGATCTCTGCTGGTATTGAACGACTTTCTAAACCTTTGGATTAACAATCATCTTGAGTAGATCATATGCTTTGCGTTTTAGTTTTTATGCTGTCCCTGACATCCCTGATCAGTCATCGACATATTTTCGGCCTCTGAACATGTTTCTTCTTCCTGAGGATGATTAGGAATTATCACTTTAATCTTGTGGAGCTGGGTGATTAGACAATTTGTGAGATGATTTGTAACTCTGTTTGATGTTACGGATGCAATTTGCCCGCTGAGCTGGAAGGTCCGTTTTCAGAAGCTTCATCACCATACTAGGTCCCATCATGAGTGAGACTGCGAATGAAGCAATGGCGGTATGAGTTAAGATTAGAGCGTTGATAGAAAACGACAGAAGGTCAGGCAATTTCCGAGGGGAAGTAAGTTCGATGGTTTGGGCAAAACTCATTCATGAGGATGGGAGCTTCGGGTTTGGCACCTCCCACGAGGACTTTGAACATTTCAACAACATCTCCAACACATTCCAACCGGAACAAAAATTCACCTGGACGTTCTCTGACACAACTGTCCCCTTCCTGGACCGAGCCATCTCCATCAACGATGACCAACCAACATTAACAAGTTTTGCAAAGCCACAGACTTCCACAGCCTCCTTGATTACACCTCCTCCCAGCCTATTTCCTGCTAAAATGCTATCCATTATTCCCACCTGTTCTGCCTTCGCCACATCTGCTCCCAGGAGGACAACTTCCACAACAGAACACACCAGATGACTTACTTCTTTAAAGACAGCAACGTCCCCTCCCATGTGGTTGAAGATGCCCTCCCGCGCATCTCATCCACGTCCCGCCCCACCACCCTTGAACCCCTCCCCGGCATCCTCAACAAGGACAGAAAGCCACATCCTCACCTTCCATCCCACCAACCTCTGCATAAATCTCATTATTAACCGACATTTCTGAAACCTCAAAATGGACCACACCACAAGGTATATATTTCCCTCCCCACACCAATCACTTTCCACAAAGACTGTTCCATCCATTACTTCATGGTCAAGACCACGCCCCCCCCCACACACACCAAAACGACCCACCCTCCCTTCCTGGCACCTTCCCCTGACCCCACAGACATTGCTAAACCTGGACCCACAGCATACCCATTACCTCCATCCAAGACCACAAAGGAGCTTTTCACATGCATCAAAGTTTCACCTGCACTTCCACTTGAGTCATTTTTCGTATCCACTGTTCCCGATGCCATCTCTACTACATTAGACAGACCGAATGACTTCTCACAGAACTTTTCAGAGAACATCTCTGGGACACCCCACCAATCAACCCCACCGCCTCGGGCCTTAATATTTCAACTAGCCCTCCCACTCTGTCGAGACCTTGCAGTTTTTTTTCCCTCATCTAGCGCCACTCCCTCACCACCCTTCGACTGGAGGAATAACGCCTCCTCTTCCGTCTCGAGACACTTAAAACACAGAGCATTAATGTGGAATTCAACAGTCTCCTCAATTCCCCTCCAGGCACCTTACCCCAGTTACAAACTTACAGCTCACCACCGCACACTTGAGAAGACACAAACTATCTCCCAGAGGTAACAGGACTGAAGGATCTGAACTGAAGTGACTCTTTGTTGCCAGGAATTGGTGTTTGAGAGACTGTTAGGTCTGAAGGCTGATAAGTCCCTGGAGCTTGATGGTCGACATCCCAGGCTACTGAAGGAGGTGGTTCTCGAAATCGTGGATGTGTTGGCGATTATTTTCCAGAAATCGATACATTCAGGATCAGTCCCTGCGGATTAGAGAGTGGTTAATGTTGTACCACTTTTTAAGAAAGGAACGAGAGACAAAGCAGGAAATTATAGACCAGTTAGTCGGATCTCAATGGTGGGAAACATGCTGGAGTCAATTATAAAGGATGAAATTACGATACATCTGGATAGTACCAACATCAACCTTACTTTCAGACAGGCAGACATGGGAGGCGTGGTAGTAGTTTGGCGCACAGACCATTACACCGCTGAGGCTAAATGCCACCTCGCAGACACCTACTCCTACTGCCACATTGACCATGACCCCACCTCCCACCACCAAGCCAACATCTCCCAGACCATTCAAAACCTCATCACCTCAAGGGATCTCCCATCCACCACCTCCAACCTCATAGTCCCACAAACCCGCATTGCCCGTTTCTACCTCCGGCCCAAAATCCACAAACCTGACTGCCCCAGCCGACACATTGTCTCGGCCTGCTCCTGCCCCAAGTCAGTATGCTGCCTGACCTTCGCCCCTTACTTCCCTCCAAGGCCCCAAGTGACTCTTCCATATCCACCACAAATTCACCTGCAACTACACACACATCATTTACTGCATCTACTGCACCCTATGTGGCTTCCTCTTTATTGGGGAGACAGGCCGCCTACTTGCAGAACGTCTCAGAGAACAGCCCAGGAACCCCCGGATCAACCAACCCAACCACCCCGTGGCTCAACCCTTCAAATCCCCCACCCACTCCACCAAGAACATGCAGGTACTTGGACTCCTCCATCGCCAGACCATAGCAACACGACGATTGGAGGAAGAGCGCCTCATCTTTCGGCTACGAACCCTTCAAAAAAAAGGGACAAACTCCGATTTCACCAGTTTCCTCATTTGCCCTCCCCACCTTGTCTCATTCAAATGCCTCGAACTTAGCACCGCATTCCTAACCTGCAATCTTCTTCCTGACCACTCCGCCCCCACCCCACTCCAGCCTATTACCCTCACCTTGATCTTCTTCCATCTATAGCATTTCCAACGCCCCTCCCCCAAGTCCCTCCTCCCTACGTTTTATCTTTGTCTGCTGGACACACTTTCCTCATTCCTGAAGAAGGGCTCACGCCCGAAACGTCGACTTTCCTGCTCCTTGGATCCTGCCTGACCTGCTGCACTTTCCAGCAACACATTTTCTGATCTGATTTCCAGCATCCGCAGACCTCACTTTCATCTCAGAATATGAGTTTGGACATGTTTGCCTTCGCCTTAATAAAGTGTATGACAGTAAGGTTATTATTGAACATCTTGAGGGCTTCCTGTAATTTGATTTATTTCGTGATGACAAAATTGTCGTCCACGTAGCACACACGAAGTTTGGGTTTGAAAGTAGATCGAGCCTTTTGTTCGAGTCTCCGCATTATTGTCTGTGCTGAGAAGCATGTCATAAGAGGTACCATGTGCGCACCGTTGGTATATATGTAAGCTTTGTGTTGAGGGTGAAGTGGGTGCTAAATCATCGGTCCACTCACTTGACGATATTGTCCTTCAGATGAAACAACTGAACTACAGAAACAATCATCCTAACACCCACAAACAAAGCTGCATTAGAACATTAATCCAACTAGACACCACACACTGCAGCACAGAACAACTTCAAAATCACCTGTAGAAGGTATTTAATACGATTGAGTACCAAATGAACACAGTAATGGATGAACTCAGATTTCTCCAGTTTCCTCATTTCCCCTTCCCCCACCTCATTGCAGTTCCAAACTTCCAGCTCAGCACCGCAACCCCCCCCACCATGTACTGTCCTACCGGCCTATGTTCTTTTCCACCTATCCACTCCACTCTGACCTGTCACCTTTATCCCATGACCATCCACCCATTGTAATTTTGCTACGTTCCCCGACCCTCCTCGCTGACTTATCACCTTCATCTACACCCCACTCACCTACTGAACTCTATGCTACTTTCTCTCCACTCCCCCCCGCCGCCACCCCACCACCCCACTCTCCTCCCATTTATCTCTCCATCCTTCAGGCACTCTGCCTGTATTCCTCATGAAGGTCTTTTGCCCGAAATGTCGATTTTATGGTCCTCGGATGCTGCCTCAACTGTTGTGCTTTTCGAAAACCACTCCACTGCAGAATAGGCATTATCTTTTCTGAAGTTGGTATTTGTAAAGTGCTAGCGGGGAAAATAACTCCGTGGTTCCTTATTGTTGTTTACGTGCTCAGATAATAGTTCTCTGTTAGCGGCAGCTTGGGGGTCTGCAGACAGAGCACCCGAATTGAAACATTGCTGTCGATAAGCTGTACATCTTTCAAACAAAGCGGTAGCTTTCCTTAACAAATCTACAAACATTTGAATGTAGCCAATCATATTGAACAAGGTACTTTGATTTTTAAAAATATTAATTTTAAGTGAAATGGCACAATGAACTCTAATGTAAGAAATATTGATATGTCATCACGTGTATAAAAGAAGGGGGCAGTTGAACAAAAAGAGAACAGAGCAGGCTGCCATCCAACAGACTTACCGGGCCTCAGCTCTCGTCAGATAATCACTGTCCTTCAGATCTTTACTGATGTCTGAGCAAAATCATTATTTCATGACACAAGAATCAATGGAGAAGGTGTTCAGGACAGAAGAAGCAGATCGTTTTAGGCGATCAATAATGTGATTGCAATTTTGAGAGATTATTAATGAGTGGGAGTTATCCTAAATGTCTGTGCGGAGCTAGGGAATTGATTGCTGTGCCCTTGCTGAAATACGCATGACTTCGATAGCCACTGGTGAGGTAACAGAAAACTGCAGATTGGCGAATGTGGTACCATCGTTGAAAAGATTTAATGAGAAAAAGCAAGAAGAGGAAGACCGGTGAGTCTAACATCAGTGGTTGGCAAAATGATGGAAAGGATTCTGAGACACGGGATTTACACGTGTTTTGAAAGGCAAGGACTGGTTAGTGACAACAAACATGGCTTTGTGCATGGGATACCTTGTCTTACTGACTTGATTGAGTTTCTTTTGAAGAAGACAAAATGCGTGGCCTTGGAAAATCAGAGCAGGTTAAGCTGCATCCACGGAGTAGGTTAGTCAACGTTATGGGCATGGACCCAAGAGCAGGAATTGCAGGAAACATCCCATTAAGTTGCTTCTGAAATGTTTCCAAACCTTGCACTTCCTCCCTATAATTCAGTGAAAGGACTGCATGCAATACTTCAAATGCGGCCTCATGAGTGATATGTACAGCTGCAACAGTGGTGGGCAAAATGATGGAAAGGATTCTGAGACACGGGATTAACACATGTTTTAAAGGCAAGGACTGGTTGGGACAGCCAACATGGCTTTGTGCGTGAGAAATCCTGTCTCACTAACTTGATTTGAGTTCCGTTTAAATTAGTCAAAGTCTGTGGCCTTGGAAAAGCAGGTTAGGCTGCATCCATGGAGTAGGATAGTCGACGTTTTGGGCATAAACCCTAGAGCAGGAATTGCAGTAAACCTTGGACATCCTTCCTATAATACAGCGACAGAAGTGCATGCAATACTCCAAGTGCGGCCACATGAGAGATTTCTGCTGCTGCAGCAAAACTTCGTTGCTCAGAAATGCAAAGCTTCTAACAATAAATGCTGGCATTCTGTCTGCCTTCATAAACGTCTATCAACCTGAGTGGCATCTTTCAACATATTTGTGTACATGAGCTGAGATCTCTGGTACATTAACGACCAAGACTCTTACATACAAGCAGTTCTGCACATTCGTGTTGCAGCTACCATAGTGAAACGCCTCAAACTTCTCTGTATTAAACTCCATTGTTCACCTCTTGGCCCGGTTCTGCAGCTTATCTATGCCTCTCTGCAACACCCTTCAACACTATTCACAACTCCACTGGCCTTAGGGTCATCTGCACAATTACTCACCCATCTTGAAAGCCATCACCTTGATCATTTACAAAAAAGACAAATAGCAGTGACCCCAAAACAGATCATTGCGCTCCACCACTCAGAACTGAACACCATGATGAACATTTCCCATCAACCACCGCCCTCTGTCTTCTGACAGATAGCCAATTTCTGATCCAAACCACATAATCGCCCTCAATCCAAGATCTCTATATTTCGTGCTGGGCCAACTGAGGGGAACACTATCAAACGCCCAATACACCACATCAACCGGTCCACCCATATCCACCTGTTTGGGTCCCATATGAAAGAACTTAGTAAGGGTTGTGGGCACGAGCTACCCTTCACAATACCGTGTTCATTATCCTTAATCATCTTATTTCATTCTAGATAATTATAAATCCGATCTCTTTTTACCTTTTCCAATATATTACCCGCAGCAGAATTAACGCACACAAGTGTATAATTACTACGGTTATTTCTACTCCTCTTCTTGAACAAGGGTACAACATTTATTATCGTCCTGTCTTCTGGCGCTATTACTGTAGACAATGACGACATAAACATTAAAACAAAGAGTTCTGCAAGCTCTTTCCCACCTTTCCAGAGAATCCCAGGATAAATACCATTCAGCCTAGGGGAGATTTCTATTTTCACACTTGCAAAAATTGCGAACAACTCCTCCTTGTGAACCTCAACAACATCCAATCTAGTAGCATGTATCTCAGAATTCTCCTCTCCTACATTGTCTATCATCAGTGTGAACCTCGATGAATAATATCCATTTATCGATTCGCCTATCTCCTCGGGATGCACACAGAACTCCCTACTACTATCATTGATTGGCCCTAATCTTTCTCTCATCTTCTTTTATGACTGATAAGCTGATATTAAGCTTCAGGGTTTTCTTTGATCCGATGTGCCAACGATTCCTCATGCCACATCCTGGTTGTTCTTAGCTCTCGCTTTCGGTCATTCCTGGCTAACCTGTAACTCTCAAGCGCCCTAACTGAACCTGCACGTCTCCGTCTGACATTAGCCTTCTGTTTCGTCTTGACAAGAGATTCAACTTCGTTAGTAAACCACAACTCCTTCCCTCGAACACGACCTGCATGCCTGACATGTACGTATGCATCAAGGGCACGCAATAGCTGTTCTTTGAATAAGATTTACTTTTTAATTATGCTCATGTCCTGCAGATTCCTTCCCTATTTTATGCATGCTAAAGCTTGCCTCATGACATCATAATTACCTTTCTACCAGCAATAACTCTTGCCTTGCGGTAAATACCTATCACTCTCCATTCCTCAGGTACACACAATCGACTTGTGGTATCTATCATTGAAGAGCACACCTATCGCCAAATCTAAAATCTGGCCGGTTTCAGGACCCATGACCAAATCCAATCCCGCCTCTCGCATGTTAGGCTTGTCTGCATACTGTTTCTGGAATGCCTCCTTCACACAAGTGATAAAAACTGACCCATCTGAAGTACTCGAACTATTGTATTTCCATTCAATATTTGGAACGTCGAAGTCCCTCACGACAACTGGACTGTTTCTAGTGCTCCAGTGCGGAACCAACATTGCTATCATTTCCCCACCATCTCTTGAAGTATTTGGAGACCTAGCGAACTATTGTCTCCGAATACACAACCTACACGTGTAGCGCCATCTGTGCACACTGATCGGTATTGTTATTGGGTCTGGCAATGCCTTTCTTTTAATATTTTCAAGGACGTCATGTCATTTCTCCATGAAACTATTCTCAGTCACTCTGTGTAGTTTATAAACTCCTTGCCAGTTGTTCACATTTAAGTTGATTTTCTACTTGCATTTTCACTCTCAAACAATGATTTTCAAAATCATACACCCCAACACACAGACACACACACAAACAAGCACACGTACACACCTGCATGCATGCATGCACTCACATACGCATGCACATCCATACACGCATATACACCTGCATGCACGTGCACAGACACGCATGCACACAGCCCACACAGACATGCACACACAAATGCAGAGACACTCACACATACACACATGCACACTGACACACTCTTGCACACACATCCTCAGATCGTCCCGAATCCTTACATAGATGCATAGTCTGCAAAGCTCACCATGCTCGGCTGTCATCTTTTCCATTATATGGTTACTGGAACTTGCCTGGGGGGCAGTTTTAAAACATGATATGCCAAACCTTTTTGTATGAACTGGCCATGCCTTTATTCAATATTCTCATTCTTTATGTTTGGACACTCCAGTTAGGACCGATCCTCTGTTTGCTTCTCAATGTTTCTCAACAATTTTCATATTAATGAATTGTCTGTTTCATTATTTCATGTGAATCGTTCTGTCACTCTATATCTTTCCTTGGCCTTGTTTGTTACCTGGGTATTGTATCGTTGGCTGGCAGTGTACCAAAAAAAAACCCAGAAATAACAAAATAATGAAAAACAAATTGCGCATTAAGCACAAATTGTGGTGTGTGTTCGGCCTGTTGTTCAATTCCTGATTTGTCACATTTCGTGCTCCATGTTGCACTCGGGTTTTCAGCAGATTTGTCTCAAGGATTTGAAATTTGGTCTGGGCCTATTTACTGAGCGCCCGACCAAGCGCCTCACATATTATTGTAAAGGACCAGGCATCTCACTTGACGTTGATGGTCTCTGACTGTTTATTTTTATTGAAAAGTTAGTACAGCTGCTTGGGTTGGGTTGGTGGAGGTTGTGTTGTGAGCTGCCTCAGTCATTCAGGGAGGCCTGAGGGTTTGGTCACCTAACTATGGAAGGAGCATGGCGATTGTCGTGACAGCATCATTTTCAGCGAAATGAACAATAAATGGAGCAGATTCTGCAGAGAGTGGAAACCCTGAAACTGTAGAATGAGTGTTGTGAGTAAAGAGATCGACCATATGCAACCCAGGGGTAAAGAAGAACGATTTCCCAAGCTACACATATCCCAGCAGCGCAGCGTGAAGGGATCCAGATTGAACAAGGAACTCGTCACAGAGCGAGGTAACTTCCTTCGACACAAAATGCAGCTTTACGCCAGGGGAGGGAAGTTCTAAAAATGACTGTGAGAACCACAGTTTCATTCAGCTTTTATGATCTTGAAATTTCTCGAAAGGAGTTGATGATATGTTGTCACGAACTTGATGTGTCAATGTGGCAAAATTACAAATTTGGAGAAAGCAGACGTCATCCATTTAAGGTAAAGAGTATATTATACTTAAACGTTTAAAGATTAATGTCTGTGGGCAGCAGTTCGAGTTTCTCGAATTGAAAATGTGACAAGAACCTGTCCGATTAGACGACCAAACAGTTTAAATTCAGTTAAGTAATTAAAAAAGGCAGTTGGATATTAAGGACCAATTCAATTTAATTTTGATGACATTGACAATCTTGAATCAACCCTGCCATAAACATGAGAAAATGTCCACATGCTGTAATGACAGGGGACCTGGACAGTGAGGGGAAAGACAAATGACATCTGAAAGGGGTGAGAGCGAAGGGACGCCTGAGAAAGAAATGCCATGCTCTCACAAAAAATCTCTGGGTTACGTAAAAAGAAAACTACACGATCTCGGCCTCGGCGACACTTGCCTGCCCGCTCTTATAACCCTTCATTTACTTAATGTCCCAGTGTTCAATGCGCTTTGGAAGTTTGAATGACATAGAATCATAAAGTTATGATCACTTCTGTGCGATTGGCCCACATGTGGAAAAACCTACTCAGCATCTGCATTTCAAACACCTTTATATCTTAGAGATCTCAACGAGACTTCTGCTAAACGTCAGTGAAGCGCTTTTGAATTGCAACACCTTCCATAGTATCATGTGCATCAAGTCTGCAAACCGTCGTTCATGTACAATTTCAGTAATTCCTTGCATAGTTGCAGCAATTCTTCCTCTATTATATTCTACTCTTGCACGAATGCACGCTGAAATTACACTCGCCTTTCTCATTACATGCTGCACTGCCCACTAGTTCTCTGTAATATGCTCGAGGAGACCAATAAATCTCTGCACCTAAACACTCTGTAGTTTCTCTCCATTTAGACAGTAAATTATTTTCTGTTCGTCTCAACAGAATGGATAACAACATATTCATTCACGATACATTTCATCTGCCAAGAGTTGACAAAAATCAATCCATGACCATTTCATAATTAATTACATATTAATTGCAATCTACTTTACAACCTGTGTTAGTGTTATCCTGACTAATAGGCTCAAGGTTTGTTGTCATCATGTTGCTGCTTTGCAATTAGCTCTCTTGGGCTGAATGACGTCATTCTATCCACCCAATCTGCTGAAGTGAAGCAAATAAACAGCAAGGAGAAGCAAACATTGATATAAGTTATACATCAATCTGAAAATTGTAAAAGACATGTTTGACAAGTTGCACGTCAGATAATTAGGTGCACAAATTTGTGGCTTCCGCAACAATAATGAACAAGTTCAAGTTTAATCTCACTTGTCTTAACACAAGTGAATACGACTGATGAAAAAATGGATTTCATGAACGAGAGTGACATGGTTTGCTGTCACAGTTTGTTGAGCACACAGCTAAAGATAGGGCGACTTTTCTTTTTAATTTGTTGTTGAGTAATCAAAAGGGGTAATTGAAAACCTTGCTTTAAAGGGACTTTGGGAGTCATTGTCATGGTGTCTTGAATTTTACGCAATGTCTGAATGCAAGACAGTTTTGCTGTTATTTCACATTATGGTCAGAATTTGAGTCAAGCTAACCATGAAGTTCTGCCGGCAATGTTGCATAAGTGATTTGGAAAACTCCATGGGAAAGACTGAATGGACGACAGGTAATGTTTGTTGATTATAGAAACAATGTAACGTGGAAAACATACATATCCCTCCAGACGCCAACAGGAAGGGGAAAGCTAACTTAATTATCATTAACAAAGGAAGATAACGGTTGTATTAAATTAAAGGAAGCAGCTCAGAATAAAATGACAGATACGTGGTGATATGTGCTCCACATATAGTAACAGAACTAGCACGTTATCTCCTTGGGAAACCGTCCAAATTTCCGTGGTTTTATCTGCCACCTATTTCATTCTATACTTTGCTTTATTTACGTGCTGCTGAGCTGACTTATGTACTCGATTTAATCTCTCCCTCAACTCCGATGCATGATCTAATTGCGAGATCTCCAAAATTTTCCTGACAATTGATATCATGACCGAATATTAACACAAAGGGAGTAAACTAATTCAAGTCGTTTGGGGCATCTTTCATGGTACGTATATCCCAATCATTTAGTAATCCTGTCAGTATGATTTCAACATTGTCTTCACCATCGTGTTGCAAACTTTATGATGCTCCCTGGGATGCAGGATGACACACACATGATGTAAAGAGCTGTGTACCTAAGCAATCGATGACTTCTTGAACCTCTCATGGTAAAATTCGATCATTTGTCTGACTGAATCTCTCTGGGTAGGCCATACCGTGTGAAGAAAGCTACTAGTTCCTCTACTACACGTTATGCCTTGATTCTTCATCATGGAGTTGCCTCTTGAAATCTGTTAAACAAAACCATTATCGTTAACAAGTAATGGTTCCAACTTTTAGTTCTCGGCAGGAGACTTACACCATCAAGTATAACCTACGTGAAAGTTTCTTCAAACGCAGGAATTGTAAACAAATGACCTCGCTTTTGACAGTCTCTGGCTTACCGGGGAGAAAGTACCACCCCACTCTCCTCTGGTATATCTCTCCACCCTGCATGCACTCTGCCTCCATTCGTGACGATGGGCTTTTCCCTGAAATGTCGAGTTTCCTGCTCCGCGGAGGCTGCCTGAAGTGCTGTGCTTTTCCAGAACCACCCTAAACTAGTATCTGGTTTCCAGCATCTGCAGTGCTTGTTTTACCCAGTCTGTGGCTTACCTGCCATTTGGCACGTATGATACAAACGGCACCATTTACCCAAATTCTCCTGCATTCCAGTCCAATAAATACCTTCGCCTGAATCTTTCATACGCCCCTCAGTGACATCCTGTAAATATTTAATGTGCTACCTATAACACTTCCTGCCTGCATGCTACTGGCAACACAATGTGCTGCACTCTGGCGCGTTTCTCCTCTGCACCAACTTGTCGTGGTCTCACTGTCCGTCAGAGGACTTTACCTTTCAGATAATAAACTTCCAGAATATTATCTGCCTTCTTTTCAGATGTCTACATCCAAGGGTACTGAAGGAAGTGGCTCGGGAAATCATGAATGCGTTGGTGATTATTTTCCAGAATTCGTAAATTCAGGATCGATACCTGAAGATTGGAGAATGCCTAATGTTATACAACTTTTTTAAGAAAGGTGGGAGAGAAAAAGCAGGAAATTATAGACCAGTTAGTCTGACATCAGTGGTGGGAAAGATGCTGGATGAGATTACGGCACATCTGGATAGTAGTAACAGGATAGGGCAGAGTCAGCATGGATTTATGAAGGGGAAATCGTGCTTGACTAATCTTCTGGAGTTTTTTGAGGATGTAACTCTGAAGATGGACGAGTGAGATCCAGTAGATGTAGTGTACATGGACTTTCAGAAAGCTTTTGATAAAGTTCCACTTAGGAGTTTAGTGAGTAAACTTAGGGCGCATGGTATTGGAGGCAAAGTACTAGATTGGATTGAAAATTCGTTGGCTGATAGGAAACAAAGAGTAGTGATAAACGGCTCCATTTCGGAATGGCAGGCAGTGACCATTGGGGTACCGCAAGGATCCGAGCTGGGACTGCAGATTTTTACAATATATGTTAATGATATAGAATATGGTATCAGCAATAACATTAGCAAATTTGCTGATGATACAAAGCTGGGTGGCAGGGTGAAATGTGATGAGAATGTCAGGAGATTACAGCGTGGCCTGGACAAGTTAGGTAAGTGGGCAGATGCATGGCAGATGAGTTTAATGTGGATAAATGTACGGTTTTCCACTTTGGTGGCAAGAACAGGAAGGCAGATTACTACCTCAATGGAATTAGTTTAGGTAAAGGTGCAGTACAGAGAAATTTGGGTGTTCTTGTACACCAGTCAATGAAGGCAAGCATGCAGGTACAGCAGGTAGTGAAGAAGGCTAATAGCATGCTGGCCTTCATAAGAAGAGGAATTGAGTATAGAAGCAAAGAGGTGCTTCTGCAGCTGTACAGGACCCTGGTGAGACCACAGCTGGAGTACTGTGTGCAGTTCTGGTCTCCACATTTGAGGAAAGACATTCTGTCTATTGAGGGAGTGCAGCGTAGTTTTACGAGGTCAATTCCTGGAATGGAGGGATTACCTTACGCTGAAAGATTGAAGCGACTGGGCTTGTATACTTTTGGGTTTAGAAGACTGAGAGGGGATCTGATTGAGACATATAAGATTATGAAAGGATTGGACACTCTGGCAGCAGGAAACATGTTTCCGCTGATGGGTGAGTGCCGAACCAGAGGACACAGCTTAAAAATGCGGGGTAGACCATTTAGGACAGAGATGAGGAGAAACTTCTTCACCCAGAGAGGGTTGGTTGTGTGGAATGCTCTGCCCCAGAGGGCAGTGGAGGCCCAGTCTCTCGATTCATTTAAGAAAGAGTTGGATGGAGCTCCAATAGATCACCAATACTAGGATATTATTGTTCTAAATTCTCAGTTTCTTGATGTTCCTTAGGCTTCTCCAGAACAATTTATATAACAACCACCGTGGATCCTGCCAAATCACTCCTTAGAACAAACTGAATTCCTTGAACTGACACTCTGTTGAACGCTCCCACTGCAAAATCCCGAGTCTTAAGTTCACATTCCAACCTGAACTTACGTAGCGGAACGCCAATGTCTGTCCATCCATCCCACAAATTACCACACTCTCCTGTAGCAGATCAGAAAGAGTACACATTAGCTCATCCCTTACTATCAGAGTTCGGTTAGATCCTGTAGCTCTTAAAATTATAACTTGTTATTTTTCTTTTCCTGTTCTTTCTGAGAAAACTTAACCCACAGATGCAGAGATCAGTTCTCAAACCATACTCGTCACCTGCCTACACTGCGCACTCTCATGTGGCTCTTCGGAGCTTCTTCGGATCACCTTTCCTACGTTTGCTAATGTCACTTGCTTAGCTTCTTTAACTGCATCTATTTTCTACAACGCCATTCTTCAACGACCAGTACTGTAGTTTAACGTTTCCCACTTTGCTACAGTGAATAAACTGAGGCCTTCCAGCACCTTTTCGCCCTCTCTGGCTTCCTTTTGATCTTGTGGCAAAATCTTACCAGTACTATCGTCTCTTGGTTTAGGAGAGTAGGATTTCGCCTTCACCCAAATTCTATCCCTCATGGGACATAACTCTGTCTGGAAGGCTGTTATCTGCACCAGCATTGATTCATCTGCTACGTCTGCTGCTATTCCCAATTCTGAAACGTGTCGTCTCTGCACATGAAGGCTTACCATCTCTGGAAGTTCGTTTGTAATCTGCTCCAGCAGGATATTCTTTCTTAGAGATTCAAATGTCCGATTTTCAAAGCAACCACCAGTCGATAAAAATGACTCTGTTCATTTCTTTCGAATGCAACGTAAGTCTGACCTGGTTCCTTCATTGCGTTTCAGAACTGTGGTCTATATGCTTCTGGTACCAATTCATAAGCGCTTAAAATTCTCTGTTTAAACTCTTCATGATCTATTGACAGCTCATTTGAAAGTACGGCATATACCTCACTAGCTCTGCCAACCAGATTAGTTTGAACTCGCATTACCCATATATCCTTGGACCAGTCTAACTACCTACCAATTTTTTCGAAAGAAATGAAGAACGCTTCCCAATCTGTCTCATCATAATATCGCGGAATTTTGACATATTGATATATATCTCTTCGTTCTCTTCTAATCTTCATATTATTATTTTGATTTGCTGCATATGTCTGAAGGTCTCAATCCAAATTCTCACTTGCTTTCTCACTCTTCTTTGTCTCTTTCTCTATCCTTTTGTTCTCTCTATTTGTTCAGCTAAGGATCTTAATACCTCTAATTTTCCCATCTCTCTCTTCTCTCTCTTCCTCTTTCTCTCTCCCTTTGTATATCTTCTAAGTCATTTTTTTGTCGATTTTAGTTTAAGTTTTTCTATCTCTCCCCAACTTTTCTGTTTCCCTGACACTCCGATATGTTTGTGTAACCCCTTTAAATTTCAGCTTCACTTTTGTCCCTGGTTAAACGCAAGCCTAGTTTATTTATTATTTCTGCAACTATGGCGTTTTTGTACTTCAAAACTTTCTTGGCAAAGTTGACAATCATCTCCAAATCGCAGTCCTACTTTTGCAATTCTAATAGCCATTTCTGTCACTTTTAATTTAATCAACAGCAAGTTACCACAATTAAAAGAATTCCCTCAGTTACGTTTTATTTAAAGATTCTGGACAAGATTCCGCAAGTGTTGTAATCCCTTGTTTTTTTTCGTAACTCCAAATCTATTCAAATCTGTCTAAGCCAGATTAAATCACGGACCCGAACCCCCAAACTGTCACAACACAGAGTAAACTTTCCTGCTTAATTTAAGGCCAGCAACACATAAAAGACTGATACCATGCAGTGATCTATATAAATTCGAGTGGCCAAGGACTAGTCAAAGTAAAAATTAACAACTTTATTTCTTAATGCATACCAGAGAATAATTAACGAGCAATTGCTAATCATTCCTTATTGTCACCTACCTGTTACCTTCACTTCTATAATATTCGTCCGATAAAACCCTCAATTAAGATTTACAAAACAACGCTTCTTATCTTAAAACTAGGCAGCTTTAGCTTTTTGTTTTCTTCTTCTTGGGAATTTCTGCGTCGCAGCTTAGAGATCGGATACGTACTTTAATGAGAACTATTTTTTCTGTACAGTGAGCAGATGTTGTTGGCTTCGCAGTTCTCCTCTCAACTGTTCAGCGTTTGCCTATCTTATTCCCCCAGAGAATCCTGTTATCTCATTGGCTTTCATTATTATCAGTAACTTCAATTCCAACTCCATTAGACATTATTAATTTTTTCAAGGTATAATATTAACTGACTGGCCTAAAAAGAACGTCTTTTTTGTCGTTTCCAGGCATCCAGTTACTCCAGTACCTGTAACACATGTAACATTGTGTTTTATTGAGAACACGCTTTCCTGTCGCTGCTCGCTTCTAATTCTCTTTAAAGGTATATTTCACACACATGTTCATAACAGGTACATATTCTTCAGTACAAATTCTTCGGGCGGAAACAGAACATAAAGAATTGTAAATATCAAGCATTTTTAACCTTATGTAGTACAAAATCACAGTAATATATAATGAAAATGGAGATGATAAGCTTAGAATCGTAGTACTTCCACGATAATCCAGTAACGAATAGGAAATTTTAAGGAACTCGTGACAAACCCCACGTAGTCCATTTCATGCATCTGGGTTGGAGGATTCAACGGGAAGTTCCCCGTGAGGAAGCATTTCAGCTATTAGATCAGGCCGGATAAGGTCTGTTTGTTTAGTTTGGGCAGAGAAGGCAGAGCACGAGGGAGATCAGAAAGATAAAATTACGTGGGGCCTGGACAATACAGATAGACAGCATTTTATCCGAAGTGTTATGATCAAGGAAGCATACTTTTAATGGGAAGCGTTTCAGGTTAAGAGAGGGTGTGTGGCTTTCTTTTTCATCCAAAATGTATTGGTGTCATAGAATGCATCTCCTGGAATTATAGTTATGGCCTATAATCTGACAACTGTGAAAAAGTGGTCATAACATAATGGTAACGAGCTTCGTATAGGAAAGTGGGACCATTGTAGTTCACACTATATTTCTGCTCGTACAAAGTGTACTTTTCTGTGATTATGTGATTGTGGAACGTCAATAGTTGAACATCGTAAGACAGGACTGTATGGATTTCTGAAGAAGATTTCAACAACAGGTATAAACGTGAATAATAATAATAAAAATAATACCTTCTGCATGTATATGAATGCTAAAGCTAAGTGAAAACAAGAGTAGGATCCTGACTGCCAGAAACTGGAGACTGTAGATGAGAGACATGCCATATCTATGAAGTAATCACTTCAGTTCTATCTTTTCAGAAGTTAAAAAAAGTCTTCCCGTTATTACGAGATACCTTAAGTCTGGTGAATAAGAAAGAATATAATGTAAGTAGGAAATTAACAGTTAGTGTGAAATTATTGGCATCGAAAGTAATGGGTATATTCAAAGTCGAAATAGATTTATTGAATTCGTATCATATTTGAGATATCAACTGGTAGAAATATTATGGCAAAGTTCCAAATTCTGTGCAAATGGATTTTCAGAAGCACTTTTGACAGGTTCCATGTTGAGAGGGCAAAATCACATTTTGTGGGATTGCAATTCATTTGAAGACATAGTTTTAGAATGGAAAAGCTGACAAAGTTTGGTAATAAAATAATCTTCTTGGAATGGAGGACTCGTGGGTAATCGCAGGGATTAGTATTTTGACTCCAGTTATTTACAATAAATATCAAAATTTGTTTCAGGGAGCCAAAATCAATGCTTCCAATTCTGCTGACAGCACGACATGATTTTGGATTGTGAGTGGCAAAGAAGATGCAAAAATGCTCCAAGATAATTGTGATAAGTGGATTGAATGGACAAATACGTGGGGGATGAAAAGCAAACTTGGGAGTTGTGACGTCGTGCACGTTGGTGGCAAAAATACGCCAGCAGCCTAACATTGGAAAAGGGATTGGTTGTAAGGGTTGATTTAAAAAGAGACATGCGCTCCTATTTTTTGTTATGTTTTCTTTTCTTCTCTAAAGTCCATGCAGGCAGTGAGTTCAGGAGTTGGACGCCAGTACTCGGAATGACATTAGCGTACTGACCAATGTCAATTGGACCATCAATTGGTTAATTGCAACACTGAAAAAGATATGGATCCCCATGTCCATCAAACAGTGAAATCAATATTGCAGGAGCAGAAAGCAGTTCGGACAATAAGTGGCGTGCTGAACTTCATTTCAAACACATTTGATTACCGGAGTAAGAATGTCTACATGCCGCTGTATAGGCCTTGGTGAGATCTCATCTCGAATATTGTGCAGTATTTTCTGCAGTTTTCGTCTCCTTGACTAATATATGACACACCAGAATTTGTGGGGAAGCAATTATCTAAGTTGAGAGGCTTGTTGTGTGAGCAGACTTTGAGACGATTGGGCCTGTATTGAATGAGTTTTTGGAAAATTAGTCGAGATCTCAGTGAATTATGCCAAACTCTGACAGGTTACAACAGATTCGAAGCAGCGATGACCCATTCACCTCGCTAGGACTTCTGAAGCAAGGGGCCACATTATTAGGTACAGGCAGGCCAGTATGCATTGACATGAGAATAATTGTCCGCACTCTGATCCGACCGATGTGGGGAATTCTTTACCACATAAGGCTGTTGAAGCCTCAGCACTGAATATAAAAGAAAAACTATTTCTCGACATGAAAGGAATGGAGAGAGCGAGGCCTATGCATCGAAAGTAATGGGTATATTCAAAGTCATTGCAGTGCGTTATCCAATAACAGGTTATCAAATCAAAACAAAAATAACAGTAAATCTACTACAACAGGGACTACTTTCTAAGTGAATCTGTAAAAATATATTTCAATGAAATAGTACAGTAAGGAATGACTTTAACATTACAATCACAGACTGCGTCAATATACCTTTCATAAATGCTTCATCAGAATGCGTTACCACGTGAAACTAATGTGGAATGCCATTCCTCCATAAGATTATCCCTCGGTTTGAAATAAGGTTCCTTCAAAATGTTTCATGGCTTGTAAACCTGATTGTCTTCCTGTCTGAGGTGAATTCACTGATTTTGAGTTTTGCAGACAGAGGTAAGTTTAGATGTCACCTGGTGCTGGGGATTGAATCGGTAACACTGAATGGGAGTTTCCTTTACAAATAAAAATTCTAAATTCAGTAATGTCTTTATTGCCAAATCGTGTTTCATAATCATGCATTATAGGAGAACTGTCTTTATATTGAATGGAGGAGAAAATTGATGGACTTAATGGACTACTGCAGTTCCTATTTTACCATTTCTGTTGGTCAATCATATTAAACGTTATGTACACTATGGGGAAAAGTGCATTGAGGAGTTGTTTGGCCATGAAATGGAAAGGAAGGAGGTTCAATGCGTTGAATGGCCTACTCTATTCCGGATGTTTCTGTGCCATCTGTGGGAAAGCTCTGTCAGTGTTGTCACGCACTCTCAGATGTTAGGATGCAGGACACTGCAGGGTGGGCAAGACAGTGTTTCCATTCACTTTTCCAACACTGAGGCTGGGCCCAGACGTTTTGTCCAGATAAAATATTTAATACAATTGAGTGTCTTGCTTCGATATTTCAAAGACCATTGACAAATTTATGTCAGTGAGTCAGTGAGACATTGCCAGACCAGCAGAAACAGAGTAGAGTTGCGTCCGACAATTACGTTGGTGTGGCAAGTTAGTATATATAAACGACATTTGTTTCAAGGTCATTATTACTGACTCCAGATTTCAAATGTACATTTTATTAAAAGTTTTTAGCTTCCACCAGCTACTAGAGCATTTGACTCGTTGACATTACTAGTCCAGTGACATTTCCTCAATAATAGCATTTCCACTTGGGGTCCCATTGAAGATTGCACTGAGCAGGTGATTGATAGTTCTGTCAAAAATAACTTCCTCATTTTTGACGATCCTGATCGTACTGCGGGGGTAATAATTGCTCAAATTGTAATTATTTTTTTCAGGGAACTGGACATAGTTGAGTAACATTCAACATTGTCAGGGTGATGACACAGTTGGAATGGAACAGCTTCTCCAGGGTCACGGGTTGTTATGCAGCACATTCAGTACCATTGCAGGAATATTGTCACAGTCCAATGTTCAACTGCTCTTCATGTTACATGCTGCGAACCGAATTGGTTGAAGACTGACATCTGTGATTCTGTCAACGTCAGGATGAAGTTGAGGTCGATCATTCCCTCAACATTTCTGCCTGAGGACAATGCATGTACTCCACTTTTGTCTTTTACATTGTCTGACTAATGTGGGCACATTTGTGACTCCTTTTACTCCAGCGATTAATTTCTAATACTCCATCAACTTTTATGACTGAATGTAGCGGGACAGCAGAGCCTCGATTTGACCTGTCCGTTTTGGGATCATTGTGCCGCTCCATCTGATGTTATTTGTGCTATTTGAAATATTATCAGCAAGAAGTGATAGCTTGATCGTGTGGTAAGAGGTTCACATGGTTCTGAAACCGGCGTGTGCGCACCCACACTCGTCACTGAACGATACATTGGCCTACAGGTAATTGCAAACTGAAGGTGACGAAACGTCTAGAAGTGTAAACTTCATGCTTACTTTGCAAACGACACCCGGAACTTCAACCTGAGCTTCCATTCATCTCAAAACTCACTCATGCATTCTACGTTTTGAGTGTAGGGTTAACTAGACAATGTCGTAAGGATCCCTGGAGGGAGAAGATATGAAATATGAAGAACAGTCGCAATGCCATCAAGCTGTGAAGTTAAGAAATTGAATGTTATCTTCTGCAGGCGGTGACTTAACAATGTATAAAGGGAGATTTTACTCGAGCTCGGACTGTACTTCATTGGAGCATAGCAGCAGCCCGGAAGAGAAATAACATAAGAAAATAAGACCATAGGAGTAGAAATTAGGCTATCGTTCCATCGAGTCTCCTCTGCTTTTTGCTCATGGCTGATAGACTTTCAAACCTGCTATCCTGCTTTCTATCCATAACCTTTGATCCCTTGTTAAACAAGTGCTTATCTACCTCTGTATTTAATATACTCTATGACGTGGCCTCTACAAACTTCTGTGGCAATGAATTCCACAGATTCACTACTCTCAAGCGAAGCATGTCTCTCTTTATTTCATCCTATAGTATCTTCACTTTTTTTTCTGGAGCAGTCCCCTTGGATACTTGTTTCTCCTTCCAATGGAATAGTCTTCCAAAATTCAGTTCAGTCAAGGGTGTACAGCATTCATCACATTTTAAGCCTTTAATTCGTGGTATAATACTCGAGAAACGCTCCAGGGCCAATGCATCCTATCTGATGTCTGACGCCCATAAATTTCAAAATGTGGTCTGAACACAGTCTTATTAATCTTATTAAACCCCGCTTTTATATTCTGGTCCTTTCGAGATGAATGACCGCATTTTACTTGTCTTCCGAATTGCCAGCTCAATCTCCCAGTTCACAATAAGTGCATACCGGATTTTGAATCCGGGGTTCCATTCCACGTCAGAATTCTGATTTTTTTTTGCATTTAGCAAATAGTGAATGTTCCTATTTTTCCTGTTTAAGTGCATGATCTCACAATGTCATACATGATTTTACATCTAGAAATAGAACATAGAACATAGAAAAATACAGCGCAGTACAGGCCATTCGGCCCTTGATGTTGCGCCAACCAAAGCCTACCTAACCAACACTCGCCCAATAACCTCCATGTGCTTATCCAATGCCCGCTTAAATGACCATAAAGAGGGAGAGTCCACCACTGCTACTGGCAGGGCAGTGCATGAACTCACAACCCGCTGAGTAAAGAATCTACCCCTAACATCTGTCCTATACCTACCACCCCTTAATTTAAAGCTGTGCCCCCTAGTAACAGCTGACTCCACTAGCGGAAAAAGGTTCTCACTGTCAACTCTATCTAAACCCCTAATCATCTTGTACACCTCTATCAAAGCTCCCCTAAACCTTCTTTCCTCCAGTGAAAACAGCCCCAAGTGCCTCAGCCTTTCCTCATACGATCTTCCTATCATGCCAGGCAACATCCTTGTAAACCTCCTCTGCACTCGTTCCAATGCCTCCATGTCCTTCCTATAGTATGACGACCAAAACTGCACACAATACTCCAGATGAGGCCGCACCCGAGTCTTATACAACTGTAACATGACCTCAGGACTCAGGAACTCAATTCCTCTACCAATAAAGCCCAGTACGCCATATGCCTTCTTCGCAGCAGTATTTATCTGGGTGGCAACTTTCAGAGATCTGTGTACATGGACACCAAGATCCCTCTGCTCATCCACACTACCAAGTAGCCTACCATTAGCCCAGTAATCCAATTTCTTGTTACTCCTACCAAAGTGAATGACTTCACACTTAGCTACATTGAACTCCATTTGCCACCTTTCTGCCCAGCTCTGCAACTTATCTATATCACGCTGTAATCTGCCACATCCTTCTTCGCTGTCCACAACTCCACCGACTTTGGTGTCATCCGCAAACTTGCTCACCCAGCTTTCAAGCCCCTTCTCTAGGTCATTTATAAAAATGACAAACAACAATGGCCCCAAAACAGATCCTTGTGGAATACCGCTAGTAACTGCACTCCAAGATGAACCTATACCATCAACTACTACCCTCTGTCTCCTTCCAGCCAGCCAATTCCTAATTCAAACCTCTAATGCACCCTCAATGCCATACCTCCGTAGTTTTTGCATTAGCCTACCATAGGGTACCTTATCGAACACCTTGCTAAAATCCATATACACCACATCTACTTCTTTACCCTCGTCTACTTCCTTGGTCAACTTCTCAAAGAACACAATAAGTTTTGTGAGGCACGACCTGCCCTTCAAAAAACCATGCTGACTATCCTTGATCACATTATTCCTATCCAGATGTTCATAAATCCTATCCCTTAAAATTCTCTCTAAGACTTTGCCCACAACAGAAGTGAGACTCACTGGCCTATAGTTACTCGGGCTATCCCTACTCCCCTTCTTGAACAAGGGGACCACATTCGCTATCCTCCAGTCTTCTGGCACTATTCCAGTAGACAATGACGACATAAAAATCAAGGCCAATGGCTCCGCTATCTCCTCCCTATCTTCCTAGAGGATCCTAGGATAAATGCCATCAGGCCCAGGGGACTTATCTATTTTCATCCTTTCCAGTATTCCCCAGACCTCTTCCCTACATACCTCAAGGTCATCCATTCTAATCACTTGTGACTCAATATTCACATCAGCAACAGTGTCCTGTTCCAGAGTGAATACTGACGAAAAGTATTGATTTAGTGTCTGTCCAATCTCCTCCGCCTCCACGCACAACTTCCCATTACTATCCTTGACTGGACCGATACCTACCCTAGTCATCCTTTTATTCCTGTCATTTCTTTGCCCACTCTCCTAACCTGCCTATTACTCTATGTAGCCTCGCTGCTTCCTCAATACTACATGTACCTCACCTATCTTTCTCTCATCTACGAACGTAGCCAGAATGACCACATTTTCTTCATTCCAATTACTTACGGAAAAAGTGGAAAGTTGTGATCCCAACACTGACATTTCTGAACACCACTATTCACCGCCTTGAATCCTCAGAAGGATAAAATGTTCCCCAACCTCTGCGTTCTGTCAGACAGCCAATCTACTACATAAACTAGGAGCTTGCCTCTTACACCGTAATCCCTTATCTTTCTGAGCGGCCTTTTGCGCGATACCTTATCCACGGCCTTCTGGATATCGACAAAGTCAACATTCGTTGGCTCTACTTTGTCTAACCTCCTATAAGAATTCTCATTGGCATGAGAGTAAGGTGCTTTCTCGAAAGGGAGAGAAAGCAGAAGTCATGGCTATTCCGAGAGACAGAATGGAAATTTTCCTCAAAACATTCTCCTTTTATTCTCGCCAATGGAAAGGAGACTGGATTGTAACAGCAGTGAAGGTGGACTGAATCGAAACAGAATAAGTGAAATGCTGCTTCCACTCTAAGGTGCGTTTGGCCGCTTGCACAGTTAGAAGTGAAGAGGTTGATGGTCAAGAGTTGCAACTTCTGCAATTGCATAGGGGGTGCCATGCGACATTGAACAACTGTTTCGGGTGATAACGAGTTTCACAGCGGAAATGGTTCCTGTGGAAGGCTCATAGTCTCTGGGAGGGGAAGATGTGTTTGATGGTGCTGTCCTGCTGGAGTTTGAAGAAGTGCTGTGGAATGTTTTTTGAATGTGGATTCAAGCCCAGATGAAGGGGAGACAAGGACATTGTTCTAGGAAGGAGGCAAAGAGGTGAGGGCCGCAGCACGAGAGATGGGTCACTCAAGGCTTTGTATTGGAATGTGGAATAATCGAACAGAAATGACCAGAAACGGAGAAACTGAGAGAATTGAATTACTCTCAGTGGACCATGTGTTCAGCCACTGAATGGAGTTTGCACATTCTCATTGAATCTGCATGGATTTCATTCAACAGACCAGTTATTTATGAATAGTCTGTTGAAGATATGCAGGTTAGGTGAAGTGGCCATGCAAAACTGCCCACGGAGTTTCCCCAGGAAACACTGAAAAGAATCAATCATTTCACTTGCAGAGTCATGTCGTGTACCAGCTCTAAAACGGAACGTGATAACAGACCCCGATGAAGGTCAGTGGACTTTTGGGAGATACTTTGAAACTGATATTTCATAACGCTCAGAAATGATAGACTATTGTCAAGAAGAAAAGTTCGATAATCAGGTAAACCACCTATAGTTCCCGATGGCTGTCAAGGATACCACACAGTAAATATTCACATTGATAAGAATGAGTGTGGGCGAGATTTGGGATGTTCATTATTGGAACATAAGGGACGATAATATAAAGGGAAAAAAGGAGTTTGTCTTATAAAACTTCCAAGATATTTTAAAATAAATCTGGTATTAATAGCTGTTCCGCTTATTTTCTTTTCAAAGTTTACAATGTGTATGTGACCCTCGGAAGGAAATCAGTATAGTACATGTGGGACTCTTGGAGAATTCGTCTGGGGAATTAGCTTCCTGGAACAAGCAGAGCATTTACACCAATATTTTCCGTCATTCCTCACAGGGGATGACACAATTTATTCCAATAATTTAAGCAAAATAGTTCTAGGATTTATTTATAGAATTATAGAAACTGTACAACTTGGAAACAGAACAATTGGCGCAGCAAGTACACACCGACCCACCCGCTATCATTTTACTTTGCATTTCTCCTGACTAATATGCCTAACCGACACATCACTGTTAACCGTGGGCAATTTTTCACTGTCTTTAACAAGACTTTATTTTTCATACTCATCGAATCAATTTCAGACAACATAACACAAGTGATACCCTGTTTTAAGAAAGGTGGTTGGAGAGTGGCTGGTGGCATGGAGTGTAACATTCCACACATCTGTCGATGTGCGGAGTATTCCTGCGAAACTGGCAAACCTCCAGCCTGGCGTCTGTGTTCAAGAAGGCATTGAGACGTTAAACACGTGTATATAAGCCATGGAGCCTGAAGATCATGGTGTCAAATATGCGACAGTGTTATTAAGGAATGAATTGCAAGTTATTTCAAAAAAATGCTTTAGGCGATCAGAGTCAGTGTGATTTTCTGAATGGAAAATTACGTTTAGCACTGTAAAGTCACGCAAACTTTGCTTGAGTTTCCGTTGAGAAAATGTAAAGATTACCAGGAGACGTGGAGAGTTCTTCAAGGAAAAGGTATTTTATTCACCAACATAAAACGATGTCACTACGAAAACAAATTCTTGAATACCCCCAAACTTCAGGGTCCCTGGTTCTTACAAAATGTGTGTTATCATGTTTTTGTAATCTAGTCAACATGCCCAACTGTATTAGTCAGAATACCTCACTCCAGATATACAGCCAACTAATAGTTTTTGTTCCCATTATCTATCCACTTCGAGCACTACGGTTTTTTTATCCCACATTATACTTAATATTATTCTAACGTCGCAATTAGATATTTTACTACCTAATCTACAACCACGGTCTCCTGTCCCAACCTGACCTGTCATTATTAGATATTTTACGACCCAAAATGCCACAGTGGTCTCCTGTCCCAGGCTGACTCTACTTTCTATTAATTAAATATTTAATGCCATGTTCTGCCACAAGTGTCTCAAGCAGGCAGAATCTACGAACTATGAATGGAATTTTTCAATGGCATGTACTAACTATTTATTGTCACGATCTATTCCAACCTGCCATGACGATATTTAGCAGGCAAGTCTGAGTTCTCTAACAGTTGTTATCTCATCCCACCATCGTGAACGTTCAACGACAAACTGACTCTGATAGTTGGTGTAGCAGCATCCCACTATTTTTACCTCATTTTGCCACAGTGGCCCCATCCTGCCGGAGTGAACTTTTCTCATGTAGAATTCCACAGACCCTTGGAACAGATCGCCAGTGATCTTCATACTTCGCCCTTGTGGTGCTTTCATACTCTTTATTTTCCATAGCGTTTTCTGTGGGTGTACCAGTCAAATTGCTCAAGGGGAGATGAAGTGCAACAAATTGTACTCTGGATATGTAAGTTTTATCGCTGTGCTGGAAGGTTCGTTTTCAGGCAATTCATCATCGGGCGTGTAACATCTTCAGTGAGCCTCCGTAGAAGAACACGTGTCATGATCATAACCTCAACCTCAACGTGGTTTCCAAATCTTCTCAAATCTCGCTAGTGTATTGGACATTCCATACGTGTTCTCTATGATTCTTGTTACAACAAAATGGCAGTTCTTGCATATGTGTGAGAGATAATTTATTGGATCGGTTTCGCTTTTGTTCACACAGACTAAATGGAGCGTCGGGATTATTGGGTCTTTATCAGATTATAACATCTATCTACTGTGTTATCATAAATATTACTGCAAACACATCAATTATTTTGCAATCTCTACTGATGGCGCGAAGCGGGAGCTGAGTGCAGTATGTATGCGAGTTATGGAGATGCAAACATATGTCAGAGGGTAAGTGACAGGAAAGATGTAAAGAATCTGAATGGGGAAATCGGTAATGTCAATTGTTGGCACATAATTGGCACGTGGAGTTCACTGGAAAAAAGTATGTGGTCATGCACTTCAGACTTAAGAAGCACTTCAGGCTTTTATTTCATCGTGAAGACTCAGAAAAAGAAATACAGCGTGAAGGAATTTGGGTGACTCTGAGCATGAAACATAATGTTTTCGTACTGTTACAGCAACTGATTAAAGTTAGTCAGTCGCTGAATCTTGGAATGAAGGTGTCGAATTCGCAAGAAAATCTAAAACGTTTAGACATTGATTCTTTGTCGTTGAAATCAATGAGAGGTGACAATATTGAAGCATCCAAGATAGAGAATGGGATTGAATAAATTGAGAAGGTGGGCACAGTCTCGAACTCGGGGACATAAATCCAGAATACGGGATGTCGACTTTGAACTGAGACGCAGTGAAATTTCTTCTTTCATGAAGTACCGAATCTATGAACATCCCTAACCCAGAGACCTATGGAGGCTAGATCATTGCAACAACTGACAGACCAGATGTTTATGCTTTTGATAAATCGGCCCAGCTGAGGGATATAAAGATTTAGTAGGAAAGTAAAGATGAGCCCTGAAGTATTTCAGCCATGTTTTTATTGAATGACAGGGCAGGCTAAAGGTGTTGAATACCCGGCAACTGTTCTTATTTTATATGTCTACGTTATGCTTTCCAATAATATATTCCTGCAATTTGGATTGTACAATATTGCATTCAGGGAAAGCAGTCGATTGGGTTGAGCTAACGCTGGTTGGGATGTGCGGGCTTTATTCACAGTGAATTGGGGTCTGCAGCATGGACGAAATCTGGATCCGAAGTTATTTAGAGGGGAAGCCAGGAAAGATGATTTGTAGGAGTGACACTCTCCCGGATCCAGCCTGGGTTTTCCATGTAGATTTTCCAAACATATACCTAACTATCAGATCCGCATCGACCTTTTCCTGTCTGGAAGGTCGAAAGAAATGCATGGAGCATCAGTACTTAGGATGGAGAAGCACGAGTAATTCATTGGATCTTTTTAAGATCGCAGCTCATTTCTTTGCGATCGAGGCTGCACTTTTCTGTCAATACCCTCGACTCCCTGATCCGCAAGTATATCGAAACACAAATGGAACTCTGCTTCGGTATAAACTAACGATCCAGCCACCACAAACTTCTGGGGCAGATAATTCCCACTTGAATATATTCCCAACTTGTGAATTTCTCCTGGTTTTGGTTCTGACCGAGTTTGGAGGGGACGCTATTTCCTTTATTCCTCCCACTCCACCACTGGTCACAAAATCTTTCATGTAGCCACGTCGGTGATATAGGTCTCAGACTGGGTCAGGTTATTTGATAAGAACAAGTCATGCAGAATTCATTAGACAAATACAAGTAACTTGGTATTGGTGGAATACACATCCACTCCTAAAATGCAAAGCCAACTGACAATAAATTTGGAAGATACAAATGCCCATCGGGTATCCACCTGATACACTCTCCTCAAGTTGTCTGTATGCTTTAATCAGATCACCTCTCATTCCAGGGGTATCCCGTTCAACCTCCGTTATGCAAACCTCTCATTACAGGAATAAGTGAAGTGAAAATCTCTGATCAGCTTGCATTATCCGTTTTCTGGTATGGAGACGAAGAAAAACATTCGCTCACATCTCTCCGGTGTGTTCCCAGTAAGACTGGGCACTGCAGCAATGTCGATTGAAAGTACATCAATGGAAACGTTACATGTTTTTTTTTGCTTACATATTGAAAGTCAACTTCAATTTTTTTACAGAGAGGAGGAGATGTATTTTCATTCTCAGCGTGTTGTGAGACTTTTGAACTCTCTTCCCCAGAGAACATTTGAGACAGAGATATTAAATATTTTGAGGCGCAGACAGATAGCTTCATGAATAACAATTAAGCAAATGGACTATCAGTGAATGGGCAGGGCTGTGCAATGAAGGTTTAAAATGAAACAGTGAATGACGAGAACGTCCAGAAATACAAAGCAAGATGAAATGATAACGTAGATAAATATTTGAAATGCTGGCATTGATGGAATAAAGTCGCTACCATCCCAGAGGATCAGGTGCTGTTCTCTCATGAGAGAGAGAGATCAATCTTGGCAGTTTGACCTGAGGGTCACCATACCCCAGGCGATTGGTGACAGCAAGAAAGCATAGCATATCTATGTATCTCCAAGTCATTGTAATTCAAATATTTTGATTTCGGGACACATCATTAAAATGAGTGAAAGTTTCTCCTGCCTCGTTTGTTTAAATTGGTACAATGCTACCCTCTGCTCCACTGTTTTAGTGCTTATCAATCATTTTGCTCATTTCACAACATTTATCAGCGGAAATAACAAAACATTGCAAGTTATTCTATAGTTTGCGAGCAGGTGCCTGGACATAATTACAATAATGTGTGTACTGTGTGCCAGGAACATTGTCCAAAGACAAGCCATTTCCACAATGCAGATATAGCCCAGACATTGTTTTACATCGACTCATTCCATTCCGAAGGCAATCAGGACAAATGCAATTGTACAAACACCAGCTCGCCAGATGTCTCAGCTGAGTGAATATATCAACTTGCTGCTGTGCGCTGCACAGCTCACTCTGCGGGAAATATACCTATTCTATTGTTCAAGTTGAATAAACCGATGTGGTCTGCACAATGTCCATCCTGGACAGATCTCCATGCTTTAAAAAAATACTAAGCTAGCCTGATCTGCACAGTACTTAGAGGGGAATAGAGATCTCATCTGCATTTATGGAGATGGCATAGCAATATTAGAACATAGAACATTACAGGCCCTTCGGCCCTCGATGTTGCAACACCTATCATACCAATCTGAAACCCATCTAACCTTTACTATTCCATTTACGTCCGTATGCTTGTTCAATGACGACTTCCATGTGTTTAAATTTGGTGAATCTACTATCGTTGCAGGCAAAGCATTCCCCACCCTAAATACTCCCTGCGTAAATAAACTACCTCTGACATCTGCCCTATATATCTTACACCCCTCAATTGAAAGCTCTGCCCCCTCGTATCGCCGTCACCATATCTGGAAAAAGGGTCTCCCTGTCCACCTTATCTAACCCTGTGATTATCTTATATGTCTCTATTAAATTACCTCTCAACCTTCTTCTCTCAAAAGAAAACAGCCTCAAGTTCCTCAGCCTTTCCTCGTTAGACCTTCCTTCCATACCAGGCAACATCCTAGTAAATCTCCTCTGTACACTTTCCAAAGCTTCTATATCCTTCTTATATTGTGCTGACTAGAACTGTACACAATACTCCAAGTGCGGACGCATCAGAATTCTTTACGGCTGTAGCATAACCACATGCTTCTGGAACTCGATCCCTCTATTCATAAAAGCTAAAACACTATATGCCTTCTTAACAACCCTGTCAACCTGGGTGGCAACTTTCAAGGATCTGTGTACCTGGACACCAAGATCTCCCTGCTCATCTACACGACCAAGAATCTTAGCATTATCCCAGTACTTTGCATTCTGGTCACTCCGACCAAAGTGAGTCACCTCACACTTGTCCGCATTAAACTCCATTTGCTACCTCTCAGCCCATCTCTGAAGCATATCTATGCCTCTGTAATCTAAAACATCCTTCGTCGCTATCCAAGGCTCCACCGACCTTAGTGTTATCTGCAAATTTACTAACTCACCCTCCTACACCCTCATCCAGGTCGTTAATAAACGAACAGCAGTGGACCCACCACCGACTCTTGCGGTTTACCACTGGTAACTGGACTCCAGGATGAACATTTCCCATCAACCACCACCCTGTCTTATTTCAGCAAACCAATTACTGATCCAAACTGCTACATCTCCCACATTCTCATTCCCCCGCATTTCGTACAATAGCCTACTGTGGGCAACCTGATCGAACGCCTTGCTGAAATCCATATACAACACATCAACCAATTTACTTTCACCTTCCTGTTTAGTCACCTTCTCAAAGAACTCAATAAGGTTTGTGAGGCTAGACCTACCCTTCACAAAACCGTGCTGACGATTCCTAATCAAATTACTATTTTCCAGATCGTTATAAATCCTCTCTCTTAAAACCTTTTCAAACACTTTAACAAAAGCTGAAGTAGGGCTCACTAGTCTATAATTACCAGGATTTTCTCTACTCTCCTTCTTGAACAGGGGATAAACATTTGCTGTTCTCCAGTCTTCTGGGTCTATTGCTGTAGACAATGACGATTCAAAAATCAATGCCAAAGGCTCGCCAATCTCCTCGCTGTCTTGCCAGAAGATCCTAGGATGAATCACATCCGACCCAGGGGATTTATCTATTTTCACGCTGCAGGACTTCTAATCCCTCTTCCTTGTGAACTACAATCACACCAACCTAGTAGCCTGTATCTCAGTAATCTCCTTCACAACATTGTCGTTTTATAGAGTGAATAGTGTCGAAAAATATTCATTTAGTTCTTCCCCTCTCTCCTCTGACTCCACACACAACTTCCCACCCTTAGCCTTGATTGGCCCTAATTTTACACTTGTCTTTTTTTTTGCTAAAATGCCTCTAGGAAGCCTTAGGGGTTCCCCTGATCCTATCCGCCAACAACTTCTCCTGTCTCCTCCTGGCTCTGCTGAGCTCTCTCTTTAGCTCTTTCCTAACTACCTTTCAACCCTGAGGCGCCCTAACTGAGCCTTCATATCTCATCCTAACATAGGCCTTCTTCTTCTTCTTGACCAAAGATTCCACTCCCTTCATAATCCACAGCTCTCACGCTCTACAGTTTCCTCCCTGCCTGACAGGTACATACTTATCGAGGACACACGGGAGTTTTTCCTTAAATAAGCTCCACATTTCTAATGTGCCTATACTCTGCAGTTTCCTTCCCCATCCACTGCTTCCTAAATTGTGCATCGTAATTCCCTTTTCCCCCAGCAGTAACTCTTGCCCAGTGGTATATACCTATCCCTTTCTATCACTAAAGTGAACATAACAGAATTCTGATCAAAGTGCTCACAAACTTCCAAGTCTGGGAGCATTACCCAGTACCAAATATAATGTGGCTTCGCCCTTGTTGGCCTGTCTTATACTGTGTCAGGAAACGCTTCTGCACACACTGGACAAAACACTGACCCATCTATAGTACTCGTTCTTTCGTAATCCCAGTCAATATTTGGAAAGTTGAAGTATTATCTGAGGCTGCTAATCAAAAATCCCAGAATATTTTAGCGTCTGCGGTCGAATCCTGAAATTGTAGACGGTGGTTTTGAATCCATTATAGATCTAGAATTGAAAGACGTTAACTTTACATCACAGTCGAAGCCAATCACAACCGGATGTTGAGACAACCTGTGATAACAGCGTAAATTGTAACTCGCCCAAACGAATCCATTATCATCCATATGTTTACCCGTTAAAAATTTAAATGCATTCATGTTGGCAAGTCCACTACTGCTCCGGGCAGGGCATTGCATGCTCTTACGACACTTATGTTAAAGTACTTGCCTCTGAGACCTGTCCTTTCTTTTTCACCCTTCAACGTAAACTTGTGACTCCTCGTGCTACCTATCACCATCCAAGGATCAAGTCTTTCACTTTAATCCATGTCTCAATCTCTGATCATCTTGTGTCGTTTGATTAATTCACCTCTTAAGAAACTAATCTCTAACAAAAACAGCCTCAGCTCCCTCAGCATTTCTTCACAAACCTTTATTTCCATACGAGGCTATATTCTAGTTAATCTGCTCTGCAACCATTCTAATTCTTCCACACCCTTTTTCAAATGTGATGACCATAAGTGTATGTCAATCTCCAAGTGCGGTCCCACCAGAGCTTTCTACTGCTGATACGTGACCTCATAGCTCCGCAATTTAATCCTTCTAGCTCAGAAAGCTTAGACGCCGTCCTCTTCATGAAACAATTTATTCAAATACACAAACATCAGAACAACTGCTTTACCTTCATCTATCTGCAGTCAGTTACTCAAAGAATTGTGAGGCATGACAGAACCTTTTACAAAACCATGTTGACTATCTCTAATTGCATTATTCTTTTGCAGATGAATTTAAATCCGATGTCTTGCTTCGTTTCCTAAACTGTCACTACACCAAATCGCTGATCCATAATTAGCATAACTGTATCCGCTCCTTTCTTTGAACAAAATATGCAATTCTCGTTATACTGGAGTCTACTGGTACCATTCCTGTTAGCAGGGACGACATAAAAATCAATGTCAAAAGCTCTCCACAGTCAGCGAGCTTCCCAGAGAATTCTAGGACAAATCCCAGTCGGTCCAGGGTAGTTATCGAATTTCACACTTTCCAGAATTGCTAATACCTCCTCCTTATGAACACCAATCCTGTGTAGTCTCATCGCCTGCATCGCCGTGTTCTGCCCGGCAAAGTTATCTTTGTCCAATGAGAATGCGGAAGAAAGCGTCTCTACTATCTCTTTGGACGCCACACGCAACTTGCTATGATTGTCCTTGACTAGCCCTAGCATAACACAAGTCAGTATTTTCTTGCAGACATAGCAGTAGAAGGCTTTAGGCGTTTTTATTTCTTTTTCCTACCTGCCAAAGGATTTTCATGTCATCCTCGTCCTTTCCTTACTTTTTTCTGTAGGTCCTTTCTGTCTATCTTGTATATCTCAAGCGCACTGACTGAGCGTTCACGCCTTCATCTTCCACTTCGCAAAATATTCAACTTATTTACTAATCCTTGGTTGCGTCCCTCACCACTTTCTTCCTGCCTGACAGGTGCACAATTACCAATGGAACGCTTTGAACAAGCTCTACCTTTCGGTTGCGAATATGCCCTGCAGTTTCGTTCCACATACTGTGCATTCTAAATCTTGCCTAATCGCATCGCAATTGCCATTCACCCATCTACATCCCTTGCCCTGTAATATATACCTGTCCCTTTCCACCGCTAAACTAAATGTAATCGGATTGTGATTGTAATCACCAAAGTGATCAACTCTCACAACTTGGCCTGATTCATTACCCAGTACCAAATGCCATCAGGCATTCACCTTATCTGCATACTCTGTGAGAAAACCCTCCTGTACACATTGGACATATACTTATCTATCTAAATTTTTCGAACGAGAGAGTTGCCAGTCAATCTTGGAAAAGTTTAATTCCCCTACATTAATTACCCCGTCACTTTCGCTTCTTTTGAGAATCATCTTTGCAATCTATCCTTCGACGCATCTGGAAGATTGCAGCCGCCTGAAGAAAACTCCCAACAGGAGAATCTCTGCTATCCAGTTCCGAAGCTCAGCCATTCTACCTCAGTAGACGGGTCCTCGTCAAAACTTATTTTACCAATGAAATACTGTCCTTGACTAACTATGCTACATGGAGAAAGTTAGCACTGCAGATGTTGGAGATCTGAGTCGAGAGTTTGAATTTGGAAAAGCACAGCAGGTCAGGAGCATACGGGGGGGCAGGGGAATTGGCATTTTCGACATGAGCCCTTCAACAGAATCAACAACAATGCCACATCTCCACCTCCTCTTTCACCTTCCCTGATCTTACTGAAACAACTGAACCCTGAAACGTGAAAAAATCAATCCTGATCTAACCATGTCTACAAAATGGTCACATTACTGATGTCCCAAGTTCCAACCCATTCTCCAATTAACTCATTATGTTGCCCGATGCTACCGTCCTGTGACCTTGAAAACTGGATCTCTGCACAAACTGGCTCGTAACATTTCCCACAATCACTCAAGTATCTTCATTTCCAGGGGTAAACGTTTTACCTGGATCTGTTTATCGAAAACTGTCACTGCCTCCCGAATGATTCTGCACTCATCCAATGTGAGAACCAGTTCTGTAACACGGTCGTCAAGGAGGTGGAATCGAGAGTACTTCCTGTGGGTGCACAACTCAAACATTCCACAAGAGTAAAATTGCATTGCATGAAAGATAGAATCATAAGCTGACCTGATTTCCCTCTGGTGGTTACGGTGAGAGGGGTTTGGTGGGTTCCTGACCTTACAGGTGTAATTCCTCATGTGTAGCAACCACCCTCTTCATATACCTATCGGTGGAAAACTTACCAGTCCCAGAAGCATCTGGTCTCAGGTAAATTTGAAGTGTCTGTTTCGCTTTCCAAGCATATTGCTCCTGTTGTAGAAAAGCTGGCTACTATTACTGCAAAGTAAATATTAAAATGAAGAATTTTCCATCGCGAGAGCCGCCTGGTTTCCAAATCCCGACCGCCACTCCCGCAGTAGAGACACGGTGGTCAAATGTCAATGCGAAGTTTGAACATTCCCCTCGTCTCTGTGCATGTTTCCTCCAGGTTCTTCGGTTTCTTCCCACAGTCCAATGATGTGCAGGCCAGTTGAATCGAACTTGCTAAATTGATCTGAGTGTGTGGTGCATGGGTAAGGGGAAAAGAGAGCGCATGAGAATGGGTCTGGGTGGTTTACTCTTTGGAAGGTCAGTATGAGATTGTTGGGCCGAAGTGCTTGTTTCCACACTGTAATCTAATCTTAGATCGACGTTTTTCAGATGTTGTTTCCCTGACGTTCCCTGCAACATTATAGACTGGACATTCTCCAGAAAAATTCACACCAGATATTATCTGTTGCATTCTTTGACTGATATTCTCCAGAAAGTTACACAACTTATATGGTTATTTGGACAGCGAGACGTCAGTTAATTGAAGAAAATACAACATCCCGGGGGAAGAGGTTCCTATCAATAAAGAAAGCAACATACTTTCGTTGTCTCCTCAGACAGTTAAATGGATGGGTGTGCTTTCTCTGCATTTTGGTTTATTCCCGATACATGATGCACACAAAATGACAATTTTTTCTAACTTGCATTTGTACTCAGGGAACAGGAAGAGAATCATTCAGGATGTGTGTGGTGACTGGGTTTCGTATGTTTTCCATCACATGTTTGACAGTAATTCACATGATACAATTTGTTACTTCAATGACGAAATTAAAACTCTGAATACAGTGACATTTTAAGACTTCTCTGTGACGTTTCCGCAAGGCTCATGTATAATTTATATGTTTTCCTCTGTCACAGTTCACGCCCTGACGATCTACGTGCTGCTTTGTAAAGATTGTGGATTGTCTCCGTGTTCCAGTCGTTATCTGGTGGCCATGTCAGTGGCAGATCTACTGGTCATGATATTCGACCTGATTTTGAGACACATTCCCGTCGTTTACTGGGAACAGTTATATTTCGTGAAGTCCATCCCGATGTGTAATATCCACGCTGTCCTACTTTATGCAGCCACTGACTGTTCTGTCTGGTTCACTGTAGCTTTCACTTTTGATCGATTTGTGGCCATTTGTTGCCAGCAAATGAAAAAGAAATATTGCTGTGAGAAAACAGCGACAGTGCTTCTGGGAACAGTGACCCTGCTGAGCTGTTTAAAGAACACTTTCTGGTATTTTATGCTCTTGGGTGAGTATCGGCTTAGGAACTATCCCTGGTTTTGTAAAGCTCCAACATATGTTTTGTATTCTCATGTCTGGGCCTCAATTGAGTTTCTTCACCATTTTCTAACCCCTGTTCTTCCATTTTTCCTAATTCTGTTGCTCAATGTATTCACCGTCAGATATATATTAATAAGTAGCATCGCTCGCAGGAGACTCTGGCCTCACACCAAAGAGGAAGTGCATTGTGACAAAGAAATGCAAAATCGAAAAACTTCTGTTGTATTATTGTTTGTGATCTCGGCCAATTTCATTTTACTATGGTGTATCTTAACGACGTTTGTTATATGGAAACGGCTGCGTTATTTGGGGTATAAGATAATCGATCCACATTAGTTTTTGCTGCGACTCGGTTTCACGCTGCAGCTCCTCAGTTGCTGCACAAACACAGCTATCTATGCCATAACCCAGACTAAGTTCAGACTGCAGATGAAGAGGATGCTGAAATATCCGTTTACCCAAATTCATCATTTGCTGAAATTCTCTTATTAATAATTTCATTCAGGACTTTCCCATAGCTGTTCAATGCTTCAGCAATAAAGCAGCCTGTCGCTGTGGTAACAAATTGTGGGTTTTGATGAATTCTCCAACGTTATCCCATCGGGATTACGGAAACGTATCTCAATATTTGTTTCACCCCAGCAACCAGTGAGAATGTGCACTGGATGTGAAATTAATTTTCAATTAATAAAAATGTTGATTAAAGGTCTTAGCGTCAGGGTCAACTAGATTTTTTTTTGTCGTTGCGCTGAAGAAGCTGAGCTGGAGAGTGACAGACTGAATTGCAATTCCTGGTCCTCAGATAACTGGAGGAGACTGAAGCCCAAGCTCAAGGTTTGGGTTTTCCTTCTTTGACTCCTTGACTCCTTGCTTTTGCATCTGATCTCACATACCTTCACCCATTCTGCTTCATCCCCTCTCACTCCAGCTCACTCTCTTTCTAGTTTGCAGTCACCCTCATTCTGACTTGCGAGGTCAACGTGAAACTGATGATTAACGTGTTGTTGCGAGGGGAATTGAATTGGAATGGGTTCTCACGCCCTTACTGGTGGAACACAGCCGGAATAAGGTCCCAAACTGTTGCGAGGTCAACAGAACAGAGGGAAATCAACAGGCCTGAGTTAAAATCACAGGCGAACAAACAGTCACCCCTGAGATGAACAGAGTGGGTAAGAATCCATAGACAGTTGGTGGGGAAACCAAATGTGAGAGAGGAATAAGCCATTGCTCGGAAAACAGATTGAGAACTTGTTCACAGGCCCGAGCTGGGAGAAGAATTTGCGAATAGTTTCACGGACTGTAGCTAACAGAACATAGTGGGTATGTTGTCACAACCCGTTGTTCCGGGAGCAATGTGGGGATAGGGTCACAGGCAGTTGCTTGGAGAACAGCGTTGGATTGTTCACAGGCCGTTTCTAGGTAAACAGAAAGGGCACGTGGTTTTATGATGTTGATCGGAGTACAGATTGAGTATACGTTCACATAATATTTTTGACGAACAGACTGGGATTTCGTTTACCGGTCTTTGCAACGAAAACAAAGTTTGAATGGGTTCGAAGGCTGTTGTTAGGAGAATAGATTGTGAATTTGTTCACAGGTCCTTGCTGGGAGATCAGGTTTGGTTGATGTTAACACGCTACTGGTTTGGGAACAGAATGAGGATTGGGTCACAGGCATTTTCTCGGAGAAGTGCGTGGAAATGGGCTCACAGCCCGTTGCTCGACAAAAATAAGTGTGGGGATGGGTTCACACGCCATTGTTCGGGGAACAGAGTGAGGATCGGCTAACAAGCCTTTGCTAGGAAATCAGAATAAGTAGAGAACAGATTTGAGAGACGTTGACATGCTTTTGTTCGCATATGGATTCACAGGACGTTGCAGGCAGAACTGCGTGGATATGTTTTCACAGGTCATTGCAAGGAGAATAGAGTCAGGTCGGGTTTGGAGTCCGGTTCTCGGAGAACAGAGTTGGAATGGATTTGCAGGCCTTTATTGGGGAAGCGTGTGTGGATGCCTTTACAGGATGTTGTTTGGAGAACAGGCTTGGGATGGATTCACAGGCCGTTGCAAGGAGAACAGATTTTAAATGTGTTCACAGGGAGTTGCTGGAGGAAAAATCTAGGAATGGGTACATAGACCAGTATCAAACAAAACAAAATGTCATCACAGGCTGTTGCTTGGAGAACAGAACGGGGATGGTTTCCGAAGCTCTTGCTCAGGTAAGAGAGTTAAGCTCGGTTATCTGGCCGTTTCTCGGAGAGCAGAATCGGGCTGGTTTCACCGGACTATTTTGGCGGAGCAGTATAGGGATGGGTTTACAGGTAGTTGTTGAGAAAACAGAGTGGGAATAGAATCAAAGGCCGCTGATAGGAATCAGAGTGGGAATAGGTTTATAAGCTGTTGCTCGTGTTACAGAGCGAGGATTCACTGTCCGTCTTTCGGAGGACAGAATGAAGATGCATCACAGACGGTTGGTAGTAGAACAACAGTGGAATTGGGTTCAAACCTTGCAAGAGGAAGAGACTGCGGTGGGAGTCACACGTCGTTGCCAGGAGTCGAACAGCCCTTCCTCAAAGAATCGAGTGAGGATGTTGTTCACTGGCTGTTCCACGGGGATCAGAGCAGGGATGGATTCACAGGCCTTTGCTCAGAACACAGAGCGGGGATGGTTTCACAGTATGTTGCAGGGAAAACAGAAACTGGATGGGTTCACAGTATGTTGAAGAAAGAAGAGACTGAAGGTAGTGTCACAGCCCGTTTATAGTAGTACAGATTGAAGATGGGTTCACAGACTATCGGGAGGTGAACTGGCAGTGGTCAGATTCATAGGCTGTTAATAATAGAACAGGGTGGGGTTGCGTTCGCTGGGTCTGACCAGGAATAAATGTTGTGATGTGTTCAAAGGCAGTTTTTTTGTTGAAAAGAGCAGGGTTTGGTTCATAGGTTCTTGCTAAGGAAACAGAGTGCGATAGGTTATCAGGTCGTTTCTAAAACCAGTGCTGGAGTGCGTTCACAGTCCATTTTTAATGGAAATGTGAGGGAATATGCTCACAGGCCGGCGCTGGGCGAACAGGGTGGAGATGGCATCATAGTGCTTTGCAGAGCAACAGTGCTGGAATGCGTTCACACACTCCTGTGACGAACCAGAATGAGAATGAGATCGCAGGCTGTTGCTCATGATACAAAGAGGCAAGGGAGTCAAAAATTGTTGCGAGGGGAGTACAGTGGAGATTGGTTCACATGGCATTTCTGGAAGAATACAGTGAGAATGGTTTTTGGGCCACTGCTGGAATAATAGAGTGGAAATGAGTGCACAGGCAGTTGCTGGGAGAATAGAGTTGGTGTTGACAGCTCGTTGCTGGGATAAAATTGTATGGATCTGTTCAAAATGTATGTTTAGGGAGTCAGGGAAGGGATGCGTTCACAGGTTGTTGCCAGGAGAACAGAGTTCAAACAGTTTAACAGGCAATTACTGAGTTGCCAGAGCAAGAACGGGTTCACAGACCATTGCAATCAGAACAACACCAGGATGGAGCTTAAGACAGCTGTTAGGAAATAAAAGTGTTGTGATGGGTTCACAGGCTGTTGCTAGGGTAACAGAGTTGACATAGATAAACCGGCTCTTGCTGGGAGAAAAAAGAAGTGGGTGGGTTTGCAATCCATTGCTCGGTAACAGAATGGGAAATGATTCCCAGTCCGTTGTCCAGACAACATTCCAGAAATGAGTTCAGAGAATGTTGCGATCAGAGCAGAGTTGATGCGTTCAGAGGCCGTTGCTCGGGGAACAGAGTGGGAATACGTTCACAGGCTATTGCGAGGGAAATAAAGTTGGTATAGGATCCCAGGTTTTTGCCAGGAGACGAGTGTATGATTTTGTCCACAGGATGCTTCTGGGAGAATATCCTGGAGATTGTTTCAGTTTGCAGAAATGAAAATGGCGTGAGGATTCGATTGCTGCGGATTGCTAGGTGAAAAGAATGGGGTTGAGTCCACAGTCCATTACTCAGGGAATAGAATGGACCTTAGGCACAAGCAGTTGCTGCGGTAAGAGAGTGGTGATAGAGTCAACGGATTCTCCTGCACGAACGGGGCCAGGAGGGGATTACAGTACATTGCAAATGGAACGGAGTGGGTAAATGTTCACGGTACTTGCTGGAGTGAATACTTTTATTGTGACACGGTAGTGAACTCTTCTGATTATGAAACAAAGCACTCATAAAGTCTCAACTCAGATTATAATATGTTAAAGTATGAGTGACAGAGAACACTCCAAATCCTACTATTCAACAGTATCAATTTTATTCTGTAACGTTACATTTGAACTTTATTCAACAACTATTTTCGGTTCTTAATCTCCTTTCTCTGAACTGTCTGTTATCTACCTCCAATATTTTGAAAACATGTTGATCCAATAAAAGCGTCTATTAAAATGACATCAAATTAATTTTCAAAACCAAACAGCAACAGCCATTATTGCCCTCTGTCTTCTTTCAGCGACAGATCTCCTTGGGTAATCTTCGGTCTCTTGCAGCTGAGATGAATCATTAGGTAAAGGTACGGTTGAGATTGAGTGTTTTAAATGACATTCTCTCTCCAGATAGCAGTGCATTGGAGTTGAAGGAATGAACTGTACGGGAAAGAGGCACGGAAGTTTGAAAATCTGGCAAGCCTGTCATGCAACTGACTGCAGGCAGAGGTTGTACTGGTGAATTTGAACATGTAACATTTGAGCTGAAACTCAGTTTCTGCGGCGTTTACACTGAAATTCGAAATCAAACAATCAGTTTAAATTATGCCCCAAAATGCTAAAATACAATCGAAGTTCAGTTTTTCTGTTTCTTGCAATTAAAACAATAAGGCAATACAATGTTTTTGGCATAACCAACCGGCGTGTTGAACAATTAGCGGGAGACACCGAGCACCTAATGCTATCGAAAGGCTTCCCACAGACCCTGTCTCAAAAAGAAAACATTTTTCATGTGAAACATATTTGCATGAGAAGAGCAACGATGTCCCAGGTTAAATTTACAGATAGGTTGAACAACACTCAAAGACGGCATCTAGTTTTGAAATTGATTTGACGTAAATTTCGTGGAAGTTTTATTGTATCAGTGGTTTTTTTTACAAACTGAGATGCTGGTAAATCCTCATGAGAAAGGAGGCGTCCAGTTTTTGGAAAAATGTGGATTAATCATCTCTTTTGGGGTAGAAGAATGATTTTTTAAGAATGCAATTTTTAATTCTCTGCCATTCATAATTTAACAGATTACGAGGTAAGGTGAAGTTATTCCGGACTTGATTTAAGTTAGCAGAAGGGTTTACATATATCGTAAAAGACTGGCGGAGCGGGACCAGGATTTGGATAGTTTCAAATAAAAATAAATCTGAGATTTGGACAGGTTTGAACATGTCAGTTCCCAAAAGATGTAACCACTTGCCAACTAAGTATCCGTCCTGGATCTTTAAATAATGCGTGGGTGAGCCAATTAATGTAATGTCGGATTATTTGTTGTTGGCTAAATTGAAATAGAGAGAAATTGCTTTGAAAATAGACAAAGCAATTCTGTTGTAAGAGGCTGATTCCCAAGTTTGCCAGGAAAATGAAGAAGAAAAGGAAGCTACATGACCTGTAGATATAGCAAACAGGTTGGAATTGGTTAACAAAGGACAGAAGTGAATGTGGCATTTTCAGGAATTATTCAAGCAATGAGATGCATTAGGTAAAAACGCGAGTGCATTAGAATTAGAAAAAAAAAGTAAATTACAATTGGGGAATATAGAGTTCGAAGATAAATAGCTGGAGAAAGAGAGAGGGAGAAGAACGATGGGTGGGGGGGATCGGGGGAGGATAAGACAAAGAGAGAAAGAGGTCTGAGCTGAGAAAAGAGAGATTTAAGAACGATAACGAGACAGAAGAAAGAGACAGAGGAAAAGGAAGACAGCGACAGAACGTTCTTAGCTGAGCAAAGACATAGAAAAGAAAGAGAGAGGGAAAACTGTGCATATAATGGGATAGAGAAAGAGGGAGAATTTGAACTTAGAAGTTGCGACCTATTCAGCTAAGATGAGGAAACAAGATGGTGATTACAAACGAAGTTAGTGATATTTACAAATATGGCAAAACTGTGCCACACCTTGTTGAGAAAAATGTTGAAGCCTTCTTTATCTATTTGGAAAAATGTGCTAGGCAGAAAGAATGGTCAGAGGAGTTGTGGATTCTGCTTGTTCAGAATAAAATGCAAGGCAGAGCGAGTGAAGAATTTACAGAACTGTCAAGTGAGGGGTAAATAAATTGTAAAGAGGGCAGCAGGCAATTTTAATTGTTTATTGTTTTGTGCAAGATAAAGTGAGGTGCCGAATTTTCGGAAAGAAAGTCTTATCAGCCCTTATGCATGTAAAGGTAATGTCCTAGGAAGTGTTACTAAACATAGAGAGTATGGAGTGCAGTTTCATAGTGAAGTCGCTGGTAGACAGGACAGTGAAAAAGGTGTTTGGTCCGCTTTCCTTTATTGATCAACGTATTGGGCATCGGAGTTGGGAAGTCATTTTGCGGGTGTACAGGGCGCTACTTATTTCACATTTGGAATTTTACGTGCAATTATGGTCTGCTTCCTATCGGAAGAATATTGTGAAACTTGAAAAGGTGGAAAATAGATTAACAAGGATGTTGCCAATGTTGGAAGACTTGAGCTATCGGGAGAGAGTGAACTGACTGGGGATGTTTTCCCTGGAGGATCGAAGGCTGGGTCCTGACCATTTGTATGTATCTAGAATCATGAGGGCCGTGAATAGGATAAATAGACAACAACTTTTCCTTGGGGTGTACGAATACAGAAATAGAGGTCATTGGTTGAGGGTAAGAGGGGAAATATATAAAAGGGACAAATGGGGAAAAATTTTCAGGCAAAGCGTGGTGCATGTACTGAATTAACTGCCACAGGAAGTGGTGGAGGCTGGGACAATTACAACATTTAAAAGGCATTTAAATGTGTATATTAATAGGAAAGATTGAGTGGGATATGGGCGAACTGCTGGGAAATGGGATTAGTTTAGGATAGGATGTCTTTTCATCATGGACTGAAGTGTCTGTTTCCGTGCTGTCGATCTCTATGACTCTATAACTCTATGACTTTCGCGTTACCCTAATCCAAATTGGGTTCATTTGGCAGCTCAAGACTGGTAAATAAACAGTTGGGATGATTGACAGAATGTCAGTACCAGGAATGCAGTTCATCCTTTCGAACGATGTAGCAAGGTCCACGGTGGATGTAACATACATAGTTGTTGAGAAGCCCAGTACAGATCTGATAACTGAGAAGGTAAAAGTTAAAAGAACCTGGCATTTTCCAAGACTACATACGACAATATCTCACTGTCCTAAGTCACTGCATGGTGAAAACTTAAAAAGCAAGGTGAACGATTTGATGAAATGATACAGTAAAACCCTGAAAACCACAAGTACAGACGGAACTGTATTTTATGAATTGGAATATTTGAAACATGAAAGGCAAAAGCACTTGCAACAATAGAATGATCCAAGAGAATGTATATACTCTTACGCGTACTCAGAACCGAGGTAGAGAATATTCCTGAAATTTACCATTTGGAAGATAGAATCGCAAGACTGAATTGGATGTCCTGGCAGGCGAGTACAGAGAAGACATTGACAGAAGTACACCAGATTGTGTTGAGAGTAGCACACAGACTTACAGGTAGTACATGAACTACCTGTTGGAGGTTACCAAGATATATGAAAGGTTCAGGCTAAGATACATAAACATCTCTTTTGACCTCGAATGCACAAGAATGTGGTTAACTTCTATTGTACGTGTCATAGATGCCAAATTGGAAGTAAACCAAAAGCAGTAGTAAAACCAGCGTAATTGTTGCGAATTCCCACCTTCAAAGAACCTTTCACAGCAGTAACGATTGAGCGTACAGGTCCCATCCACAGAAGCTGAAGTGAAAACCACGACTAGCTAATCGTAATGGGTAAGTTTACCAGTTTTCCTTAGGTAAGTTCATGACGAAGGATTAAAGCGAAAGTGTGAAGGAAGAGTTACTAGCTTCCTTCCCGATGTATGGACTTCCTAAAGAGATTCATTCTTCGAACTGCTACTGGTTTTTGAAGTGATGGGTTGCTTAGGTATACAGAACTTTAAATCCAATGCTTGTCATCCTGACTCGCATGGAGCATTACAAAGGCGTCTGCAGATCCTGAAAGCCATGTTAAATGCATGCTGTCGGAATGATCCAAATGATTGTGAAAAAGGTATCCCATTCGTATTGTTTGCTGTGAGAGATGCTACAAACGAATCTACTAGTTAATTTCCTTCGAGTTAATATTTGGACATGAAGCAAGAGGATCTCTGAAATTGATTGAGGAGAAATTGACACGTCCCACCTCGGAGATCTAACACCAAGATTGTGTATCGGAGGTGAGGGAAAGACTACATTGGATAGTTGAGTAAGTTAAACAGGACCAAAAGATTGCAAAGAATAGACTGAAGCAGGTGGCACATTAAAAACAGATTCTGTTGTTTTTTTCCGGTGGGGATGTCGTATTATTATTGTCAGAAATGATCGGAAATACCTTAAAAGCAAATTTTAAATGTCCCTTCTCTATTGAGAAAATGTCTGAAGTATAAGGTAAAGATGTCGGACAGGAAAAATGTATTGCGATGTTAAAGCATTATTTTGATTGGGAGAAGGGACTGGAGAAACAGGTGTTAGCTACTGGCGCGCATTGTGATGAATCAAAGCAAAATGTTTTCAAATTTGATGTGGCTCAAAATGCGTTAAAAATCGTGGACGCCCTTGTGGAGACGAATATTTCTATTACCTATCGATCACAGGAGCAAAGAAGGCAGTTGAATAATTTGTTATGACAGTATGGGACGTATGCAGGAGTTAGATGGAGAGGACTAATAATGATGTGCATGAGGTAGATGTGCAGAATGCTGTTCTGATGAAACAACACTCTTGTGATCTTAATAATTTCAAAGCCAGGCATGTACACAAGAAAGCGGAGGCGATGTTCAACCAAGATATCATCGTTCCAAGTCAGAGCGTGTGGAGTTCGCTGATTGTGTCAGTTGGCAATCCTAATGGGACTCCACGGTTTTGCGTGAAGTATCGCTGGCCAACGCTGTAACGAATTCGAAGTCATTCTCAATACCACGATTCGAGGACTGTTTTAAAACAGTTGGACAAGCCAGCTACTAACAAAGTTGGGCTTTGTGTGCTACTGGCACTAACTTTATCACAGAAAGTGAAGGAATTTTATGTGTTTGGAATCCTGAATGGGCCATATCAATTTAAAGTGACGTCCTTTGGAATGGATAACACACCCGATACATTCCAAAGACTTGTGAAGAGAGTTGTTGCTGCGTTAAACCATGCACAGTCTATGTGAATGATGCAGTGAGCTATAGTGCGTTTTGGAAAGAATACATGGTACAGTTGGCAAACACTTTGAACGATTAAGAGAATCAAAACTGGTAATAAATTTACAAAATAATGAATTCGATAAAGCAGAAATGACGTTCTTGGAACATAGCATCGATAATTGAAATGTGACCCCACGGAACCCAACGATAAAGGCCTTTGATGTAATTCCATGACCCACCTCGAAGAAAGAGTTACCTCGATTATTATGACAGAGTCGATTCTACCAGACGTCTAATGCAATCTTCAGTAGTGTATGGCATCATTAGCAGATTTGTTGAAGAAGGATATAAAATTTCTGTGTAAACAATAATGCCGGAAGGCATTTCACAATTTAAAAACAGTGTGAACTACAGAATCAGTTTGAGTTTGATCAACGCTTTTGAAAATCTTCAATGTTGCAATCGATACTTGTGACACAGCAGATGGATATGTCTTGTTACTGGGGGATGATGATGGAATTGGTCTGCCAGTTGTTTACTTTTCAAAGAACCCCAACAGACAATGGAAAAAGTAATCTACAATCGAAAAGTAATTATTGAGATTGGTACTCTCCTTACAACATTTTAATCTTTATGTCAGGAACAAAATAACGGAGACTGTTTTGTACACGGTCAAAAACCTCTTACATTTTTGAAAGGCAAAAATATCACACGATTTGGTTGAAGTCTTATGTTACAAACTATTAACTGAAAATGGTGACAACAGGTGCGTTTTAAAGTTCTAATGGGTAAAGGGAAGATGAGATTGAAAAGTTACCAACGTTATATGTATGCTTTTGTGTGTTTGTGTGCAGACATTAAGGTGAAGTTAAATTAACGTCCTATCTATATCATTGAAATGTGGTTAGAAAGGAGAAACAAAACGAAACCATCCATTTTCATTGTCATGTTTAGTATTTTTTCTTAAGTGGGAAGGTGGTGAGGAGTTGAGCTGTTTACTGTACCTTTAAGAAAGGGTAAAATTTGAAAAGATGGCACGTCTGTCATGTAAGTGACTGCAGGCACAAAGTGTTCTGGGCAGCTTGAAAAAGTAACGTTTGAGTTATAACTCGAATATTGAGTTGTTTACACAACAATTCAAATGCAACCAATTCCTTTAAAACACACCCTAAGAACGTACAACATAATAAGTTTGAATTTACTATTTAGGCAGAAACAAACCAAGGAGACAGTCTGATGTGTTGGTGTATTAAAATGAGGCATTTTGAAAGGAGGTCCAAAGACAAAGATCACCTATGACCATTGCTTTGCTGCCAGCCTATCTCTAAAAGTTACTTGTGTTTTCAAACGAAACATTTTTGCAGGAGTAGACCGAATATGATGCAAGGGAAATCTATACTTTCACAAATAATTTGGCAAGGCGAGCTTTCCTGTATATTTGGTTTGTTTGCAACAGGGTTTACCCATTTTGTCGTAACAGCAGGTTGTTGTTTCTCTGGTAAAGTTTCATAATGTTGGCTTATTTATCCCGCAAACACGGGACCGTCTCACGAGTTCAATGGAGCCAAAACAGTAGCATTCAACTTCGATTGAGTTTTATTGTCCTGTGGCATAATTTAAACCGACTTGGTAAATTCTCACCGTTGTGAACATGGTAACCAAACGTGACATTTTTTTTCATATTCCAGGACACATGAAGACGGCTACTTGGTCACTTGCCAGGTGCCTGCAACCTCTCACCTATTTCTTCAAGGGTGCTCATGGAAATACCTCCCTTGACTTCGTCTTTGAATTTCTTGGGTTCAACCGAACATGACCGATTTTATGATCCAGAAACGTCACAAATACTATCCCGAATTTTGTGTTCTTAAATAGTATAACATTTTGCTTTTCTAAGTCTTTCAGAAAGCTCAGCCAACTGTACCATGTGATCTTTCCATGACTCACGAAAGATTCCAACATCATCCAGATGTTGTTAATTGAAACACAACTCTGCTCACGAGTATTTGCAAAGTGGCCAGAGTGTTCTTCTTTACATTAGGCATCACCTTTTATTGATATAGTCCATGTTCAAACGCAAAGAAAGTGCTTTCTTTGAGAAATATAGCTGCCGAGAAGCACGCTGGAAGTAGAATTTATGACATAACTGACTTAACCAATTTCCTCTCAATGGTACTTCAACCTTAGTATTATGAGGCCCATTTTGTTCCCGCAGCGACCTTCTGACATCCACATAAAATCGATGAATCCTGTCAGGTTTGCGAACTAACAGGATGAGCCAACACCACTCGATCCGACCTGATTCAGCATTGCACACAATTCGTTTTGCAGATGTGTGTCTTTGAAACAATGAAGACTGTAGGAGCGTTACTGAATCGGACAAAAATCCCCACTTTCATCTCATACACAATTGCATTAGTCCACCCAGACCGATTCCTGCATATCCCCACATATTGTCACAATCAACCTTTCAAATGAGTCTGTCTTTGCTCCTGAGACAGATAGTGTACTGGCCTATCCCATTCCTCACGGGCTTTCTCGTTGCTTTCCGTATTTTGAGACATTAAAAATACCACAAGGCCTGGCTTTGATTCCTCACACTGCAAGGCATTATCTAACACCGGTTTTGTCATTTCCTTCTCATATTGACATGACAGACAATGCAGTTTGTTTTTCTGTTCGATTTCTTCACGAGATTGATTTCCAACCACAACCATTTGCTAACTTGAAAGTGATCACTAAACCTGGTTTTGAAGGGATGAAATACACTGGCTGCCAGTACAAATGCGTTTTTACGATGGGAAAACGGTCGAGTGTTCGAGTCTTATATCTCCAACCTGCTTTATTCTATGCTTTGCTGTCTTAAGGCGATTGTTAGCCTGCATGTCTCCTCGATTTTATCCCTCCCTCACCTCCCATACATAATCAAAGTGCAAGGACTCGATTCCGGCTTGCCATTCTTTCTTTAATTAATTTCAAAAGCCGACTCACTTCTTGGCAGAAATGAAAAGATAGGGAGAAAACCGAGGACTTCCATTTGAAACTGTTCGAATGGTGAACAAAGCGATTGGGATAACTTTACGCAATCATTCGAGTAACTCTGAGATTAGGCTCTTACCATTCTCTTCAGGGTCTGAAGCCGTCTTTCTGATGCTGTCTGGGATTCAGGATGATATGCACTTGATTTAAAATGCGGTATGCCTAAGCAATCCGTGACTTCCTTAAACAACCAAGACATTATAATCGAATATCTCTGAGAACCCATATCACATGAAGAAGGGTACTCACTCCACGAACAACATTTTTGGCTTGATACATCAAAATGGAATTGCCTCTGGAAATCTGGTAGGCACATCGATTGTCGTTAGCAAGTACTGGGGCAAAAAGTGAGGTCTGAAGATGCTGGAGATCAGAGCTGAAAATGTGTTGCTGGTTAAAGCGCAGCAGGTCAGGCAGCATCCAAGGAAGAGGAAACTCGATTTTTCGGGCAAAAAACCCTTCATCAGGAATGAGGAAAATGTGTCCAGCAGGCTAAGATGAAAGGTAGGGAGGAGGGACTTGGGGGACGGGCGATGGAGATGTGATAGGTGGAAGGAGGTCAAGGTGTGGGTGATAAGCTGGAGTGGGGTGGGGGCGGAGAGGTCAGGAAGAAAATTGCACGTTAGGAGGGCGGTGCAGAGTTCGAGGGAATCGACTGAGACAAGGTGGGGGGAGGGGAAATGAGGAAACTGGAGAAATCTGAGTTCATCCCTTGTGGTTGGAGGGTTCCCAGGCGACAGATGAGGCGCTCTTCCTCCAACCGTCGTGTTGTTATGTTCTGGTGATGGAGGAGTCCAAGGACCTGCATGTCCTTGGTGGAGTGGGAGGGAGAGTTAAAGTGTTGAGCCACCAGGTGGTTGGGCTGGTTGGTCCGGGCGTCCCAGAGGTGTTCTCTGAAGCGTTCCGCAAGTAGGCGGCCAGTCTCCCCAATATAGAGGAGGCCACAATGGGTGCAGCGGATGCAATAGATGATGTGTGTGGAGGTGCAGGTGAATTTGTGGCGGTTATGGAAGGATCCCTTGGGGACTTGGAAAGAGGTAAGGGAGGAGGTGTGGGCGCAAGTTTTGCATTTCCTGCGGTTGCAGGGGAAAGTGCCGTGAGTGGAGGTTGGGTTGGTGGGGGTTGTGGACCTGACGAGGGAGTCATGAAGGGAGTGGTCTTTGCGGAACACTGATAAGGGAGGGGAGGGAAATATATCCCTGGTGTTGGGGTCCATTTGGAGGTGGCGGAAATGACGGTGAATGATACACTGTACACGGAGGTTGGTGGGGTGGGATGTGCGAACCAGTGGGGTTTTGTCCTGGTGGCGGTTGGGGAGGCGGGGCTCAAGTGCAGAGGAGGGGGAAGTGGAGGAGATGCGCTGGAGGGCATCGTCGATCACGTCTGGGGGGAATCTGCGGTCTTTGAAGAAGGAGGCCATCTGGGTTGTTCGGTATTGGAACTGGTCCTCCTGGGAGCAGATCCGGCGGAGAAGAAGTAATTGGGAATATGGGATGACGTTTTTACAGGGGGCAGGGTGAGAGGACGTGTAGTCCAGGTAGCTGTGGGAGTCAGTCGGTTTATAGTAGATGTCTGTGTTGATTCGGTCGCCTGAGATAGAAATGGAAAGGTCTAGGATGGGGAGGGAGGAGTCTGAGACGGTCCAGGTGAATTTGAGGTCGGGATGGAAGGTATTGGTAAAGTTGATGAACTGTTCAACCTCCTCGTGGGAGCACGAGGCAGCGCTGATACTGTCATCAATGTAGCGGAGGAAAAGGTGGGGGTTGGTGCCAGTGTAGTTGCGGAAGATGGACTGTTCTATTTCACTTTTGTTACCCTGGCAAATAGCCTGCGAATACAACAAACCTCTTCTTCGAGCAGTGAACTGTGAACCAATCGTAACTCTATTTTCCAAGCAACGACCTGTGCAAGCATACCTACTCTTTTGTATTAGTAACCGACTTTGAAATCATTGTTACTGTTCTCTTTGCAGTAAAACAATGAACAATCCCCACCACATAACCCCAGGAATGTTTCCTGAATACATTCCCTCGCTGTTCTCCTCGCAACGTCCCGTGATCTCAGCCCCAGTCTATTCCCTTCGCAAACATCTCCTCTCTGTTCTACGAGCAAGAAACTTTGTATCTATTCTCATTCTTTTCTCCTGCCAATATACTGTGACACTTTGCCAACGCTGTTCTCATTACAACGGCCTCTTAAGCTCTGTCACGTGTTCTGACATTCAAGGCATGCACTGCACAATTAAGAGAGTGTGCAATTTGTTTTGGCATTCAAAGTTGGTCGGCATCTTGTCATGTGATTGACTAGCAGACTCAGGGTGTGTTGGGAAATTGAAAATATGTAACATTCGGCTGCTATGTTCAAAGAAGTTCGAGTTCAAACAAACATTTCAAATTGTGCCCTGGGATATGAAAACCCAATCGAATTTATTTTTTTTCTCTTTTGAGACCATCGATCCACTTAGACTATCCGATATTTGTGAAATAACTACGTTGGAATTTGAGACATGCCAGAGAGAGAGTGAGAGCTACTTGCCATTCAGAGGGTGGCTGCTATTGAAAACACTCTCTACAATCGTACATTTTTCTGATGAAACATCTTTGCAGCCAACGACTGATGATGACCCAGGAAGTTGTTTTAATTTTTAGCTCAAAGAGGAAAGACGCCAATGATGGCAGCTGCTGTCTTGTTTTGAAAATTAAATTTTAATAAGGGATTGTCTTGCATCGGTATTTTGTTAGAGACTTGGATGTAGAGAACAGAACTGTTAGTGAAAGGAAGCTTAGATTTTCTAAATGTTAATTATTCATGTTCTCTTTTCGAATTCAAGAACAATTTGGATATTTTACTTTGAAAATTAGATTTTGGAGCGTTATCTGTCACTTAAAATTGAACAGATGTCTATGATACATAAGCTTTTTGTGTGTTTTGTTGAAATAGTAGATGGGTTTACCGCAGTGTCGTTCGGCAGTTTGGTGTCTCGTCTGGGACTTGAGCAGGTTTTGACGGATTCAGTCTAACACTCGGACAGACTTGAACAGATATTGGGTACGAAAGATCCCAGCAAAGTTAAAAAAAAGTCGATTAGTGCCCCATATTTTTAAGTAAAATTAAAGTGATGCAATTTGTATAATTACAGATTATTTGTGGTCGATGGAATTAAAAAGTGAGTGAAATGGCTCTTAAAATTACTGAAGAATTTTGGGTTTTGAATATGGTTCGCAAATTTGCCAAGAAACTTTAGAAGGAGAGAAAAATGTTTTTTTTATTTGTAGTGATGAAAAGGGTTAGATTTCAGTTTATCGAACGATTAAAGTAAACCTAAACTTTTAGGTGATGACTCAAGCATGTACGAATATCAGAAAAACTGGCAAATACATTACAATTAGAAAGAATCAGAAGGCAAAATTGAAGTAATTCGAAGGAAAACAAAGGGAGGGAAAAAGCTAAAGCAAGAGAGAATGAAGAAAGATGAAATAAGAAAAGGAAAAGAAACCGAGAGAGAGAAAGGAAGAAAGAAAGAGAGGGAATGTTCTTATTTGAGCAAACCAGGGGAGAAGAAAGAGGAAGAGAGAAACAAATAGAGAGGAAAGAAAGTGGAAATAAGGAAGAACGGCAAGAAAAAGAAAGAAAGAGAAGATGCTTAGCTGAGCAAAGAGGGAGAGAAGAATGACAGCGAGAACGAGAGAAAAGAATGGCAGAGGGAAAGTAAAGAACACAAAGCTGAAAGGAGGGAGAATCTAAACATCAGAAGTTGCGACTTTGATACGATTGTCAATTTGGCAGTGCGGAGATGACGGCAAAAGGCAGTGATGTATACAAATATATGAAATCACTGCAACACTTTTTAAAGAAAGAGGTGAATATTTCTTCCATTCGTTTGAAAGACTGGCAAGGCAGGTGGCGTGGTGACAGGCCTTGTGGGTAATGCTATTTCAGGCTAAGCTGTAATGCAGAGCTAGTGCAGCATTTGCAGCCCCGATTGAAATTTTAAGTGCTTGTCAATTGGCCCTAAAAGTGGAAAGACAGTGGTTCAGAAACATAAAGAAGGAACCATGTCAGAATTCTGTTGAGTTGGAAAGAATTAAACATCGTAGATGGTTGAGGTCTTTAAAGTAGTTAATACCTATGACGCTGTAGTCACACGGATAAGTTTCAAAAATCACTTGCAGGGATGATAAGAATTCATGTGGATGAACACAAAGTTGAAGAAGTGAAAAGCGAAACAGAGATGGCGGAAGAATATACGAAGATGCATCATGGAAAGTTTCGCATTCAGCAATAATTTCATCCTGTGAGATGTAGAAATTAGGAGAAGGGGCGACCCTTCACTACAAAAAAAACGAATAGAGAACACAGGTAACTCTTTACGACAGGGTAAAAAATTTCTCGAAAGTGGAAATGATTTTCGAGTCTTCAGGTTTTCGCACTATTGTCAATGCAGATGAGTAAAGACACCGTGCTGCCCATTAAAGAAAGACACTGTGGAAAAAGATGTGGTAAAACCAGCGAAATCAGTGGCAGGAGTGAAATTAGCAATGAAAACCCCAAGAAAAGTCGCCGAGCTGCAAGAGAGTGCACAGTCTGGGCAGGGGCCGCGTATGAAGTTAGTACTTTGTACCTGGAAAGGATTCGCTGCCCTGCAGAACGGTTACTCAGAAGGAACACCGTGAGAATGAAAGGAAGTCATAAAATTGTGATCTAACCACTCTCTAATATTCAGAGATGAACGTACCTGCACTCATTCTGACCTGTTATTGGAGGAAGTGGTAAGTTCTGAAAGTGATAGACAGAGACTTAGCGATCCCCTGTGTAAAGTAAGGTTGTATTGGCAATTCCAAAGTAGGTGGTAAACAGTGAGAATAATTGGCAGTGCGTCAGTTCGTAGAATACAGTTTGTTCTTGGGAAGGACTGGGCAAGATCCAAGTTTGGTGTGATATTCCTTTTTGTGGAGTTGTCAAAGAAAGACCAGGGGACTGAGTTTAAAGGAAAATACCCTAACATTTTTCAAGGTTGTGCAGTAATAACATCGTATGAACACAAGTCACAGTACAAAGAAAAAAGTAAAGCGAAAGATAAAAGTGTTGAGGTTCAGTTAGCTTACATCCTGTTTGACGTAATGATGAAGAAAAAAACTGAACAGATAGAGGATCATGGAGAAGCGTTTCCCCCGGAAGGCTCATGGATGGTCAACAGAAGGTCGAGAAAGTAAATATATATGTGTGGATGCATTCTCAGAAAAGAAGGTAGAGAATATTCCGGAGGATTTTTGCCTCTAACAATACAATCCTAAGACTAAAATGGAGAGGTTAGTGCATTGAGAAATGGGCAGAAGTGCACCAGATTGTATTACCAGTAGCATAAGGACAGGAATTGTTTTGGCTAGCACATGATCTACCAGCAGACTACCACCGAGGTGAACGGAAGTCTCAGTTAATTTTGCAAAAGCATTTGTGTTGGAATGGAATACACAAGAATGGGGATAAAATTTGCTGTACATTTTATACATTCCAAATATTAGGATAGGGACCGAAAGGTAATAAAACCAACATTTTTGTGTTCCCATTGCAGCATTCAATATACATTTCACGAGGGTAATAATTGATTGTGTAAGTCGTATCCAAAAAAAACTACACCTGAACCAGTACTTGCTAACAAAAATCGATGTACCACCCAGATTTCTAGAGGCAATTCCATTTTGATGCAAACCTGACAGGATTCATCGATTTTATGTGGACTGTCAGAATTTCGCTGCTGGAACAAAATGGGACTCATACTACTAAGGTTGAAGGACCGTTGAGAGGAAGTTGGTGAAGTCAGCAATATAATAAATTCTACTTCCAGCGTGCTTCTCTGCAGCTATATTTGTGAAAGAAAGCAAGATTTTTTTTGTGTTTGAACACGGACTACCTCAATAAAAGGTGATGCCCGATGTAAAGAAGAACACACTGGCCACTTTGCAAATACTCGTGAGCAGAGTTCTGTTTCGATTAACAAACTGTGCAGTCGATATGGATGATGTGGGAATCTTTCGTGAGTCTTGGAAAGATCACATGGTACAGTTGACTGAGCTTTCTGAAGACTTAGAAAAACAAAACGTAAAACTATTTAAGAACACAAAATTCGGGATAGCATTGGTGACGTTCCTGGATCATAAAATCGGTCATGTTAGGTTGAACCCAAGAAATACAAAGACGAAGTCAAGGGAGGAATTTCCACGAGCACCCTAGAAGAAATAAGTGTTTAGTTTTTTGGGAGCAACCTGATTTTAAGGGAAGTTTGTTACAAACATCTGCAGTGCATTGGCACCGTTACATGATTTTTTGAAAAACAACATGTCATTTGGGTGGACGGAATAATACCAGGAAGTACTTGACAATTTGGAGCAGTGTGAACCACCACACCAGTTTTGGAGACAACAAACATTTTGAATCCCTTCAAAGTTGCAATCGATAATAGCGTCATGAGAGTTGGAGGAAGAGTTGTTCTACAGGAAGATGATGATTGAATTGAACGGGTAGTTCATTCCATTTCAAAGAAACCCAATGTCCATCAGAGAAAATACCATAAGGTACAATAAACACCTTCCCACCTCAGAAACAAATACTGAAACATGACAATGAAATGGATGGTTTCCTTTTGTCTTTGTTTTTTAACCACATTTCAATTATATATATATAAATAAAAAAACATTACTTTAACTTCTCATTAATGTCTGCACACAAACACAAAAGTATACATATAACGTTGGTAACTTTTCAATCTCATCTTCACTTTACCAATAAATGTTTAACAACGCATCTATTGTCACCATTTTAAAATAATAGTCTGTAAAATGAGACTTCAACGAAATAGTGTGATATTTTTGCCTTTCAAGAATGTAAGAGGATTTGGACCTTGTACAAAACAGTCTCCGTTATTTAGTTCCTGACATAAACATTAAAATGCTGTAAGCAGAGTACCAATCTCAATAATTAGTTTTTGATTGTAGATTAATGTGTCCCTTGTCTGTTGGGGTTCTATGAAAAGTAAACAACTGGCAGACCAATTCCATCATCATCCCCCTGTAACAAGACATATCCATCTGCTGTGTCACAAGTATCGATTGCAACATTGAAGAGGCTGAAAAACATTGATCGAACTCAAACTGTTTCTGTCGTTCACACTGTTTTTAAGTTGTGAAATGCCTCCTGGCATTGATGTTCACACGGAAATTTTATATCCTATTTCAACAAATATGCTAATGATGCCATACACTACTGAAGTTTGCAATAGACGTCTGGTAGAACCGACTCAGTCGTAATAATCGAGGTAACTTTTTGTTCGAGGTGGGTCATGGAATTACCTCAAAGGCCTTTATCGTTGCGTTCCATGGAGTCACATTTCAATGATCGATGCTATGTTCCAAGACATCATTTCTGCTTTATCGAATTCATTATTGTTTAAATTTATTACCAGTTTTGACTCTCTTAATCGTTCAAAGTGCTTGCCAGGTATACCATGTATTCTTTCCAAAACGCACTGAAGCTCACTGCATCATACACATAGACTACACATGTTTTTAACCAGCAACAAATCTCTTCACAAGTCTTTGGAATATATTGGCTGTGTTCTTCATTCCAAAGGACGTCACTTTAAATTTATATGGTCCATTCAGGATTGCAAACACATAAATTTCCTTCACTTTCTGTTATAAAGTTAGTGCCAGTAGCACGCAAAGTCCAACTTTGTTAGTAGCTGGCTTATCCAACTGTTTTGAAACAGTCCTCGAATCGTGGTATTGAGAATGACTCCGAATTCTTTATGACGTTGGCCAACGATACTCCACGCAAAACCGTGGAGTCCCATCAGGTTTGCCAATGGACACAATCAGCGAACCCCACACGCTCCGACTTGGAACGATGATATCTTGGTTGAACATCACCTCCACTTTATTCTGTACATGTCTGGCTTTGAAATTATTAAGATCACAAGAGTGTTGTTTTATCAGAACAGCATTCCGTACATCTATCTCATGCACAACACTATTAGTCCTCTCCATCTTATTCCTGCATACGTCCCCATACTGCTATAACAAATTATTCCACTCCCTTCTTTGCTCCTGAGATAGATAGGTAATAGAAATATCCGACTCCACAAGGGCGTCCTCGTTGTTTAACGCATTTTGAGCCACATCAAATTTCATAACATTTCGCTTTGATTCATCACAATGCACGCCAGTAGCTAACACCTGTTTCTCCAGTACTTTCCCCCAAAGAAAATAATGCTTTAACATATTCAAATAACATCACGATATATTTTTCCTGTCAGACATCTTTACCTCATACTTCAGACATTTTCTCAATGTAGAAGGGACATTTAAAATTGGCTTCAATGATATTTCCGATCAATTCTAACAATAATAATAATACGACATCCCCACAGGAAAAAAAAAATCAGAACCTGTTTTTAATCTGCCACTTGTTTCAGTTTATTTTGTGCAATCTTTTGGTCCTGTTTAACTCAATCAACGATCCAATGTTGTCTTTCCCTCATCTCCGATTCATAATCCTAGTGTGAAATCTCTGACTTGGGTCGTGTCAATTTCTCCTCAATGAATTTCAGAGATCCTCTTACTTAATGTCCAAATATTAACTCGAACGAAATTAACTAGTAGATTCGTTTGTAGCATCTCTCACAGCAAACAATACGAATGGGATACCTTTATGACAATCATGTGATAATTCCGACAGCATGCACTTAACATGGTTTTCAGGATCTGCAGACGCCTTTGAAATGCTCCCTGTGAGTCAGGACGACAAGCATTGGATTTAAAGTTCTGTATACAAAATTAACCCATCACTTCTTAAAGCAGTAGCAGTTGCAGAAGTGAATCTCTTTTGGAAGACCATACATCGGGAAGAAAGCTAGTAACTCTTCCTTCACACTTTCTGCATCAATGCTTCGTAATGGACTTATCTTAGCAAAACAGGTAGATCTACCCTTTCCGGTTAGTTATTCGTGGTTTCTACTTCAGCTTCTGTATAGGGGATCTGCATGGTCAATCGGTAGTGCCGTAAAAGGTTTGTTGAAGTTGGAAATTGACAACAATGACGCTGGTTTTAATACTGCTTTTGCCTTACTTTCAATTTGGCACCTATGACACGAACAATAGATGTGAACCACATCCTTGTGCATTCGAGATCAAAAGAGATGGTTATGTATCTTTGCCGGAACCTTTCATATATCTTTGTAACCACTGACAGGTAGTTCACGTACTGCCTGTAAGTCTGTGTGCTACTGTCAACACAATCTCGTGTACTTCTGCCCATGTCTCCGCTGTACTAGCCTGCCAGGACCTCCACTTCAGTTTTAGGAATCTATCTTTCAAATGGTAACTTTGAGGAATATTCTCTACCTCATTTCTGAGTAAGCATAAGAATATATACATTTTCTTGGCTCGTTCTATTGTTGCAAGTGTTTTCGCCTTTCATTTTTAAATATTCCAATTCATAAAATACAGTTCTGTCTGAACTTCTGGTTTTCAAGGTTTTACTGCATCATCACACCAAATCGTTCACCTTTCTCTTTAACTTGTCATCTTGCAGTGACTTATGATAGTGAGATATTGCCACACTCAATCTTGGAAAATGCCAGGTTCTTTTTACTTTTACCCTCTCAGTTATCAGGTCTTCATTGGGCTTCTCCACACCTACGTATTTTACATCCACCGTGGACCATGCTACATCGTTCCAAAGGATGAACTGCATTCCTGGTACTGACAATCTGTCAATAATCCCAACTGTTTATTTGCCAGTCTTGAGCTGCCACTTCAACCTAATCTGGCCTAGGGTAACGCGGAAGTCATAAAGTTATAGAGTCAAAGAGGTCTACTGCACGGAAACAGACCCTTCAGTCCATGATGACCAGACATCCAAACATGAACTAATCCCATTTCCCAGCACTTCCGCCATATCACACTCAATCTTTTCTGTTAATATACACATTTAAATGCCTTTTAAATATTGTAATTGTCCCAGCCTCCACCACTTCCTGTAGCAGCTAATTCAGTACACGCACTAAGCTTTGCCTGAAAACAATGCCTCATTTGTCCCTTTCATATATTTCCCCTTTTACCCTCAACCAATGACCTCTATTTCTGGACTCGCACACCCCAGGGAAAAGTCGTTTTCTATTTATCGGTTTCATGGCCCTCATGATTTTATATACTTCCAAAATGTCGGGACCCAGCCTTCGATCCTCCAGGGAAAGCATCCCCAGTCTGTTCACCCTCTCCCGATATCTCAAGCCCTCCAACCTTGGCAACATCCTTGTTAATCTATTTTGCACCTGTTCAAGATTCGCAACATTCTTCCGATAGGAAGGAGACCAGAATTGCACGACAAAGTCAAAAAGTGAAGTAAGTAGCAACCTGTACACCCGCAAAATGACTTCCCAACTCCGATGCCCAAAACTTTGATCAATAAAGGAAAGCAGGTCAAACAACTTTTTCACTGTCCTGTCTACCTGTGATTTCACGAAGAAACTGCACTCCATCCTCTTTATGTTGAGTAACACTTCCTCGGACCTTACCATTACATGCATAAGGCCTGATAAGACTTTCTTTCCGAAAATGCAGCACCTCAATTTATCTTGCACAAAATAATAATCAATTAAAATTGCCTGCTGCCCTCTTTATAATTTATTTACCCTTCACTTGACAGTTCTGCAAATGCTTCACTCCCTCTGCCTTGCATTTTAATCTGAACAAGCATTATCCACAACTCCTCTGTCCATTCTCTCTGCCTAGCACATTTGTCCAAATAGATAAAGAAGGCTTCAACATTTTTCTCAACAAGATGCGGCACAGTTTTGCCATATTTGTAAATATCACGAACTTCGCTTATAATCTCCATCTTGTTTCTTGGACATAGCTGAATAAGTCGCAACTTCTAAGTTCAAATTCTCCCTCTTTCTCTCTCCCATACTATCCACAGTTTTCCCTCTCTCTTTCTTTTCGATATCTTTTGGGCGGCACGGTGGTACAGTGGTTAGCACTGCTGCCTCACAGCGCCTGAGACCCGGGTTCAATTCCCGACTCAGGCGACTGACTGTGTGGAGTTTGCATGTTCTCCCCATGTCTGCGTGGGTTTCCTCCGGGTGCTCCGGTTTCCTCCCACAGTCCAAAGATGTGCGGGTCAGGTGAATTGGCCATGCTAAATTGCCCGTAGTGTTAGGTAAGGGGTAAATGTAGGGGTATGGGTGGGTTGCGCTTCGGCGGGTCGGTGTGGACTTGTTGGGCCGAAGGGCCTGTTTCCACACTGTAAGTCTAATCTAATCTTTGCTCAGCTAAGAACCTTCTGTCACTTTCTTCCTTTTCCTCTGTCTCTTTCCTCTGTCTCGTTCTCGTTCTTAAATATTTCATTTCTTAGCTCAGACCTCTTTCTCTCTTTGTCTTATCCTCCCCCCACCGCCATCTTTTTCCTCTCTCTCTTTCTCAGGCTATTTATCTTCGAACTCTATATTCCCCAATTGTAATTTACTTTTTTCCTTATTCGAATGCACTCGCCTTTTTACCTAATGCTTGAATAATTTCTGAAATTGTCACATTCACTTCTGTCCTTTGTTAACCAATTCCAACCAGTTTGGTATATCTACACGTCATGTGGCATCCTTTCCTTCGACATTTTCCTGGCAAACTTGGGAATCATCATCTTACACCATAGTGACTTTAGCAATTTTCAAAGCCATTTCTCTCTCCTTTAATTGAACCAACAACAAATAATCCGACATTAAATTAATTGGCTCACCCACGCATTATTTAAAAGTCCAGGATGGATTCTTAGTTGGCAAGTGGTTTTGGGAGCTGACATGTTCAAACCTGTCCAAATCTCTGATTTTTTTAATGTAAACCTATCCAAATCCTGAGTCGCTCCCCCAATCTTTTATGACATAGGTAAACCCTTCTGCGAACTTAAATCAAGTCCTCAAAAACTTCACGTTACCTCGTAATCCTTTAAATTATGAGTGGCAGGGAAATAAAAACTGCATAATTTTTTTAAAAAAATCCTTCTTCAACTCCAAAGGAGATGATTAATCCACGTTTTTCAAAAACTGGACTCCGCCTTTCTCATCAGGATTTATAAATAATATATAAATGAATAAACATTTATTTTCTGACATCTCAGTAAACGTAGGCAGCAAAACACTGGTTTAAAATATTTCAACTTTATGAATATGTGTGGAAACACCTAAACAGTCACTTCTCCAGTATGTAGGAAGTATGTTTATTGTTATAGTTTTTTGTGTCTCGTGAATTATGTTTCACTTATTTTGGGGAAAACATATTTTGCAAACTTATGCCTGTTGTTTAGTGCCAATTTAATTGCAGCATCCATCCAAGAAATTAATGTTTTCCCTAAACATTTTGACTTAATTGTGGGTTAACAGTTATTGATAAGTTCCTCGAGTCCTACTTATGAATGAAAATATCTAACACAGAAGGTAATGTGACATGTTGAATGAATCAATTAATAAAGGAGTTCGTGAGAATGTAAAGGTAGCCCTGAAAACCAAAAGGTAACACACAAGAGGAGCTGTCAAAAATAAATACTTTATGCTTTGAGACACACATCTCTCTGATTTGTGCCAAAGTAAGGATAGAATACTTGAAATTCTTTTTCATTCAAAGCAGAAACACTACCCTCATATTAACATTAGTCATATTGCTTTCTCAAATAAAAAGCATCTTTTCCACAACTTGATTAAAAGGAACTTTGTGTCTTTCCCACTCAGAGAGCAGAAGTGAAATGGTACATTCTGTGAGGCATCATCATCTATGATATCACACTCTGAACACTTAAGAAGCAAGAGTGAAACATTGCAAACTGGTTTGAGGCTAACATTACTGTGGTAGAGCCTGTCATTGAAGCAAGAGCCCCACTTTCATCGATTACAAGAGAGATCTGAGTGAGAAAGCTCTGAATACCGGAAGAGCCATTTGAAGTAAACTCCAACAGAATGCTAAACAACGATCCAATAATAACATTTCTAACCTTGCAGGAATTACTACCTTCCACAGCTACTTCGTCACAGGGAAATGTGTGGATGAAGGAATGGGAAAGGCGAAAGATGCATCAGGAAAAGAAACAGCTCGACTGAAACAAAGGCAGGAGAGATCATTACCCACTGTAACAAATACTTGGAGAGATGGGGAGATCAATGCCTTGAGCTATAACACAGGGAGAGCATTGTTACTGAGGAAGCTCTAGACACCATTAAAAAGCCTCCCTGTGATGGCAGAGCTGGAAATCAAACCCACAGTGGAGAGCTTTAGCAAAGCTTTCGACACACACTCATGGGCAAAGCTCCACTCACTTTTGACTGTCCTCATCAAACACAGAAAACCCCACTCCTGCAGCTTCTGCACTAACCTCTCTGTTCCTTCTGGAGGAGGGGTCATTTCCACAGGAATGTGTGATGCAAGGATTGTGACCCTGTACATGAACAAGAGCAACTGCAGAGATTGCCATAACTGTCGAGGTGTCTCCCTGCTAAACCTCCCTGCATTGGAAAATAATTTCACCATTTGGCATTGTCAGGCTGCAGACACCTGCCCCAATTCCCAATGCGGTTTCAGAACGGCAAGCTCAACAATCTCGGTTCCCTTTCAGTCTCGCAGCTGCAAGAGAAATACATCAACAAAGGAGACCAACAGGACAGTGCAGGGAGACTATACCCTGAAGAGTGAATAATTAATCAGACACAAGATTTGTTACAGGAAGTTTGTGTTTGATAACTTTGCTAAATTTCTTTGAAGTTGAAACCTGGTGTGTTGGTGAGGGCAATGCATTTAATGTGGTCTACATGGACTTCAGCATGGCTTTTGGTAAAGTTACACATGCAGATTGGTCAAGAAAGTAAGAGCCAATGGGACCCCAGGTAAAGTGATGCTGGATGTAAAACTGGCTGAGAGGCAGGAGGGAGAGAGGAATAGTTGAGGGATGTTTCTGTGACAGGAAGTCTGTTTCCAGTGGGGTTTCACAGAGTTCGGTGCTGGGAGATTGCTGCTTGTTGTGTAGATGAATGATTTCGACTTAAATTCAGGGGAGTATGGTAAAGATGTTCACAGATGGCATGAAACTCGGCAGGGTGGTAAAACGTGAGTAGGGTATCTGTAACCCACAGGAGGATATCAATGGCCTGGTCAGCTGGGCAGAGCAGGGACAACAGAAACTCAGCCTGTTGATTTGGAAGCACTAGCTTTTGAAGTGTTGCTTCTTTATCAGGTGGTTATGGAGCAGGACCAGGAGACACAGAAATTTTAGCAAAAGGTTACAGTGTCATGCAGCTGGAATATATTAAACAAACTTAGATTAAGTCGTTCATTTTTTAGAATGGGTTTCCTCATTTCGGTTCGTAAATAGGTAAATCCCAGAACTCCTTTTAAGTCACACTCTCAAGATAAATTCAGATTCTCCAACAAAAGGTGTCATCTCAGCTCAGACAATGCATTAAAGTTGTGAGGTTAAAGTCTGTCTGTGTCCCAGTATGGCTGTCGGACTGGTTCTATATTTAAAGTGGGATTTACATCTTGTTACATATATTGATTGTAGGATATGCATTTTTGAGCAAAATAAAAAATAATTCTGTAAATACAGATTCACTGCATAGACATGGAGGAAAGGCAGAGTGAGTATGTGCATGTCAGTGTAGGAAACCCATTCTAAACATTGAAAGTCGGAGAATAGGAAATGAGAAGAATAGTAATAAAGTTAATCATGATTCACAGAATTACTAGCCAGACGGAGATACTTACTAGGAATACCAACAGCAGCGATACTCGGACAGTAAATGTGCTGAATCAGCAGAAGGATGTCTCGGATCCGACGTTCCAAATATATTTGGTGATAATTTGCAGAAAATTAGGCAATTGTCCCAGAGAAATTCCTGCCCATTGTAGTCTGCGCTCATCAGATTCTGATGTGTCATCCCTCCTGTTTTGAGGAATGTTGTAGCTGAGACTCATTTATTAATAGAAGGAGGAATCCAACCAGATACTCAATTGGGGACCACAGAGATTGACATTAATTACACTCACTGAACAAACAGGTTAATTGAACTCCTTTCAACCCAATGCATTTGAACCAGAGTAAAGTAAAACTTTTCTCTGGTCTGGAGAGACTGTGTCAGGTTGCTAAGTAAAAGAACAATGAAAGTATGGGACTGGGTCGAGAGGAGTGGATGTTTGCAAATAGTGCCCCCTGATGATCCAAGATAAATTATGGCTTTGTTCTTTGATGAAGAGTTTAACAAATGACAGCTATTATTGACTTGATGGACCTCTTTGATAAAGTAACTGGAAGTTGTTTAGTTTTGCTTATTTCATCTTATATACATAGACTTTTAAAAGGGTGAGGTGTTATTTATTTGACTCATTAGGAAAATGTAAGCATGTGAATTGAAGAAGAAATGGCATTGACTGAGGGACATAACTCAGGGAGATCGCTGTGCATGTAATGATGAGCTGCAGGGAGAGGGCTCTTGTGTTGCAGTGATTTTATCCCAGGCGAGAGATCCTGGGTTCAAATCCCAACTGTTCCAGACATGTATAATGATATCCCTGAGACAGGTTGATGAGAAGGTAGATAGACTGCAGGAAGATACATTATTCTTCTTCCCTCATGCTGATGTTAGGACGACTGATCTTTGTAATTGATATATGAGTGTCATAGGAAGGACAAGATTTCAAGGTTTGTCGAACACTAGAGAGACAGAAAGATAGTGAACAGTGAGGAGGAGAGGATCAGACATCACATGGTAATTTAAAGCAAAATATTGCTAATGTTGGAAAACTGAAACAAACCCAGAAAGCTGCAGAGACTGAGCAGATCAAGCAGCTTCCATGAAGAGAGAAATAGAGTTAAAGCTTCAACTCAGAGCCAAAAGGAATGGAAAAATGAGTTCTTTGGTTGTTTTGACAGAGACGGAGGGGAAGTTGGGCTGATACCCCATGTAAAAGACAAGAGCATGGTGTTGAAAGAGGAAAAGAAGAGGTGTAAAATGCATCGAAATTAAGGTGTGAAAATAAGTGCATGGTTCCACTCTACTCAGCAACACAAATAAGACACAAACAAGAAAGCTGGGTGCCTAATGAGGCTGAGAATATAAGAAAATGTAAGAATAAAAGAGAAATTCAGAAGAAACATCATAAAGTTAAGGACCACGTTGTGAAAATCAGTATTGAGTCCTTAAGACGGTAAAGAGGAAAATGAGGGTTTGTTCCTCAAGCTTGTATTGTGCTTTTCTCCCACTCTCCCGTGAAGTGCATTGTTGGTATCATTTCCAACCAGTGGCCATGACACTGTCACTCTCTCTCTCTCTCTCTCTCTCTCTGTCTCTCTGTCTTGCAGGTAAAGCCAGCCTCTCTGTGGGGCCTGCAGAGACAGGCCCAGCTCCTGTAGAAGCCACCACCTCGCCTCCTGAGGGCTCAGAGGAAGGGTCACCAAGGCTGCCTTTTCCAAACCCCACAGGCTCAGACCCTGAGATCTCGGTGTGAAGGCTAGCCTTAGAGAGTATGGGAGCACAAGCTGGTGAGCACCTCACTGCCACAGCTCCGCAGCTGGCCGAGGAAGAAATGCCCCAGGCCGCTGCAACCCTGAGGGACCAGAAGAGACCAGGCAGCTGTTTAGGATAAGGAGAAGAGCCTGTGGTGTCAGCAATCAGTACCCGCATCTGAACGTACAGGGAGGAGCTGCAGACGCGGAAATGGGTCACAATGGGCTCCATTACCCAAAGGCTGCAGCAGGGCAGTGAATCCTGAGGCTATTTGATAAGGTGTCATATCAAAGTTATGGCAGAAAAGAAAAGCCCATTGTGTTGGTGATAACATAGTGACCTGGATAGAAGATTGGCTGGTGAACAGGAAGCAGAGAGTAGGAATAAGTGGGTCTTTTTCAGCCTGGCAGGATATGACAGTGATATGTCACGGGGTCAGTGCTGAGCTCTCAACTCTTTCCAGTTTACAGAAATGATTTGGATGGAGGATCGAAGTTATGGAGCTAAATTTGCTGATGACAAAAAGATAGAAAGGAATGTGAGTTGCGACGAGGATGTGAGGAATCTACAAAATGATATTAGAGGTCGAGTGGCAAAGATCTGGCAAATGGAGTACAATGTGGGACAATGGGAAATTGTCCATTTTGGAAGAAAGAATAAAAAACAACCTCATGATCTAAATGGAGAGTGGGTGAACAGCTCTGAGATGCAGAGGGATCTGGGTGGTTTCTCACTGAATCCCTGAATCCTATTAGTGTCTGTGTGGGAATGAGTTGCATAAAAGGACTCACTGCCTGTTCAGATAAGAATGAATGAATGGGTCAGGACAGCAACACAATGTAACTCTCTTGCACAGTTGCACTTCCCCAGCTGAGCAGTTCCCTTCCTCTCCATCCAACTCTGGCTCATTTTCCTCAAATGGGGAGAGGATCCCCATCCCCACCACCCAGCTCTAGCCACCTGGCCATGAGAGATTTCGTTCCTGCCAACGAGACAAAGGGAGGATTGGATCTGATGGAAGTGAAGGCACAAGCAGTTCATGGTGATACATGAGCAGGAGAGGTGGTGAGGAGTCTCCAGTGAGTGAGTAGGAAGCACAGTTGAGCTGGGAGAACTCGCCACTCCCCTTTCACTGTCCTATTTTCTTTTAAACACGAAAGCCTTTTTCCTGAGACAGTATCTGTTAGCTAAAATCAAACTGGCCCTAAAACCCATTCAAGCCCATACTTTTTGAAACCTGTGTTTTTCCATCCTTCTTAAAAAAAATTCAAGGATAACATAGCCTTGTTAAAGGAGCAACATCATCACAGCACCCCCCTTAAAAAAAGCCATCCATATCATAAGATGGCTTCACTTTAAAGCATTCTTAATGTTAAGCCATCCGTACTCTACAACACACATATACATTCCACAGACAGTAATCATACAAGCATGCATGACTACATTTTGTTTGAGTCTATTTTACTCCTGCCACTGATTACCTCCATTTCTCATTCACATCTCAGTAATGCGTCGGTAATCATGTTTTCTCGTCCTGCCAACACTGTGCCAAAAATCTCCATCTAAACAGCCTGACATCTTTGGCCTTACATTTCTCCACAGACTTCAATGTGTTATGATCAGTGTATACGATTGTCTCAGATACGTTACTGGTAACATTAACATCGAAATGTTGTAATGCCAACACTAAGCTCAAAGTCTCCTTCTCAACTGTCGAATATTTCTTCTGAGGAATGTTCAATTCCCTGAACAAAGGTAAAAATCACAGAAAACCAGGTTAGAGTCCAGTAAATTTATTTGGGAGTACTAGCTTTCAGAACGCTGCTCCTTCATCAGGAAGCTGTGGAGCTGCAGGAGAAATACCCGATATATCTTCTCACCGTCTTCGTGCAAGAGCACAGCACCAACTCCTACATCACTTTCATTGATAGCCACCTTGAGTGGTTTTGCGTGATTAGATGTGGCTAATACCGGGTTAATGGTTCACTTGGCATTTCAAGCTGCCAAATGCCTTCTGACAGTCTGTTGTCCCCTGAAATGTCTTGCCTTTCTTTAGCAATTCAGTGAGTGGAGCTGCCACACTGCTAAAATTTGGTAATTCAATAAAAACTACTCAATCCCAGGAATCGGAGTACTGCTCTTTTTGTTCCTGTTAATTAGGGAAACTCCCTCATTAACTTTGTTTTTGTATTCCGTTGCGGCATTTGTCAATGTCCAATAATACAGCCCAGGAAGGTGACTTGGGATTTGGCAAATTCACTTTTCACCAGATCTATCACCAGGTCCGCCTTTCACAGTCAATTGAACAAGTCTGATAAATGTTGGAAATGTTCCTTCTATTTATGACTAAAAATCACTAGGCCATCTATATATATGACACAATTGGATAACCCAGCAATGACCTTATCAGTTAGAATCTGAAATGTGGCTGGTGAATTTTTCATACCAAATGGCATGACTGTAAATTGATACAGTCCACTCAGTGTTCTGAAAGCCAAAATTGTCTTCACTCCTTCTGATAGTTACCTGCCAATATCCTCTGAGCAAGTCCAAATTAGTAAGTTGTTTGTCCCACCTTTTCAAAAGAGGCTTCCAAGTGTGGAATTGGATATTCTTCAGTCTTTGTAACTGCGTTGACTTTGCAATAGTCCACACCTGACTGTTGGGTACCATCTGGCTTTGGCACCATTAATCTGGGTGAGCTCCAGTCACTGTAACTCACTTTGATTATGTCGACTTGGAGCATGTGTTCAATCTCTTTTCGAACCTGTGTCGACGTTAGAGGATTATGTCTATAAGTATTTTGCTTAATCAGAACAGCATCTCCTATATCTATGTCATGTATAATTTGGTGTGTACTTCCCAGCTTATGTCCACATATCTCCCCATACGATGGTAATAGCTCTTTTAGGTCATTCCAATTTTCCTCTGGAAGGTAACTCAGCTCCTTTGGCTTTCCTTCCCCCTGTCAAAATACCTTTTGAGCATATTCACATGACACACTCTGTCAGATTTCAGTCTGGAGTCATTATCAAATAGTCCATCGCAAGCAATTTACTTTCAACCTGATAAAGTCCATTGAAACTTGTTTTTAAAGTTTCACCTTTCACTGGGAGTAACACTAACAACTTAGCACCGATAGTAAAATTGTCAGCTTTTGATTTCTCATCTGCCTTCTGTTTGATTGTATGATGTAATGCTCTTAAATGCTATCTAGCCAACTCCCCAGCGCTACTTAATCAATCCTGAAAAGTTTACACATAGTCCTAATATGAATTCTGATTTACTAATTTCTCCTTGATCAATTTTAATGGTCTTCTCACTTCATACTCAAAAACAAATTCAAATGGACTGAAATTGGTCAATTCATTTGGTGCATCTCTGATCGCGAAAAGCACAAATGAAATTCCCTTGTCCCAATCATCTGAATGGTCTTGACTATAAGCCCTCAACACAGTCTTTAATGTCTAATGCCACCTTTCCAACAGTTCCTGCCATTCTGGATGGCATTCAGTAGATTTGAAATGCTTTATTTCTCAGCTGTCCATAATTTCCGTGAATAATTTTGATGTAAAGTTTAACCCTTGATCTGATTGTATCTCTTTGGATAGTCCATATTTAATGAAATATTGGAATAGCTCCTCTCCAATCCTTTCAGCTGTGATATTGTATAATGGAATGAACTCTGGAAATTTCGTGGACACATTCATTTTTGTTAACAAATACTGATTTACACTTTTTGTTTCAGATAGGAATCCTATGAAATCAGTTCAGACTCTTGTAAAGGTTTACTCAAATGTTGGAACAGGTATTAACGGTGCAGGTTTTATTACTGCCTGTGGTTTTCCGATTAGCTGACATGGATGATGGGCAAAGATCAACCACATCCCTGTGCAGTCCAGGCCAGCATAAATGATTTTGTATTTTAGCCTGAGATTTTCTCACTCCTAAATGACCCCCCACCTCCAGAGGGCGCTCATGCGCCACTCAAGGCACCTCCATTCTGTAACCCACTGGCAATACAACTCGATGAAGTTTTGCTCCATTACTGTTAATCCAAGATTAATAGAATGCCAGGATGCAAAAATGCAAGAATGACAGAATGAAAGAAAATGCAAGAACACAAAAATGACATGATGGAAGATTGCAAGAATGCAACAATGCATTCCATTTCCTCATTAAGACAGCATTTGTATGACAGTAACATTCAGGAATACATTTGGATTACTTTTCGGTGAATGCCTTTTGATAACAATTGCTTTAATTTTCATTTTTTGGACGTAACTCGATTACGTTATCTGAGCAAAAGATGCCTCCTTTGTGATCGGACTGTTCCTGGTTTGTGCTGCAAATGTGTTGCTGGTCAAAGCACAGCAGGCCAGGCAGCATCTCAGGAATAGGGAATTCGACGTTTCGAGCATAAGCCCTTCATCAGGAATCCTGATGAAGGGCTTATGCTCGAAACGTCGAATTCTCTATTCCTGAGATGCTGCCTGGCCTGCTATGCTTTGACCAGCAACACATTTGCAGCTGTGATCTCCAGCATCTGCAGACCTCATTTTTTTACTGTTCCTGGTTTGTGTCAACATCTGATCAATAATCATAGAATCCCTACAGTGTGGAAACATGTCCTACAGCCCAGCAATGCACACTGATCATCCAGGGAGTTACCCACCCAGACCTATTCCTCGACATTTACCCCTGACTAATGCACATAACCTACACATTCCTATACTCATTTAGCATGACCAATTCACCTAACCTGCACATCTTTGTTTGTGGGAGGAAACTCGCACAGACACAGTGAGAATGTGCAAACTCCACATAGACAGCCACCCGAGGCTGGGATCAAACACAGGTCCCTCGTCCTAAGAGGCAGCAGTGCTGACAACTCAGCCACTCTGCCACCCAAACAGGAGCTCTGATAATTCCACTTCAACTTTCTTATCTGTACTCTCTGATTTCTCCTTTTCCAACTGATGACTCACTGACCTTGTTACCAGACAGTCAGGAAAAATCCCAGGATACGTGTCCTGCAATAGTTCAGTTTCCTGAGTTTCCACTGCCTTTTCAACCACAGTAGGCAGCACTCCTACCTGTGACACAGCTATATTATTAACAAGGACAAACTGTATTGCTGGAGCTGAGAGTTTGTTCAGTACTCCCACCACAACATCTCCACCCCTCACTGGACACACTAACCTCACTTTACATAACTGAGTGCTTCTTGTCTCACTGTGGATTCCTGTTACTTGTAACTTTCCTATTAATAGTCCTTCAGAGGTACATATTTCCTTCTGTTTCATCATCACAGACTGAGAGGATCCTCTAGCTCTTAGTATTGTAACCTCTTTACCTGCTGCTCCTGCCCTATGTGATTAAACTTTACCTTCACAGGTGTATGGTTCAAGAAGATCTGGCACTTCCTCCTTAACCAACCTCCGACCTGTTTGTACATTCTGGTGCAGCTTTATAGCCTTCATTGTGCTTTTCATTATTACGCTAACAAAACTCACTGGCTTTGTTTTCTTGCATCTGGCTTCCTAACACTGTGATATCATGCAGCCTAGTGAAAATACTGGAGCTTTTTAACTTCCCTTTGCTCTTCAAGTGGTTCGGTTTTAACCCTGTAGGTAAGTTATCTTTCAGATCTTCACTGACATCTACCTTTCCCTTTCTATGTGAGGATTTCTCTTTTCCCCAATTTCTATCCCTCATGGATTGAAATTGATTTTGGAGCTAAACTTTGATTTTTGGGCCAACTCATAACCATCAGCCATTTCAGCTGCTAATCTTGCCATTTTAGCTCTCTGTTCTTCCACATGAGTGTGCACTGCTTCAGAAAGGGAAGTGTTGAATTCCTGCCTCAGTACAAATTTCTGAAGTTCAAACTTTCCCTCTTTCTCTCTTTCCTCTCTCTCTCTCTTTCTTTTTGTGCTGTGAAAGCAATTTGTTCTTTTTCTCTTTCCTCTAGTTTCAATCCTAATTCAAAATGTTTCATTTCTGTTGCCCTTTCCTCGTCCTTTGCCTCTAACTCAAGCTGCTTCATTTTCAATTGAATTTTGGCCATCTCTAAAGATTCTGACAGTGCTTCCAGCAAATTGAAATTCTGAGGTATTGCTGTAACTATCTCTCCTTTCCGCACGGAAGGAGGCAGCTCCATCCCCAGCTTGTCTGCTAATTCCAGCAGCTTGGCCTTAATCACCTTTCATCCCCAGAAAATTATTGGTGACTGAAGGGCCGTTGCTATCCAAAGTACTGTTTTAACCAACCGAATACAACACCTGGAACAAAAGACACAAACACCTATCACTGCCTTCGATTCCAACAACCCTAATCCCAATTCGGAACTATAGAACAATTCCCACAAAGAGACCCATTCTGTTCTGGACCAGGCCAGACCCCTCATAACATTTCAAGAAAGTAACCCAGACCCTCACTTTGCCAGTTGTTTAAAGCAGGTGTCACACGGATATTCCAGGAGGGATGCAGCTGGTCAAACCACACCGTTTTAAACAAAATGGAATGTATGAGCAAGATTTACCAAATGAAACACAAACACTCTGTCTCAGAGTGCCAAGGGACTGGGTTTATTTTGAGCCCTGGGTGACTGTGTTATTGTGGAGTATGGACAGGCTGCACGTGTCTGAGTGGGTTTCTGTCACTTTCCTTCCACAGTCCAAAATGTGCCGGTTAGTTGGATTGGCCACGCTAAATTATGCTGTAGTGTTCATGGATCTGCAGGCTGGGTGGGCTAGCTGTGTGAAATGTAGGGTTCTTGTTTAGGGTTGGGGGAGGGAGGGTGGTTGAATGATGGGGGGGTGGTGTGTGAGGTCTCGGTGGGATGCTCTTTCGAGGTTTTTTTTGCAGATTTGATGGTCCAAATGGCTCTTCCTGCACTATGGGCATTCTATTCTATTATCATGCAGATGATAGTGCAGAAAAACACTGGGCCATGGTGGACGAAGCAAAACAATTATCACTGAAATAAAAATACTCTTTGTCCACAAGTGGGAAACTTCAGCCCATCGTCAGCACTGTTCTCTTGATATACATTGATACAAATATAAAAAAAATCTATCTCAAAGAACTAATTTGAGCTTCACAGAGGACATGAAACTCAGTGAGGAGGATAAGATTAGTCTTTGTCGGACATTGCCGAAGATTATGGTTGCTGGAAAAGCACAGCAGTCAGGCAGCATCCGAGGGGCAGGAGAGTCGATGTTTTGAGCATAAGCTCTTCATCAGGAATGAGGGGGTGGCACAAGGGTGCTGGTGATAAATGGGGGAGGATTGGGATAGGGAGAAGGTAGCTGGGAATGCGATAGATAGATTAAGGTAGGGTTGAAGGTGAAGGTGTGGAGTAGACAGGTGGGAAGGAAGATGGACAGGTAGGACAGTTCAAGAGGGCAGTGCTGAGTTGCAGAGTTGGATCTGGAATAAGGTAGGGGGAGAGGAGATGAGGAAACTGGTGAAATCCACATTGATCCCGTGAAGTTGGAGGGTCTCAAGAAAGATGAGATGGACTCCCTCCAGGGGTCAAGTGGCTAGTGTTTGGCGGTGGAGGAGGCCCAGAATTTGCATGTCCTTGGTGGAGTGGGAGGGGGAGTTAAAGTGTTCGGCCACAGGGCGGTGGGGTTGTTTAGTGCGTGTGTCCAAGAGATGTTCTCTGAACCATTCTGCAAGTAAGTGTCCTATCTCCCCAGTGTGGAGGAGACATAGGCAGACTTTGATGAAATAAGAAATAAAATGTAAGACAGAAAAACAGGGAAATGATATACAGTCTTGGTCAGGATAATGAAGGGATTGAATATAGAATGAGCTGCACCATTTAGAAGGTTACACAGGAACAAAGAGATTCCATACATAAACATTGTTAAAAACGGCAACATGTTGCCAAAGCTTTTGGTCTTGCAAGAATCGGGAGAAATGCAGGAAAACCAATTTTCTAACCATCAGAACAATGTAACCCAATGGGGAGAAAGACTGCTGATTGGTTGATAAGTCTGTGCTAACTGTTTTGAGGTCTTGGATGGGGAACACAATGGGGAACACTTGATTTTCAATGTTGTCAGGTAAATTGGTTAAAGAAGATGTAAAGTTTGAACACAGATCTTTTGTTTTCAGAGGATCAATTTCCTATATGTCAGATACTGAGCCACATTTTGAGCTCGGTGTATTATCTGAAATTGGCTGTTGGTGTAGATACTAGCACACTTTGGATTGTTCAGCAAGTCATGTCCAAATACAATCATATCTGATGGAAATGGCTTGAACAGCAGTTAGTGCTCACCCACTGCCCATTCCCACTCCCCTTGAGCATCTCATCCACTGACGGTCCTCAATCCCCTCCGGCATCTCATCCACTGGCCGTCCCCACACCCCTCGGGCATCTCACCCACTGGTAGTCCCCACTCGCCGTGGGCATCTCCCCTACTGCCCATCCCCACTCCCCTCGGGCATTTCACCCACTGGCAGTCCCCACTCCCATCGGGCATCTCACCCACTGACTGTCCCCACTCCCCTCTGGTATCTCACCCATTACCTGTCCCCACTCCCCTCGGGCCTCTCACCCACTGTCCATCCCCACTCCCCTTGGGCATCTCACCCACTGCCCATCCCCACTCCCCTCGGGCATCTCACCCACTGGCTGTCCCCACTCCCCTCCGGCATCTCACCCACTGGGTGTCCCTGCTCCCCTCGTGCCTACATCCCGTTCTACGTCAGGGGAAAGCGTGGAAAAGGGGGAAAAGGGGAAAAGAAAAAGACAAGAAAAAGTGAAATAAACCGAAGGAGGGAGCAGCTCCTGTTGTAGTGCCCCACTCCACCTCCATCCTGTCGTCTTACTGGAGTGTGAACTACACTCTAGTAGAGTTATATGCTGACTGTTCCTATTTGTTTACCTGAAACTCCAATATTACTTGAACAAGCTGTAATTCATGTTCAGTGCAGAAAACAAGTTTCTAACAATCAGGGTCTGAAAGGAATGAGATTTTGGCAATTTTGAATATCTTTTAAAATGCATAGTTCGGACAATATGTGTAGAAATAGTGGGGCTTGATTAACAGTGTATTACCTTCGTGAGCTACAGCAATGTTTGAGCACTCGTGTGAGATCGATTTGATAAAGAATCATTGAGGGTTTGTGAATGGTATACGTGTCGGTGATGGAAAGCATCAGGTTCTGTATTATTGTATTGTATCATTGAATACCAAACTCACGACTCCTCTTCAACATCTCTCCCCAACAGGCGGCTACTACACACAACTCATCATCAGCATGTAATGGTCACCATTAGGCATCTATTCATTCTCCCAGTCTGACCTTTACCCTGTCCTTTGTTGCTCTATTGATTTTTTTTCTCTCCCTCTGTGCTCTACCTCTGACTACAGTTTAATCCTCCTCCCTTCTCCACCCCATTTTCAGTATAAATACCAACTCTTGCCCATCTACAGGCAGATTTGAAGAAGGATCACTCGACCTAAAACATTAACTCTGTTTTGTCTCCATAGATGTAACCAAAACTACTGAGCTTTTCCAAACATTTCAGTTATTGATCCTAATTTACAGCATTGACAGTTCTTTGATTTCTTTGAACATCATCCCTCAAAGCTGATTTACTTCATTGTTAATGTTAGAGATTTGGTGGAACGTCCAAAATTGTCTGTTCCTTCAGTTCTCATAAGAAACACACAGATACTTGTATATTTACAGATAGGAATAAATGCAGATAGGAATAAATGCGCGCGTACATGCGTATACACACACACACACACACACACACACACACACACACACACACACACACACACACACACACACACACACACACACACACACACACACAGAGTTACAGACTCGTCTATATTTAACCAAAGGCTGGGGATTAAGTATCAATCGTCATTGATTGGCTCATTCCCAAAGGCAATGTCTGTACCAATTAGAGTTTACTTGCCAACCACTCTTCCCTTATCCAGTATAAATGTTGCCGTTGAACTGTATTCTTGCAAAGTTATCCAAATGTATGTAAGACAACAGTCTCAAACAAGGCATCTTTATTTCCAGCACTACTCAAGTTCTGTGAAGCCAACTGACTAGCAAATATTGTTTTCCCAAGTCCTATCTCTTATTTGTATCTGTGATGTCGAGGTGCCAGTGTTGGACTGTGGTGTTTGTGTGTGCTTCAGAGAGAGTATGTGTGAGTGTGGGAGAATGTGTGTATGAGAGTGCATGTGAGACAGAGTTTGTATGACACAGAGTTTGTGTCTGTGAGAGCGGATCTGTGTGTATGTGTGTGTTGGTGTGCATGTGTGAGAGAGAGTAATAAGTAATTCAAAACAGTGCAAACTAACTCAGGTAGAAAGAACATAAGTCCTTCTCAAAAAATACTGTTAAAACAGGAAAGTAAGGAAGATTTTACAGATACACAACCATGTGCTGGGATCACTTGTAGAGTGACATGAAAACAGTTGAGGCCATCTTCATGGGTACAGAACTTGTCTATCAGTCTCTGCCCGGTGATTCTGCATTGTTGTGTATCTCCAACCCCATCCTGGAGTACGCTTACCCGAAGATTGGAAGCTGCATGCTCTTGACTATTGAAGCGTTCCTCAACTGGGCGGGAGTCATGGTGAGGAATCACTGAAACAACTATTGAGTGATGTCAACATGTTTCATCTCGCTCTCAGACTTACCATGGACTACCCTTCAGAATCAGTCTAATTCTTGGAGACAGATATCTCAGTACCTCACTCTACTGCAACCCCACAGAAATCCTCACAATGCTGCACATCTCTAGTTACCATCTTAAACATGCAAAAGAATCCATCCTCAACATTCAGTCCCTGTGCATACACAGGATTGGTTCAGATGAGGAGAAATGTGATGGAACTCTGAAGCTTTGCAGGGATTCTCTCATAAGAACAGGATATGATACTCAGCTCATCGATCTCCAGTTCTGACATGATACAGTGAGAAATCACAGTGACCTCCTCAGAAGACAGACACAGGGTAAGACCGATAGAGTACACTTCAATGTCCAGTACGTCCATGGTGTGGAGAAACTCCGCCATGTTCTTCACAGCCCTCAACATGTCATCAATGATGGTCAGCATCTCGACTACATCATCCCTACGCCTCTACCCCTCACCTTTAAACAACCGCCAAACCTTAAACAGACCATTATTTGCAGCAATATACCCAGCCTTCAGGACAACATCGACTACAACATCACCCACCAAGTACAGGGCAGATACCCATGTGACCCGGCCAATGCTGTCTCCCTCATACACTGCAGGCAAGGATGCCCCAAAGCATGGTATATTGGTGAGACCACACGGACACTACAGCAATGAATGATTAGACACCACGCAACAATTGCCAGACAGGAATGTTCCCTCCCAGTCAGGGAACACTTCAGCGCTCAGGGATATTCAGCCTCTGATCTTTGGGTAAGTGTCCTTCGAGGCAAATTTCGAGATACACAACAATGCAGGATCACCGAGCAGAGACTGATAACCCAGTTCCGTACCCATGAAGCCGACCTCAACCTTAACCTTGGGTTCATGTCCTGCTACAGGTGACCGCCACCACACAGTTCTGTATCTGTAAAATCGTCCTCACTTTCCTGTTGTGTCAGCATTATCTTGATCAGTTGCTCTGATCTCTTTACTTTATTAAGTTTTGAATTAATTATTACACTCTCACGCACACTCTCACACAAACACTCGCACACAGACTCACACAGACCCTTGCTCACACACCCACACTCTCTTGCACAAATGCACACACACATAGACTCACGCAGAACATCTCTCTCACATACCCAACACAGACACACAGGATCACATAGACCTCTCTCTCTCTCTCTCTCTTTCACACACACATTTTCTCCAATGCACACACTCTCACACAAACAGAACTTCTCTCTCTCCCTCTCTCTCACTCTTACACACACTGACACAGACACACAGGATCACACAGACCTCTCTCCCTCTCACACACATTCTCTTTCACACACACACACACAAGCAGAATTTCTTTCTCTCTCTTTCTCTCACACACATACACAGAATCACACAGATCTTCTCACACACGCACACTGTCTTTCAAGCTCACACACACACACACTCACAGATCTATGTGGTGAATCATTTCATTCAAGATATTTGCTTATTTGCAGATACGTTTTATTTTTTTTGAAAAAGCACATAATTTGTATTCACAGTCAGCCAAAATGCAATACTGTAAATTCCAACTTTTGAAATAAAACCAGCTGAATTCCAATTTAAAACTCTGGACAGATTCTGGACAGGGCCTCGCACCTACAAGTCAGTGTGCAACCTGAGGTATCACCTTTTTCATAATCCTATCAGTCTGCCTGGTTGCCATGACAGCACAGCACTGCCGTTGACTTTATAAACACTTTATACACTGTCTAACACCCTTGGTCACCCGCAGAGACGTGTTACCTGATAATCCACATACACTAGTTGTATGATTTTTTGCTCTCTCTGCCCTTTATCTCTCGGCCGATAAACTCTGTGTCTTTGACTTGCTCTCTCCCTGCACCGAATGAAGGAGCAACATTCCAAAAGCTTGTGTGATTTCAGATAAACCTGTTGGACTATAACTGCATGTCGTGTGACTTCTGACTTTGTTAATATCAAGTATTATTTGTGCTACATGAAGTTTAAAACATGTAAACTGAATACCACGAAGATGCTTTATATCAGCATTTTTATCAGTGCGAATACTTCAAGGATGTTTACACAGACATTCATTCACATGACGTGGGCATCATCGGTAAAGATGGTATTTGCTGCTGATGCTGAATTGCCTCTGAGAAGGAAGGAGCAAGTTCAAATGGGGTCACATCAGTAACTGTAATCCCTGTCTTTTAATCATTACACAGAGTGAGCAGTTTAAATGTTCCTTGTTGTGAGCATGTTACACAATATTTGCTGCAGTGATTTACGTGACATTTTGCTGTATCCATTTTAAAGAATACTTTTGCTTTGTATATGGACTGCATTCAGTGCAAGTTACATCTGTGGTGACGTTTTGAGAGATGTCTGATAGAAGCTTTTTTTTAAGTGCTCTCCAGGAACTTTGCACAGGGACATCTACTGCAGAGTGTTCCTCAACATGAGGAGTGATGCACAGTGTTGATAAGGGCTAATTTGTGCACCTTAACAAAGGGAAACTTTGTGTTTGTCTCACTGATCCAGGAAGGACTGATCGATTGCATGATTTCATCGATCATGGGGAGTGTTCACTGAACCTACTCTGTGTGTCTCACAGACGTCAGGGAGAGCAGACTGACCTCACTGTGTCCTTATCACTGACCCAAGGGGTCTGGATTGTTCAATTGTGATCCCAGAATACATCAATCCATCTCATCATTTCATAAATAATGCTAATTGAGCAAAAGGCTGTTTTACCATGTTCTTCAGCTGTTCTCTGAACTTAGTCTGGGTCACGGCATATATACACGTGTTTGTACAGCAACTGAGAAGCTGGAGAATGAATCCCATATCTCGTGAAAAGTAATGTAAATATACAGCCTTATACCCCAACCGGTATACACGTCTCCACATAGAATACACCAGAAACATTGACCATAACAGGATGAAATTCCCGGAGATAACAAACATTAAAGTGATGGATTTCCTTCGGCTCTCCAAGTGTCGGTCCTTGGAATGCTGCCCCCTGCTGTCAGATTGGAGTCTCCTGCGGGCTCTGCTGGCCACTAAAATGTACCTCCCAGTGAAAGCATTGAGCAGCAGAATCAGAACAAATGGGAGTGCTGGGGTCAGAATATAGTGAATAAGCTCAATCGATCCCCAGACTCGTGATAATGTAACATATTTTTTTGCCAAACAAAACCAAGGCTGATTCCTCAAACTATACCAAGGTTGTAACATAAAATACCAGGAAATATTCTTTAAACAGCTGAGCACAGTTATTGTTCCCAGAACCACGGCTGCTGTTTTCTCAGTGCAATAGTTGCCTTTCATCTTTTGACAACAAATGGCCACAAATCGATCAAAGGTGAAAGCGACCGTGAACCAGACAGAGCAGTCCATAGCTGCAAAAACCAGGACAGCATGGATGTTACACACGGGGACGGTCTGCAGAAATGTAAATTCAGTTTTATAAATAATTGGAATATGTCTCAATATCAGATCAATGATCATGAGCAGCAAGTCCACTGCTGCCATGGCCACCAGGTAGCGAGTGATACATTTAGAAAGATCACACTTTCTCTGCGACAGAATCACAATTGTCACTATGTTAACTATGAGAAAGGAAGATAAACAAGAACATGTTATGTGAGGCTGAAAGTAAAGTTACACCTTATTACATTTACAGTCAAGAAGTTACAGTCGGTATTGAGATATTCAAAAGTGTTATTATATCCTGTAATGATTTAATAATGTAACATTAAGAAACAGTGGATTTATTGAACAGATATTTTGTGTCTGTCTCCAGAATACAAACAATATGCTGGAAAAAAAGTACGAATAACAAGTTGAAAGGAAGAGATGAATTAGGCACAATTACAATTGCGATGAAAAAAATATTAGAACCAAAGACTGATATATCCCAGGTTCTGGCGAGTGCATCCAATGTTGTTCACAGAAATGTTGGATGTGATAGCAGGTGCACTGGTTTTAATTATCCAATAGTCCCGAGAAGCTAGTGAGAATGGAGAACAACTTCACCTCCAATCACAGGCTAGTTCTCTCCATGCTTGCTGTTGATAGGCTCATCAGTAAACCTATCAGTGACAAATGCAAGAGAGAAACAACTTGTGATCAGGTATTGGGGTTTTGAGGTGGGGGCAGCATGCAGCTCGGTAATTGCTGCCAGTGAGGGTGTCTCTGCGGGCGGTGGATAAGGGCTAGGAGCAGGTGGATGGAGGTCAGGTCTGGGAGGGCAAGCCAGAGGGAGGAGCCAAGTCAGCCATTGCAGACATGTCCAGGAGTGTTGCAGAGGCAAGAGGGAAGTTGTAAGTAGACTGGGAGAAGACAAGGAGGCCATAAGGATGTGATCCGGAGGCCACAAGAAAACTGTCAATATCAATCACACTAAGAGTTATGAGGATAGTCTGGGACAAAGGCATTGAAGTGAACAATCAGCCACGATCAAATTAAATGGCAGAGCAGGCTTGGTCGGCTGAAAAGTCTCCTCCATTCCCTATGCTCCTAAAGACCTATAAAGTCAATAATCAGAGCACACAGATTTAATATAATTGGCAAAAGAAGCAGAGGGTGACATGAACATTTTTATTAAACACGATTAGGATTTAAAATACCCAGTCTAATAGAGTGACACCTATCGATTTAATAGTAGATTATAAATATGGAACTGGAGAAGTATGTGAGGGAGAAACAGTTAAAGGTTATTGTGAAACAGAGTGTGAGAGACAGAAGAGTGGGCCTAAGACCAGTGTTGTACATGTAAGTGAGGGTAGATGTGAGAGCATGCAAATAAAGCAAACAAAATAGATCAGGGAAATGAGATGAAGGGGTAAGTCAATGGTGGCACGAATTTAAGGGCAGAATTCAGAATATACAGATGAAAGACATGCAAAATGAGAAAGGATAAATTTCAAATGGAGCAGCCTCCATCCATGTTAAAACTGGCATCAAACTTCAGTAAAAAGCAGATAATTGTGAAAATTTGGCTGGTTGGTCAGGAACAGAAAATAATGGTCAGCAAAGAATGACTAAAAGATTAACAAGGAGTTAAAAATTAGAGTACAAGAGAAACCTAGCGAGCAATACAGGGGTAACAACAAGATGGGCTACAGTGAAAGGCCTTCATTGATATTGCTCATTATTACGCTCATTATCACCAAATCTCATCTCATTAATATGCAGATTCCCATTCTACCACCCACTGGACTGAAACTAGATACTGAGAATTCCCAATGTGGAAGTCAGACTGGGAACCTGGTGACTCCAGCTCACTGCTTGTTCCTCCAGCCCTCCAGCTTGGAACACCGGCACCAACAGCTCAAGGTACGGTTTGAAGAACAACCCTCTAACACCACCCATTGTATTCTACCTTCAAGCCAAACTATGTCTCCACTTGGCTAGCTTTCCCTGGATTCTGTGAGATTTAACCTTACTCACCAACTTACCATGCAGTACCTTGTCAAAGGCGTTTCTAAAATCCATGTACATCAAATCTACCACAGTGCCCTGATCTACTTTCTTAGTCATTCCTTCGAAAAGCTTAATCAAATCTGTGAGAAATGATTTCCCATGTCCTTCACACAACGCCATGCTGACTATCCCAAATGAGTCTTTGCCTCTCCAAATGCCTGTAGATCCTATCTCTCAGAATTCCTCGAACAACCTACCCATGTTAGATGTCATGCTCACTGGTTTGTATTTCCCAGGCATTTCTCTTCAGTTTTTTTCTCAAATACTGGCACAACATTAGCCACTATTCAATCCTTGGTCCCTTCACCTGTAGATACCTATGATACAGGTATCTCCTCCGTGGCTCCCACGAGGTCCTGCAATGTACTTGATCATGTCCCCTGGATTTATCTACCTTCATGTGTCTTTTGATTTCCAGCATCTCCTCTTCTGGAATGTGGACTCTGTTCTAGGCATCACAATTTATTTCCCCAGGTTCCCTCACATCTCTGCATTCTCAATGGAAACTACTACCAAGAAACATTCATTAAAGGATCTCACCCATCTCTTGTAGCTCCTCATATCGATGAACTTGTTGATCTTTAAAAGATCCTAGTCTGTCCCTCGTTACTCTTTTGTCCTTCATGAACGTTTTGTATCTCTTTGTATTCTCCTTTACCTTATATGCCAAAACCATCTTGTGTTCCCTTTGAGCCCTCCTGATTTCTCTCTCAAGTGTATTCCAATACCGCCCTATACACCTCACTACATCCCAACTACCTGGGCACATCATATGTCGCATTATTTTTCCTGACCAGGGCCTCAATAACTCGAATCATTCAGGCTTCTCTACTCTTGCCATCTTTATCTGTCACTCTTCCATACTGGCCATGAACTCTTCATTAACTCAGCTTGGAAAGTTTCCCTCTTTACCTGACTTCATTTGAACTGCAAGCAGCCTTCTCCAAACACTTTTGAAAGGTCTGATTTAATGCCATCAAAATTGTCCTTGCCCCAATTTAGAACTTAACTTGTGGACCAGATCTATACTTTCTATAGCTATTCTAAAACTTATGTAATTGTGTTCATTGGTTCCAAAGTGCTCCCCTACTAACACTTCCATCACTTGCCCTGCCTCGGGTGGGGCAGTTTTTTAAGGGGGCATATTTTAAAGGTGAATAGAGAAAGATACAAAAAAACCATGAGGGGCATTTTTTTTTGCAATGAGAGTGGGTAATGAGGGAGATGAGCTTCCAGAGGAAGTGATGGATATGGGTACAGTTACAATGTTTAAAAGACATTTCGATAAGTACATGAATAGGAAACGGTTGGAGGGATATGGTCCAAGCACAGGCAGGTGGGACTAATTTAGTTTGGGATTATGGTCAGCATGGACTGGTTGGACCGAAGGGTTTGTTTCCGTTCTGTATGAGTCGACCACACTATTTACTGGATGATGAGGAGAGCACTGGGAATGGGAATAATTGGACAGGTCTGACCTTGAAAGAATTTGAACACAAAAACGAGAAGATGTTGGAGCAAGAACTCTTGTTGGTCAAACGCACAAAGGCAAATGGTAAACCGAACGTGATGGGAGTCCAGGCAGGGCAGCAGAACTTTGGGTGAGTTCTGGTTAATTGAGATTTGACACTGTGAGGCTGAAGGTGATATCAGTGGAATACTCGGGTCTGGGATTTATCAAACCCACAGACAGTGTAGTATGCAGCGTACCGGATGAAGCAGGCAGGAGACGGTGATATTACAGAGGGGATGGTAATGCAATGGAGAGGATGCGGGGTCACACCTCAGGTTCGGGTTAAAAGGAGCACTGAGGTTCCAAGCAATTTGGTTCAGCCTGAGGCCAGGGGGATGGATGAAGGAGAATGATAGGAAACTGAATTTGTAATGGGAACCAAAGACAATGGTATTGGTCTTCTCAAGATTAAAGTGAGAACAACAGGAGTCTAGTAGTTTATGAATCTACCGGGGGGGGGGGGGGAGGGAGAAGGGATAGGGAGATAGAGACTTAGTTACAGCAGGAGCAGCAGGCAGGAGAATGGGAAATGACAAGAACAGAAATAAAGTTAAGTCATGATTCATAGAATTACTAGCCAGAGAGAGACACTTACCTGGAATACCAACAGCAGCTAGAGTTGGATAGTAAATGTGTTGAATAATCAGAAGTACATATTGAACCCGGCTTTCCAAATCCATCTGTTGATATTTTGCAGAAAGGTATTCAATTATCCCAGAGAAACTCTTGCCCATTGTGCTAACATTGCAGTCTGTGCTTCTCAGATTCTGATCTGTCATCTCTCCCTGTTTCAAGGAATGTTGTAGCTGACACTCATTTATTAATAGAAGGAGGAATCCATCCAGAGACTTAATTAGGGCCCACAGAGATTGACATTAATTGCAGTCACTGAACAAACAGGTTCATTGAACTCCTTTCAATCAGAATAAAGTACCAGAAAAAAATATTTTTTTTATTTTCTTTAAATCTTTCTCTATACACCTTTAAAATATGTCCCCTTAAAAATGGCCCATCCGTAGTGAAGGAAACCTGCTGTTCACTTTATCCCTGCCCCACGTGATTTTCTAAACCTCTATAAGGTCACCCCTTAACCTCCTACTCTTCAGTGAAAAAGTACCAACCTGAGCAGCTTTAGTATCACCTTCTATTTTTTTTATCCAATTCCGCTCTAAAAAATTATCTCTTTCACTTTGTGTCTCCCTCTTCCATGTATTACTTTTCCTGTCTCTTTTCTTTTTGTTGGGTCCTCTTCCTCTTCGATCTCTCCCTTAATCACTGAATCTTAGAATGATAGAGACATTACAGACTCATTCTTTACAGGTCTCTGTGTAATAGAATAAGTTGCCCTCTCCCTCTCCTTCCCCACAGCTGGACACATGTTTGCTGTTCAAGTACTTTCCAATTCCCTTGTAAACTTCTTTTGGATCTGTTTTTAAAATGTTTTCAGGAAATTGCATCCCAAGTCATTACAACTCACAGTGGCTCAGTGGTTAGCATGGCTGCCTCACAGCACCAGTGTGCCAGGTACAATTCCAACCTCGGGTGGCTGTTGTGTGGAGTTTGCATCATTTTCCTATGTCTGTGTGGGTTTCGTCCAACTGTTCAAAGATGTGTGCGTCAGGTGAATTTGCCATGCTAAATTGCCCAGAGTGTGAGGTGCAATGGGCGGAGAAAAATGGGTCTGGTTAGATTACTCTTCAGAGGGTCGGTGTGGACTGGCTGGGCTGAAGGGCCTGTTTCCACAGTGCAGGAATCAAATTGATGAATGAAAGTTATCCTTATTTTGACTTAAGCTCAAATATCAATGACTTAAATCTGAGTCAGAATTCAGTTTTATTGTCACGTGTCCTCAAGTGCAGGAGTACAGAGAAAGGTTTACAAAGTCACCATTCTCAGGTGCCATCTTAAAATACAGAATATAAAGCCAGATGTCAACAAAAGAGAAGAAATATAAGAAAGAACCAAAAGAAAAGGAAACAGTCTCGATTTTAACCTCTTCTTTCCCTGGGCCTAGAGCTGACTTGGAGTGTTGGTCAGGATGGTGAGTGTCGTTCTCAGGGAATTACATGGCAAGCACGCTGCTTCCAGTTCACACACGTCTGGCACCGTTTTTAATGCCCAACTGGACACCATTTCATGAGAGTGTGAGCCAGCGGCCTTGTGAAGTATGGAGCCTGATCCTGAATGTGCTGCCGAGGGGCTGGGAGTAGACAGGGACCTGGCAGTTGGGGTGGAACAGAGGACGGATGTCCTCATCACACCTGGACTGCCAGAGGAGGCCATGATCCCAGACTCTGTCAGCCTGGACAGCGGTCTCAGCTGTCTCAGGGAATGCCCAGCAACAGTGTGAGCAGGGCGATGACATTCTCCACTCCATCAGGATAAGTGGTACCATCTTCTTTCTGCAACCTTCCAATCACTGTATCTCTGGGAATGCACCCAGCTCTCCACCAAGGCTTGAGTGCTGTCACTTCCTCTAATACAGCAGCTCCCCTCACTTACTCTCACCCTCCCAGATCACGCCCGCTCCCCATCCACATAACCCTCAGGCATGGACTATGTGCTGCCTGCCCACTCACTCAGGCACCTTACCACATTTGTCCCAGTGCAGCAGCACCAATAGCTGTACCACCCCCTTTCAACTCACTCCATTTCCCCCTTTTCAGTCTGTCCAGACAGAAAGCGGGTTAAACAGGGGCCAGGATGTTCGAGTGGGGTCCCTGACATTTGACTCCCCAACCCTTCAAAGGAGGGAGTCTTGCCCCTCTCTGAGGAAGACTGGGACCGCTCCGACTTCCAGGTCTCATTGACCAAGAATGAAGTATTGTTCATTGCTGTCATCATTCTCCATTGCCCCCAATGTGTATTGCACCTTAACGTGCCACAACATGGGGGTCAGCTATCAGGGACCACATTGACATGCCTGAGCAAACACAGGAACAGCAGACAGGCTTGGCAGAGGCACTCAGCAAATAGCCACAACTATTGCAGGGTTGCACAGATGCCTTTAGCAGCCTCCAGCGTGTGAGTGGCTGCCTCCATGGACAGGTTAGTGTCTGCCACAGAGACTAGGTTCAGCAGGCACAGGGTCTGCTGGATATATGCACCAGATCAACACTCCATCACTCTAACCTAAGGAGCTCAGCACCAATGGCAATGCAACACCAGATCATCAGCATTTGAGGGTCCTGGGGACACACCCATCCCCAGGGTCACCCAACCAGACCCTCCGAAAGCAGTATAGGGCAGGCTTCCTCCAGCCCGGCCGCAGACCCCAGGAAGGTACCTAGAACTGGTTGTAGAGTGAGAAAGAATAAGTACTTGTGGCACGGTTGACATGTTATTGTAAATAGTTTTCCACGTCTATGTGGTCACCTTTTACAACAGCTCTGTCTGAGACTGCCTGTCTGGCTGCAAATCCTTTCGCTTTTCTGCCTCACATACTTTTCCAGTTCCATACTATTGAATCGAAAATGTGTCACTCTATTCGACTGTGTATTCCAAATCCGAATATATTCATGTCACCCTGATTATTGACTTTACAGCCCCAGTCCTCCCAATCCTTCCTCATTGCTCTGCCACTCCTGCCCAGACAACGTGCTGCCTCTCAGCCAGTTTTAGATCCAGCGTGTCACTTTACCTGGGATCCCATTGGCTCTTACTGTCTTGACCAATCTTCATGAAGGACTTTACCAAAAGCCATGCTGAAGTCCATGTAGACCACATCAAATGCACTGCCCTCATCCACACCAGGTTACCGCCTCAAAACTTTCAACAAAGTTAGCAAACACAAACTTCCTGTAACAAACCCTGTGGTGATTAAGTATTCTCTCTTCAAGTGCAGATATAGTCTCCCTGCACTGTCCTTTTGGTCTCCTTTGTTAATGTATTTCTCCTGCAGCTGCGAGACTGAAACGGAACCGAGATTGTCGAGCTTGCCATTCTGAAACCACATTGGGAACTGGTGGCAGATGCCTTAAGCCAGTGTCTGCAGCCTGACAATGTCACATGGGGAAATCCTTTTCCAATACAGGGAGGCTTAGCACCTCGACAGTTATGGTAATCTCTGCAGTTGCTCTTGTCATGTACTGGGTCACAATCCTTGCATCACACACTCCCTGTGGAAATGACCCCTCCTCCAGAAGTAACAGAGAGGTTAGTGCAGAAGCTGCAGGATTGGGGTTTTCTGTGCTTGATGAGAACAGTGAAAAGTGAGTGGAGCTTGGCCCATGAGTTTGTGTCAATAGCTTTGCTAAAGCCCTCCACTGTGGGTTTGATTTCCAGCTCTGCCATAACAGGGAGGCTTTTTAATGGTGTCTGGAGCTTCCTCAGTAACAATGTTCTCCCTACATTATAGCTCAAGGCAAGGATCTCCCCATTTCTGCAACTATTTGTTACAGTGGGTGATGATCTCTCCTGCCTTTGTTTCAGTTGAGCTGTTTCTTTTCCTCATGCATCTTTCACCTTTCCGTTCCTTTCCTTCATACATTTCCCTGTGATGAAGTAGATGTGGATATTCCTGCAAGGTTAGAAATGTTATTATTGGATCGTTGCTTAGCATTCTGTTGGACATCACTTCAAATACTTCTTACTGCATTCGTAGATTTCTCACTCAGATCTCTCTTGTAATCGATGAATCTGGAACTCTTGGCTTCAACGACAGGCTCTATCACAGTAATGTCAGCCTCTAACCAGTCTGTGATGTTTCACTGTTGCTTCTTGACTGTTCAGGGTGTGGTATTATAGATGATGATGTCTCACAGAATGTGCCATTTCACTTCTGCTCTCTGAGTGGCTTTTAGTCACATTGTGAAAAAGTAGCTATTAAATTGAGAATGCAGTATGTCTGATGTTAACATGAGGGCAGCATTTCTGCTTTGAATGAAAAATGACTTCAAGGCTTATATCAATATGTTGGTACATATCAGTGATGTGGGTCTTTCAGCACCGTTATGTTTGATACCTGCTCTTGAGTGTTACCATTTGGTCTATAGGGCTGCCTTTTCATTCTCACCAACTCATTTATTAATTGATGCAGTCAACACGTTACCTGTTGTGTATGGTTTGATGCAGTGGATATTTGCATTCACAAGTTAAGTTCAAAGAAATAACCAATATTATCAGAAACTATCAAACCACAATAAAGCGATAATGTACAGAGAAAAGATTAATTTCCTGGATGAATGTTGCACTTCATTTGGCAAAAGACAATAGGCATAAATTGCAAAATGTTTTTATCCCCAAGAAAACGACACATACTTCACTATTCACAAAAAGCTATTGCAATCAGTGTACTCCCTGTAGACTGGAGAAATTACATTTCATCTGTTTCCACATAATTTTTATAAATTTGTAATATTGTTTCACAATGTTCTGGCTACCTTTTTTTTACCGAGATGTCAGAAAATAATTATTTGCTTGTTTTTTTCATTATTAAATCAAACAAAAATCTGAGATGTCAATTTCAAATTTAAATGTAACAATCTCCACAATGTCCATTACAATAGAATCCATTAAAATCCCTCAAATAGAGTAGCTTCTGAGCATAGATGGCCTGATGCTAGAAATACCACGTCCATTTACTTCATTATCTCAGTGATTTCATGTTTTCCTCATTCTTAGTTCGCTGAAGTTTCTTTTGTTAACAGCTTTGAAACTAGTCTTTGTTGTCCACAACGTCCCGCTGACTCCCACTTCACTTGCAAGTTCCCTCTCTCTATTTACCTCTCGGAGCTTTTATCTCTCTTTCTCCCTCTCACTCTCTCCCCCTCCACCGCCCCGCCCCCTAAGCTCTTGCAGTGTCAGTCTCTCTCTTCCATTCCCCTCCTTCCTGCCTCACCTGTCCTGTTGTTGCCTCTCCACGTTCCCCATCCCTCTGGTTTCCCAGTATTCCCTCAGAGTGTGCTGTTATGAGTCCTAAGGGTCGCAGTAGTCTGGCTGTCAGTTCTGAGACGCTCCTGACGTATGGTAGTGTGGCTAGTCCTTTTGGTTGTGGCATGTCCTCGTTCCGTGGTCTATCTCTTAGGCATCTGGTGATAAAGTTGCGTGGGTATCCGTTTTTGGCGAATATCTTGTATAGGTGTTCCTCTTCCTCTTTTCGCAGTTCTGGTGTACTGCAGTGTGTTGTGGCTCTTTTGAATAGTGTCCTGATGCAGCTTCGTTTGTGTGTGTTGGGGTGGTTACTTTCATAGTTTAAGACTTGGTCTGTGTGTGTTGGTTTCCTGTGTACCCTTGTGGTGAATTCTCCGTTGGGTGTTCTCTCTACTAACACGTCTAGGAATGGGAGTTGGCTATCCTTTTCCTCTTCTCTCGTGAATCGTATTCCTGTGAGTGTGGCGTTGATGATTTGGTGTGTTTTTTCTATTTCTGTGTTTTTGATGATTACAAAGGTGTCATCGACGTATCTGATCCAGAGTTTGGGTTGGATTTGTGGTAGGGCTGTATGTTCTAACCTTTGCATAACTGCCTCTGCTATGAGTCCCGAGATTGGTGATCCCATGGGTGTTCCGTTGATTTGTACGTATATCTGATTCTTGAATGTAAAGTGTGTGGTGAGGCACAGGTCTAGTAGTTTAAGTATGCCGTCCTTGTTGATAGGTTCGGCCTCCTGTGTTCTGTTATGTATGTCCAGTAGGTTGGCTATTGTTTCTCTGGCTAGGGTTTTGTCAATTGATGTGAACAGTGCCGTCACGTCGAATGATACCATGGTTTCTTCTTTGTCTATGTGTGTATTCCTGATGATGTCCAAGAATTCCTGTGTTGATTGTATGGAGTGTTTGGATCCGCTGACTAGGTGTTTCAGTTTTTGTTGTAGTTCTTTGGCCAGTTTGTATGCTGGTGTCCCTGGTAGTGATACTATGGGTCTGAGTGGGATGTCTGGTTTGTGTACTTTGGGTAGTCCGTGAAGCGCTGCTTTGATGTTTCGTCTAGGAGGCTCACAGGAGGCTCCAATAGCATCCTAGAAGAAACATCAAAGCAGCGCTTCACAGGAGGCTCCAATAGCACTGATGATGTTCCCTAGCCAGGGAACGAAACGTTTGCAGCAAAAACTTCCAGCTCGGCGAACAGAACCACAACAACGGACACCCGAGCTACAAATCTTCAACCAGACTTTAAACACTTACGGGCGAGAAACGCTGAAACAAGCCAGGAGATGGGAATCCTGCGCTAACCGCCTAAGCGCAACACATGAACAACTCCGGTTCCTCCACGAATGCAGAAAAAATCAAATCCTGCCACAATGTGTCAAGTACAGACCTCCAGTAAATAATCCACAAGCCAGGGAAACAGCCAAGAAGAACGGATTCAGGATGGTCCAGGTAATGATCACAGACGCTCACAACCGACTGCACAAATACAAGCAAGAAATTGCGCGCCAAAAGTCGTTAATTTTAAATCCACTAATCAGGAATGGACCCGGACCATAGAACAGGCTATCACTATAGGACAGAACAGGACAACACTTCGCGAAAAAACGGCACTAAAAGAAAAAATGGACAAACTAACCCACAAACAGGAGGACACTACAACACACACCTGGGTTAAAAACCTCTCCCACAGACAGCTCACAGACATGGAAAGAACTGTACTGGCCAAGGGACTCAAATACAACTACAGGGATGCCAGCACAGCAGACTTCCTAGCAGCACTAGAATGCACACTCAGGAACAATGGACTGACAGAAGAGACACAACAAACAGTGAGACAAACGGTCGTACGTATGATGATCAGAAAACGACATACACATAACCTCAACACCAAGGAGAGGGAAGCACTGAAAGCACTGAAAAATGACAAGAACATAATCATACTACCGGCAGTTAAAGGCAGAATGACGGTCATCTTAGATAAATCAGACTACATCAATAAAGCACAACAACTACTCGCAGACACCAACACCTACCAAATGAAGGATTCCGACCCCACACCATAACTCACCAATAGAATAATCAACACACTAAGGAATCTACAAAAAAAACGGACAGATAACCAAAGCGGACCAGCAAAGAATGAAACCTGAAAGCAACAACACCCCCAGATTCTACGGACTACCCAAAGTACACAAACCAGACATCCCACTCAGACCCATAGTATCACTACCAGGGACACCAGCATACAAACTGGCCAAAGAACTACAACAAAAACTGAAACATCTAGTCAGCGGATCCAAACACTCCATACAATCAACACAGGAATTCTTGGACATCATCAGGAATACACACATAGACAAAGAAGAAACCATGGTATCATTCGACGTGACGGCACTGTTCACATCAATTGACAAAACCCTAGCCAGAGAAACAATAGCCAACCTACTGGACATACCTAACAGAACACAGGAGGCCGAACCTATCAACAAGGACGGCATACTTAAACTACTAGACCTGTGCCTCACCACACATTTTACATTCAAGAATCAGATATACGTACAAATCAACGGAACACCCATGGGATCACCAATCTCGGGACTCATAGCAGAGGCAGTTATGCAAAGGTTAGAACATACAGCCCTACCACAAATCCAACCCAAACTCTGGATCAGATACGTCGATGACACCTTTGTAATCATCAAAAACACAGAAATAGAAAAAACACACCGAATCATCAACGCCACACTCACAGGAATACGATTCACGAGAGAAGAGGAAAAGGATAGCCAAATCCCATTCCTAGACGTGTTAGTAGAGAGAACACCCAACGGAGAATTCACCACAAGGGTACACAGGAAACCAACACACACAGACCAAGTCTTAAACTATGAAAGTAACCACCCCAACACACACAAACGAAGCTGCATCAGGACACTATTCAAAAGAGCCACAACACACTGCAGTACACCAGAACTGCGAAAAGAGGAAGAGGAACACCTATACAAGATATTCGCCAAAAACGGATACCCACGCAACTTTATCACCAGATGCCTAAGAGATAGACCACGGAACGAGGACATGCCACAACCAAAAGGACTAGCCACACTACCATACGTCAGGAGCGTCTCAGAACTGACAGCCAGACTACTGCGACCCTTAGGACTCATAACAGCATACAAGCCAACTTCCACACTCGGACAACAACTCACTAGAACAAAGGACGCAATAGCCAGCACGAGCCAAACTAACGTAGTTTACAAAATACCATGCAAGGACTGCACAAAACACTATATAGGACAAACAGGAAGACAGCTAACAATCCGCATCCATGAACATCAGCTAGCCACAAAACGACACGACCAGCTATCCCTAGTAGCCATACACTCAAACAACCAGGAACATGAATTTGACTGGGGAAACATTACCATCATAGGACAAGCCAGACAGAGAACAACCAGGGAATTCCTAGAGGCATGGCATTCATCCACAAACTCCATTAACAGGCACATGGACCTGGACCCCATATACAAACCACTACAGCTTAAACTGACACCTGGAAGCGGCAAGAACATCCATCAACAGACACATCGACCTGGACCCCACATACAAACTACTACAGCTGAAACTGACACCCGGAAGCGGCACGAACAAACCACTATAAATGCCGGAAGAAACATCAAAGCAGCGCTTCACAGGAGGCTCCAATAGCACTGATGATGTTCCCTAGCCAGGGAACGAAACGTTTGCAGCAAAAACTTCCAGCTCGGCGAACAGAACCACAACAATAAACTATCAAATTGCCAATGTCTCTGTTGTGTTATCGATGTTCACTAGGAAGACCACTGTGCCATTAAATTCTCTGTTACTGTAATCTTGCTTCTGATAATGTTATCGATTCCCTGTACCTGATTAAATTATAGTTTCCTTGGGATGGTTAGCCTTACTTTCATTTTTACTCTTCCCTTTCCCTGTGATGCCTCAAAAGCAATTTATTAATGATACACCAGTCTCTTCCTTCCTGCTTGTTTCCACACTATTGTGTAAGGTGAAGGAGCCTTGGGTGACAAGAGAAGAGAAGATTCTCATCAAGAGGAAGAAGGGAGTTTACGTAACGTTGAGGAAGCAAGGTTCTTTCACAGCTTTAGAAGATTGCAGGCTAGCTAGGAAAGAACACAGAAGTGGACTGAGGAGAGCTAGGAGGCGGGGGGGGGGGAGGGGGTCACGAAAAGGCCTTGGAGGGTAGGATTTGTAAAACCCAAAGGCATTGTACACGAACGTGAGATATAAGTGAATGATCAGAAAGAGGGTAGGGCCGATCAGGGATAGTGGAGGCAACCTGTGCCTGGTGTCTGCAGAGGTCGGCGAGGCCCTAAATGAGCTTTTTGTTTCAGTATTACCGAGAGAGAGAGGGACCATTTTGATAGTGAGAACACTGTGGACCAGGTCAATTGGCTTGAACAGATTGATATTATGAAAGTGCATGTGCTGGGAATTCTAGGAAGCATCAAGACAAATAAGTTCCCAGGGCCAGACCAGATGTTCACCAGTCAATGAAGGTAAGCATGCAGGTACAGCAGGTAGTGAAGAAGGCTAATAGCATGCTGGCCTTCATAACAAGAGGGATTGAGTATAGAAGCAAAGAGGTTCTTTTGCAGCTGTACAGGGCCCTGGTGAGACCGGTCTGGTACAACAGGAAGCAAGGAATGAGAATGCTGCTCCTCTGGTGATGATCTTTGCATCTTCAATCCACACGGGACTGGGATTGGATGACTGGAGAGTGGAGAACGCTGTTCCTCTGTTCAAGAGAGGGAACAGGGAAATCCCTGGGAATTGCAGACCAGTCAGCCTTATGTCTGTGGTAAGCAAGGTACTGAAAAGGATTCTGAAAGATAGGATTTATGACTATTTGGAAAAACATAGTCTGATTAAAGATAGTCAGCAAGGCTCTGTGAGGGGCAGGTGATGTCTTACACGCGTTATTGAGTTCTTTGAGGATGTGACGAGACAAGTTGACAAAGTTTGAGCAGCGGATGTGCCTTTTGTGGATTTCAGTAGGGTCTTTGATAAGATTCCCTACGATTGCCTCATTGAGAAGGTTAGGAGGAAAGAGTTATAGGGGAATCTTCCTGTCTGGATACAGAATTAGCTGGCTGAAAGGAGACAGCAAGTGGCAGTGGGTGGAAAGTATTCCGCATGGAGGGTCAGTGACCACTGGTGTCCCACAGGGATCTGTTTTGGGGCCTCTGCTCTTTGTAGATTTTATAGATGACTTGGATGAAAAAGTGAAAGGTTAAGTTTGCCAATGACACAAATGTCAATGGTGTTTCAGATAGCATTGAGGGCTGTTGCAGCTGACAACAAGACATTAACAAGATGCAGAGGTGGGCGGGGAAGTGGCAGGTGGAGTTCAACCTGGATAAATGCAAAGTGATTCATTTTGGAAGTTCGAATTTGAATACTGTATACAGGGTTAAAGAAAGGACTCTTGGCAGTGTGGAAGAACAGCAGGAGCTTGGGATCTACATACATAGATCCCTCTAAGTTAGACAATAGACAAAAGACAATAGGTGCAGGAGTAGGCCATTCTGCCCTTCGAGCCAGCACCACCATTCAATATGATCATGGTTGATCATCCTTAATCAATATCCTGTTCCTGCCTTATCTCCATAACCCTTCATTCCACTATCCTTGAGAGCTCTATCCAACTTTTTCTTAAATGAATCCAGAGACTGGGCTTCCATTGCCCTCTGGGGCAGAGCATTCCACACAGCCACCACTCTCTGAGTGAAGAAGTTTCTCCTCATCTCTGTCCTAAATGGTCTACCCCGTATTTTTAAGCTGTGCCCCTTGGTTCAGCACTCACCCATCAGCGGAAACATGTTTCCTGCGTCCAGAGTGTCCAATCCTTTCATAATGTTATATGTCTCAATCATATCCCCTCTCAGCCTTCTAAACGCAAGGGTATACAAGCCCAGTCGCTCCAGTCTTTCAGTGTAAGGTAATCCCGCTATTCCAGGAATTGACCTCATGAACCTACGCCACACTCCCTCAATAGCCAGAATGTCTTTCCTCAAATTTGGAGACGAGAACTGCTCACAGTACTCCAGGTGTGGTCTCACCAGGGCCCTGTTCAGCTGCAGAAGAACCTCTTTGCTTCTATACTCAATCCCTCTTGTAGTGAAGGCCAGCATGCTATTAGCCTTTTACACTACCTGCTGTACCTGCATGCTGTACAAGAACACTCAGATCTCTCTGTACTGCCCCTTTACCTAAATTAATTCCATTGAGGTAGTAATTTGCCTTCCTGTTCTTGCCACCAAAGTGGATAACCATACATTTATCCACATTAAACTGCATCTGCCCACTCACCTAACTTGTCCAGGTCACCCTGTAATCTCCTAACATTCTCATCACATTTCACCCTGCCACCCAGCTTAGTATAATCAGCAAATTTGCTAATGTTATTGCTGATACCATCTTCAATCTCATTAACATATATTGTAAAAAGCTGCAGTCCCAGTACTGATCCCTGCGGTACCCCACTGGTCACTGCCTGCCATTCTGAACTGGAGCCGTTTATCTCTACTCTTTGTTTCCTGTCAGCCAACCAACTTTCAATCCAAGTTAGTGCTTTGCCCCCAATACCATGCACCCTAATTTTGCTCACTAACCTCCTATGTGGGACTTTATCAAAAGCTTTCTGAATGTCCAGTTACACTTCGTCTAGCGGATCTCCCTCGTCCATTTCAGAGTTACATCCTTAAAACATTGCAGAAGATTAGTCAAGCATGATTTCCCCTTCATAAATCCATGCTGACTATGACCTATCCTGTTACTACTATCCAGATGTGTCATAATTTCATCCTTTATAATAGATTCCAGCATCTTTCCCACCACTGAGGTCAGACTAACTGGTCTATAATTTCCTGCTTTCTCTCTCCCACCTTTCTTAAAAAGTGGTATAACATTAGCCACCCTCCAATCCGCAGGAACTGATCCTGAATCGATCGAACTCTGGAAAATAATCGCCAATGCATCCACGATATCTCGATCCACCTCCTTTTGTACCCTGGGATGTAGACCATCAGGCCCCGGGGACTTATCAACCTTCAGACCTTAAAGTCTCTCCAACACCAATTCCTGGCAAATATAAATTCCCATCAGTTCAGGTCCTTCAGCCACTGTTACCTCAGGGAGATTGTTTGTGTCTTCCCCAGTGAACACAGATCTGAGGTACCAATTCAATTCTTCTGCCATTTCTTTGTTCCCTGTAATATGTTCTCCTGTCTCTGTCTTCAAGGGCCCAATATTAGTCTTAACAATTTTTTTTGCCTTTCACATACCTAAAAAAGCTTTTACTATCCTCCTTTATATTTTTGGCCAGTTTACCTTAGTACGTCATTTTTTTCTCTGCGTATTTCCTTCTTAGTAATCCTTTGTTGTTCTTTAAAAGCTTCCCAGTCCTCCGTTTTCCCACTTATGGCAGTTGATAGGGTTGTTGAATGGCAGTTGATAGGATTGTTAAGAAGGTGTGTGGTGTACTGGCTTTCATTAACAGGGGAATTGAGTTTAAGAGCCGTGAGGTTTTGCTTCAGCTCTTTCAAGCCCTGGTTAGACCACACATTTGGAATGTTGTGCCCAGTTCTGGTTTCCACATTTCAGGAAAAATGTAGATGCTTTTGAGAGGGCGCAGAGTAAATTATCAGAATGCTGCCTGAATTGGAGATCATGTCTTATGAAGAAAAGTTTAGTGAGTTAAGCCTTTTCACAGTGGAGAGAATAAGCAAGAGATTTGACTTGATAGAGGTGTACAAGGGAGTGAGAGCATAGATAGAGTAGATAGCCAGAGACGTCTCCGCAGGACAGAGTGATTGTCATGAGGGGTTATAATAATAACATGATTTGAGGAAGGTAGAGAGGAGATGTCAAAGGTAGGCTCTTTATGCAGAGAGTAGTGGGTGTGTGTGGAATGCACTGCCAGTTTTGGTAGAAGAGTCAGAGACATTAAGCAACTGTTGGACAAGCACATGGATGGCAGTAAATTGAGAGGTCTGTCAGTCAGGTTGACCTTCGATTAAAATAAATGCTCAGCATAACATCTTGGGCCGAAGGGCCTGTATTGTGCCATATAGCTCTATGTTCTATGTTCTTCCAAATGCTTATTTCTGGAATGCAATTTGAGAGACAGGCATAAAATATCTGTTCAATGCATCCCCTATTTCTTCATTTCCCATTACTGAATACAATAACAAATCTGAAAATCTCTATAAACATTGTTACTTATTAACTGCAACTTCATAAGGTACAACTTTACTCTCTGTCTAAAGTAACCTGTTCATGTTAATTTTCCTTTCTAATAGATAACATTGTGACAATACTGATTCTGTATCAGAGAAAGTGTGATCTTTCAAAATGGATCACTCGTTACCTGGCAGCCATGGCAAAAGTGGACTTAATGCTCATGATCATTGATCTGATATTGAGACACATTCTAATTTTTTTATAAAACTGAATTTAAATTTCTGAAGATCACCCCCGTGTGTAACATCCATGCCATCCTGGTTTTTGCAGCTATGGACTGCTCTGTCTGGTTCAATGTTGCTTTCACCTTTGATCGATTTGTGGCCATTTGTTGTCAAAAGATGAAAGGCAACTATTGCACTGAGGAAACAGCAGCCGTGGTTCTGGGAACAATAACTGTGCTTAGCTGTTTAATGAACATTTCCTGATATTTTATGTTAACACCTAGGTATAAGCTGAGGTATAAGCTGTATCAGCCCTGGTTTTGTTTGGCCAATGAATATGTTTTGTTGTCTCCAGTCTGGGGATCAATTGAGCTTATTCACTATATTCTGACCCCAGCACTCCCATTTGCTCTGATTCTGCTGCTCAATGCTTTCACTGGGAGGTACATTTTAGTGAACAGCAGAGCCCGCAGGAGACTCCAGTCTGACAGCAGGGGGCAGCATTCCAAGGACTGCTGGGGCGGCACGGTGGCACAGTGGTTAGCACTGCTGCCTCACAGCGTCAGGGACCTGGGTTCAATTCCCGCCTCAGGCGACTGACTGTGTGGAGTTTGCACGTTCTCCCCGAGTCTGCGTGGGTTTCCTCCAGGTGCTCCGGTTTCCTCCCACAGTCCAAAGATGTGCGGGTCAGGTGAATTGGCCAAGCTAAATTGCCCATAGTGTTAGGTAAGGGGTACATGTAGCGGTATGGGTGGGTTGCGCTTCGGCGGGTCGGTGTGGACTTGTTGGGCTGAAGGGCCTGTTTCCACACTGTAAGTAATCTAATCTAATCCTCAGACTGTCATTTGGAGAGCTGAAGAAAATCCATCATTTTAATGTTTGTTATCCCAGGGAATTTCATCCTGTTATGGTGAATAGTTTCTGGTGTATTCTGTGTGGAGTCGAATGCATCGGTTGGGGTATAAGCTGTGTTTTACACCACTTTTTACGAGGATTCGTTCTCCAGCTCCTGAGTTCCTGAAAAAACACGTGTATTCCAACTTTGTGTCCAATTGGCAAGCCCACTCTAAATCCCGTGTGAACCATCTCCAATCAATCTACCATGTGGAACCTTGTCGAAGGCTTTACTTTAGTCCAAGTAAACAATATCTCCTGCTCTGCCTTCATCAATCTTTTTAATTACTTCCTCAAAAATTCAACCCAGTTTGTGAGACACAATTTCCCTTGCATAAAACTATGCTGACTATCTCCAATCATTCCTTGACTCTTTAAATGTTTATGAATCCAGCTTTCAGAATCACCTCCAACAGCTTACCCAACACCAAAGTCAGATTCACAGGCTGATAGTTCCCAGGTTTCTCCTTCCATTCTTGTTAAACAATGGCACAATCTTAGCTAATCTCCAGTCATCTGGCACATCACCTGCAGTGATAGATGATACAAATATTTCTACAAGTTGCCTTACAAATTCCCCCATAAATTCCCTCAATGTCCTGGGATACATCTCGATCAGGTCCTGGAGATTTCCTTCATTTATGTTTTCTAAAATCTCTCGCACCTCCTCTGACGTAATGTGAACTGTTTCAATACATTCAATTCCCTGAGTTCTCTCGCGTCCATTTCTTTCTCCACAGTAAAAACTGATCTGAAATATTCATTCAATTCCTCTCCCATCTCCTAAGGTTCAAACCAAAGACGACCTCTTTAATCATAAAGCAGTAGTACTCTCTCCAGTTCATAGAATCCCAATAGAATGCCTGACCCTATTATCTGATATTTATCCCTGACTAATGCACTTACCCTACACATCCCTGAACACGATGGATTATTTAGCATGGCTAATCCACCTGACCTACACATCTTTGGACCGTGGGAGGAAACCCTCACAGACACAGGGAGAATGCTCCAACTCCACCCACACAACCACCAGAGTCTGGAATCAAACCTGGGTCCCTGTCACTGTGAGGCAGCAGTGCTAGCCACTGCTCTCTTGGTCTTAATGGAATTGTTAAAGTTTTTACAATTATTTTAAATTTAGTTGCCAAGGGTATCATCTTTGCCTTCATGAACTCCCTGTTAAGAATGCTTCAATGTTCTTTATATTGTTCAAGAGTTTCTTTTCAACCCAGTTGTCTGTATCTAAGACACACTTCTTTATTCTTGACTCAAAAATCAATATCCTCATTCATCCATCGTTCTCTAAACCTACCAGCCTAACCTTTCACTAAAACAGGAACATAATGACTCTGATCTGTCTTATTATCACAGTTTCGACAGCCAGTCTTCAGAAAATATATTCAGTCCACATGCTATCAAGAAATAGCTGAGACACTGTATAAAGCAATGGCCCTGTAAATAGTTTGTAAGTGGGGCATGGCTCCAAAACTAGCTGTGCCCTGAGTTGACCCATTCCAGTACAGTTACAATCCTAGCAAACTCCTGAAAATATAGGAATTTAAGCAGATAAATCTTATTAAAAAATACAACAAAGCAAATACAAATAATTAACACCCCGTCAGTCTCATCTCAATTTACAGTGACATGATGGAAATAGTCATCTAGAGAGTGACCGAGCTGCACTCACTCAGCAATAACTTGTTCACTGGTGTTCAGTTCTGCAGGGTTGCTCAGCACCAGACCTCATAACAACTGAGATGAGATGAGAGAGACTGCACTTGACATCAAAGCAATAATTGATCAAGTCTGACCTGAGTGAAACCTAAAATAATGAAAAATAAGATGAAAGTCTCATTGGTTGGAGTCATACCTGGCACATTGGAGTGTGGGTGTGGTTATTGGAGGTCAGTCACCTCAGCTCCAGGATATCCCTGCAGGAGCTCCTCAGGGAAGTGTCCTAGACCCACCTATCTTCAGCTGCTTAATTATGGACAATCCCTCCATCATAAGGTCAGAATTCAGGTTGTTTGCTGATAGTTCCACAAAGTTTAATGCTATTCCTTACTTGTCAGCCACGACATCCATCTACAGCAACATAGAGTCACAGACAAGTGCAGCAGGGAAACAGACTTTTCGGTCCAACTCATCCATGCTAACCAGTTACCCTAACCTAATCTAGTCCCATTAGCCAGCACTTGGCCCATTTCCTTCTTAAGCCTTTATTTTCATGTACACATCCAGATGCCTTGTAAATGCTGTAATTGTGCCAGCTCCCACTACTTCCTCTGGGAGCTCATTCCATACACGCGCCACCCTCTGTATGAAAAAGTTGCCCCTTAGGTCCCTTTTATATCTTTATCCTTTCGCCCTAAACCTGTGCCCTCTAGTTCTGGATTCCCCTACCCCAGAAAAAGACTTCTATTCCCCTCATGACTTTATACACCTCTATGAGGTCACCCCTCAGCCTCCGATGCTCCAGGGAAAACAGCCCCAGCCTATTCAGCTTCTCCTATAGCTCAAATCCTCTAAACCTGGCAACATTCATTTTGGAATATTTTTTTAAAAAGGCATTTTTTAAAAATCACATGGTTTCATTGAAATGCTGGAAACATTTGTTGTTTTCTGACTAGAGAGAGCTAGTGTCTTGTTTGAACACTATTTTGAGTACAGTGGAGATGGTCTTTGTTTGCAGGTGAGGAACGGCAGGTTGGGAAAACAGCTACTCATCTCATGTCTGTATCTCTCTGAGATATTCTTTTTGTGAATCTGTCGCTATCCACTATAAACCCACCGACTCCCACAGTTACCTGGATTATACATCCTTACACCCTGCTTCCTGTAGAGACTCTGTTCCATTCTCCCAGCTCCTCTCTGTAACAGGAATCCCCTGTGGCCATTCCCCTCAATAATAAGTATATCACTTTGGATACTGTTGGGGGGGGGGGGAGCGAGCTACCAGGGGAAAGCTGCAGTGTCCAGGTCTCTGGCACTGACCCTCACTCTGTGGCTCAGAAGGGAAGGCGGGAGAATGGCAGAGTGATCGTGATCAGGGATTCAATGGTTAGAGGAATAGACAGGAGATTCTGTGGTAACGAGCGAGACTCTTGGATGGTTTGTTGCCTCCTGGATGCTCGGGTCAGGGATGTCTCTGTTCGAGTTTGCAGGATTCTTAAAGGTGGGGGTGGGGTGGGGGCGGGAGAGCAGCTTCAAGTCGTTCTCAACATGAGTACCGATGATATCGGTAGCGAAAGGGACAAGGACCTTAAAAGTGAATACAGGGAATTAGGTTGGAAGGCAGGACCAGCAGACTAATAATCCTAGGATTGCTGTCGGAGCCAAAGGCTCGAGAGGATGGGAACAGATGGCAAGTGCAGCTGAACATGTGGCTGCAGAGCTGGTGTAGTAGGAAGGGCTTTAGAAATGTGGATCATTGGGATACGTTCTGGGGAATGTCGGAGGATGGCGTGCATCTGAACTTAAGAAGCATCAGCATCTTGGGTTGGAGGTTTGCTAGAGCTCTTCGGGAAGGTTTAAACTAGTTTGGCAGTGAGATGGGAACCAGAGCTATAGATCAGAGGATGGGCTAGCTGGTGAACAGGCAGACACAGCGTGCAGAAATCTGAGAGGAGGCATACTCAGTTGGTCGGTAAAGTTGCAGTTGGTGTGATGGGTTGAAGTTGTCTATTTTAAAACAGGAAGTGTCTAGATGAACTTAGAGCATGGATCAGTACTTGGAGCTGTGATGTTGTGATCATTACGGAGACTTGGATATCACAGGCAGGAATGGTTGTTGGATGTTCCGGGTTTAGATATTTCAAAAGGAATCAGGAGCGAGGGAAAAGGGGTGATGGAATGGCATTACTAATCAGGGATAGTATCGCATCTACAGACAGGGAAGCCAGCGAGGAGAGTTGGTCTGTTGGATTTGGATCAATGAAAAAGTCAGAAACAAGAAAGGAGCAGTCACTTTATTGGGAGCTTTCTACAGGCTCCTCAATAGCAACTGAGACACGGAGGAGCAGATTGGGAGGCAAATTCTGGAAAGATGCAGAAGTAACAGGACTGCTGTCATGGGCAACAATAACTTCCCTAATATTGATGGAACGTACTTAGTTCAAATAATTTTGTTGGAGCAGTTTTTGTCAGGTATGTTCAGGAAGGGTTCCTGATGCAGTATGTAGATAAGCTAATTAGAGGGGAGGCTATATTAGATTTGGTAAAAACAATGACTGCAGATGCTGGAAACCAAATCCTGGATCAGTGGTGCTGGAAGAGCACAGCAGTTCAGGCAGCATCCAACGAGCAGCGAAATCGACGTTTCGGGCAAAATCCCTTCATCAGGAATAAAGGCAGTGAGCTGGAAGCATGGAGAGATAAGCTAGAGGAAAGTGGGGTGGGGAGAGAGTAGCATAGAGTACAATGGGTGAGTGGGGGAGAAGATGAAGGTGATAAGTCAGGGAGGAGAGGGTGGAGTGGATAGATGGAAAAGAAGATAGACAGGTCGGACAAGTCCGGACAAGTCATGGGAACAGTGCAGAACTGGACGTTTGAAACTAGGATGAGGTGAGGGAAGAGGAAATGAGGAAGCTGTTGAAATCCACATTGATGCCCTGGGGTTGAAGTGTTCCGAGGCGGAAGATGAGGCGTTCTTCCACGTCTGGTGGTGAGGCAGCGGCGGTGAAGGAGGCCCAGGACCTCCATGTCCTCGGCAGAGTGGGAGGGGGAGTTGAAATGTTGGGCAACGGGGCGGTGTGGTTGATTGGTGCGGGTATCTTGGAGATGATCCCTATAGCGCTCTGCTAGGAGGCGCCCAGTCTCCCCAGTGTAGAGGAGACCACATCGGGAGCAACGGATACAATAAATGATATTAGTGTATGTGCAGGTAAAACTTTGATGGATGTGGAAGGCTCCTTTAGGGCCTTGGATAGAGGTGAGGGAGGAGGTGAGTGGGCGCTGGTTTTACAGTTCCTGCGGTGGCAGGCGAAAGTGCCAGGATGGGAGGGTGGGTCGTAGGGGGGCGTGGACCTGACCAGGCAGTCACGGAGGGAACGGTCTTTGCGAAAGTTGGAAAGGGGTGGGGAGGGAAATATATCCCTGGTGGTGGGGTCTTTTTGGAGGTGGAGGAAATGTTGGTGGATGATTTGGTTTATGCGAAGGTTGGTAGGGTGGAAGGTGTTTGGTGCAAATATTAGATTTGGTGCTGAGCAACGAACCATGCCAGGTGCAAGATCTCTTGGAAGGAGACCATTTGGGTGAGAGTTATCACAACTCCCTGACCTTTACGATAGACATGGAACGGGATAGGAGCAGACAGTATGGGAAAGCATTTAATTAGGGGAGGGGGAAATTACAATTCTATTAGGCCGGGACTGTGGAACAGAAATTGGGAGCTGATATTCTCAAGGAAATGCATGACATAAATATGGAGGTGGTTTAGGGAGCACTTGCTGCAAGTGCTGGATAGGTTTGTCCAGTTGAGACAAGGAAGGGATGATAAGGTGAAGGAACCTTGGATGACAAGCAATGTGTAACATCTATCAAGAGGAATAAGGAAACTTGCTGTAGGTAAAGGAAGCAAGGATCAGACAGGACTCTAGAAGGTAACAAGGTAGCCAGGAAGGACCTGAAGAATGGGCTTAGGAGAGCAAGAGGGGGGCATGAAAAGCCTCGGTGGGTACGATTAAGGAAAATCCCAAGGAATTCTTCACTTAAGTGAGGAGCAAGAGGGTGGTCAGAGTGAGCACAGGACCAATCAGGGATAGTGGAGGAAACTTGTGCCTGCATTCAGAGGAGGTAGGGGAGGTCCTTAATGATTACTTTGCTTCTGTATTCGCTAGTGAGAGGGACCTTGTTTTTTGTGAGGACAGCATGAAACAGGTTGATATACTCAAACAGGTTGATGTTAAGAAGGAGAATGTACTGGGAATTTTGAAAAAGGTGAGGATATATAAGTCCCTTGGACCAGTTGGGATATACGCAAGGATACTACGGGAAGTGAGGGAAGGGATTGCTGCGCATTTGGTGATGATCTTTGCATCCTCACTGACCACTGAGGTAGTACCAGATGATTGGAAAGTGGCAAATGTTTCCTTGTTGAAGAAAGAGACTAGGGATAATCCTGGGAATAACAGACCAGTCAGTCTTATGCCGGTAATAGCCAAATTATTGGAGAGGATTCTGAGAGATAGGATTTATGATTATTTGGAAAAGCATAGCTTGATTAGAGATAGTCAGCATAGCTTTGTGAGGGGCAGGTCTTGCCTCACAATCCTTATTGAATTCTTACAGGATGTGACACAACCTCCCACACCACTGATAGAAACCCCCTGGTCCTCACCTACCACCCATCCAGCATCCACAGCCAGAGGATCATTAGCTGCCATTTCCATCCCTCCTAGCTGATACCAGCACCAGACACTTTTTCACTTTCTCTCCATTTCAGCCTTCCACAGGGACAATTCACTCTGGGACAAACTGGTCCAACCCTCCTCCTTTCCCAAAACTTCCCCACACCAACATGGCACCTTCCCCTGCAACACTCGTCCCTTTACTCTCTCTGTCCTCACACTCCAAGGCCACAGACCCACCTTCAAGGTGAGGCAACACCTCACTCAATGTAGCCTATTGTATTCGCTGCTCACAATGTGGTCTCCTCTACACTGGGGAGGTGAAGTATGGACTGGTTCACAACTCAACAGAACACCTCCATGCTGTCCACAGAAATGGCTCTGCACTTTCTGCCACTTGTACACCACCACATTTCCCTGGCCAACACGTGTATCCTGGGCTAGCTGTGGTGCTCCAGTGAAGCTCAGTGTGAACTGGGAGAACACATTTCTGCTTGGGGACACTGCAGCTTTCTGGACTCTGTACTGAGTTCAACAAATTTCGGACTTGAGCCCTTTCTCCAATTATCCAAACATCCAACACATTGGGCACTATCATCACATGGGCTGTTTTTTTGTTGGTCAGAGATGGCACAAAATGTCCGCCTGTTGGTTGCAATATGGCTGCAATACCAGAGTTATCTTGCCTGGTCCAGCATTTAGGTGAGGTGATAGCGTAGCACAGAGATAACCCAAGGTAACAAGGTCAGTGCTAAACAAAGAACCTTACAAATTAATATGAAGGGGGTTCTGGAAACATAACAACTACAGATATCTGTAAGAGACAACTTTAAGATTTTAACAAGCATAAAAAAAGAAAAACAAGACCCCACATTGATGGAGTGTGATTGAGTTTGTCATCTTATTAATGACACAAATGTTGCCTTCTTAGGTAAAAGAGCTAGAGTCGAAATATTTAGAGTAGGGTCAGTAAATTCCTTCCTAGATGACAGGATGTGACTAGAATGAGCTATAGTGCCGCTGTAAGAGAGAGGGGCCATGTTTATCGGACCATCCAAGATCAAATGGGACAGAAGCTGCTCACAATCCAATGGCAAAAGAATTCCAACACTACATCTAACAAAATAACTTTATTGGAAATGATAGTACAACTTTTAGAACAATTAATAAGGAATAATCTCCTTTTGTTTGTCAAGTAATCAGACTAGTAAACTATATAACAGAACTTCAAAAGTGCTTAAGTGATAGGCAATTATGACATGGAGTGAAAGAAACTGCTCAACGCGTATTAGCAAAGGAATTCTAGCAACAGGTGAGAACATACAACTTCACATCTAACTAAATGTGGAATTAAGATTATGAATCTTACAGCAATTAGTAGGAATTAACATTTCTTTGTATCTCTGGTGGTGAAGCTAAAGGGAAATACAAGATGAGCAACAGAACTTGACAGGGATGTCAATGACTACAATGAATAACAGAACTCAAGGTGCCCTTTGAGATATGAGAGTCTGAGAAATGTCTGAGAAAGACGATAACCGTTAACTTTGGAATGTAGATCAATGGGTTGTGTTGTGAGAATCCAATGCCTGGTGATAACGATGTCTGGTAAAAATCTTGAGATCTTGGGAACATTAGGCTGTCCATTGAGATGTTCATCATTGATCAGGTGTTTCACAGGATTGGAAGGATAGATGAAAGGAGAAGGAACACTGACATCAACGTTGCTTGTAATTATTGCAACATGAAAAATATGAAAATGTTTTATCACACTGGGGAAGCCGGAGTATCATTGACATTGCCTCCAAACTGAGCTGGGCAAATGGGCGACTGTCCCACATGAAAGCCAGGTTTGGAGCAGTCTCTGGCTGATCACACACCTGTGATAAATGAGCTCGATTAAAAATAGATTGTGATGATGAACACAGAACTTGAGACTGCTCTTTGGCATCGCTTCCCAACAGGACACGACCACATGCAACCCATTGTCAGCCTGTCATGTGCTCCATTAGCAGCTATTCATTCTCCCAGACAAACCTTTACACAAACCTTTGATTGCTTTTTCTCTGTGTGTGTGTCTCACTCACCCCCCTCACCCCCCGCCTCTCTCTCTCTCTCTCTCTCTCTCTCTCTCCCCCCCCCCTCCGTGGAGTCTATCTCAGCTCCCTCCCCAACCCACCTTCACCATAAATCTGAACCTTTTGTCATAAACAATTTGTTTTGAAGAAGGGTCTTTCACCCCACAGATGCACCCAGACCTGCTGAGTCTTTTCCAGCAAGTTCTGCTTTTGTTTCTGATTTCCAGCATCTGCAATGCTTATTTTGTTTTTTAATGAACACCATTCCATAAAACAGATGCATCAATGTTAATTTAGAAGTTTGTTGGCATATTAGTGGGACTTAACATTGCACACACACAGAGATAGCTCTGCGCAATCGTACACACCAGCACGCACTTGAGGAGCCAAATAGTCTATATTTGCTCCAATTTCATATGTTTATATGTAAGTTAGGATCGTCAATTGGGCTCACAGTGTAGGATACTTGCGCATACTGGAAGATACAAAGTTTAATACACAGAAACCTGTTCTTTGCAGATGAAAAGAGTAGAAACCGTCATGAACTCTGTTCGAATTCAGCAAAAAAAAGCACACAGCCATTCCCAGTCTCTTTATTTATAGAGCACTGCTGTAATTAATCAGAGTCAATCTACTTGGTTGAAAATTTAAATAAACCCTGGGGATCAACTATCAGTCATCAGTGATTGGTGCATTTTGACAGCAATGTCTCCATTAGAGTTTACTTGCCAACCAATCAGCACTCTTCCCTTGTAGAGTATCAATGTTCCTGTTCAACTGTATTCTTACAAATTATCCTAATGTGTGTAAAACAAAAAGCTCTGACAAAATGTCTTTTCCAGCAATGCTCAAGTTCTGTAATACCGAATCACTATCAAATAATATTTCACCAAGTACTTGCTCTTATTTTATCAGGTATTATTTGTGGTACATGAAGTTTAAAACATGGAACTAAATATCACTATGATGCTTTTTATCAGTTTTTATCTGTGCTAATTCTTCAGGAATGTTCACACAGACATTCATTCACACGATGTGGGCATCATTGAGAAAGACGGTATTTGCTGCTGATGCTGAATTGCCTCTGAGAAGGAAGGAGCAAGTTCAAATGGGGTCACATCAGTGCCTGTCATCCCTGTCTTTTAAATATTACACAGAGTGAGCAGTTTAAATGTTCCTTGTTGTGAGCATGTTACACAATATTTGCTGCAATGATTTCAGTAACATTTGCTGTCGTAATTTTATATCATAATTTTGCTTTTTGTTATGCACTGTAATCACATAAAGTTTCATCTATGTTGACAATTATAGAGATAGAACATAGAACATAGAACAGTCCAGCACAGAACAGGCCCTTCAGCCCACGATGTTGTGCCGACAACTGATCCTCATGTATGCACCCTCAAATTTCTGTGACCATATGTATGTCCAACAGTCTCTTAAATGTCCTCAATGACCCGGCCTCCACAACTGCTGCTGCAATGCATTCCATGCTCTCACAACTCTCTGTGTAAAAAACCCGCCTCTGACATCCCCTCTATACTTTGCTCCAGCCAGCTTAAAGCTATGACCCCTCGTGTTAGTCATTTCTGCCCTGGGAAATAGTCTCTGGCTTTAACCTTATCTATGCCTCTCATTATCTTGTATACCTCAATTAGGTCCCCACTTCCTCCTTTTCTCCAATGAAAAAAGTCCGAGCTCAGTCAACCTCTCCTCATAAGATAAGCCCTCCAGTCCAGGCAGCATCCTGATAAACCTCCTCTGAACCCGCTCCAAAGCATCCACATCTTTCTTATAATCGGGCGACCAGAACTGGACGCAGTATTCCCAGTGCGGTCTTACTAAGTATTATAGAGCTGCAACAAGATCTCATGACTCTTAAACTGAATACCCCTGTTAATGAAAGCCAAAACACCACATGCTTTCTTAACAACCCTGTCCACTTGGGTGACCATTTTAAGGGATCTATGTACCTGCACCCCAAGATCCCTCTGTTCCTCCACACTGCCAAGAATCCTATCCTTAATCCTGTACTCAGCTTTCAAATTCGAACTTCCAAAATGCATCACCTCGCATTTATCCAGGTTGAACTCCATCTGCCACCTCTCATCCCATCTTTGCATGCTGTCAATGTCCTGCTGCAGCCTACAACAGCCCCCTATACTGTCAACGACACCTCCAACCCTTGTGTCATCTGCAATCTTGCTGACCCATCCTTCAATCACCTCATCCAAGTCATTAATAAAAATTATAAACAATAGAGGCCCAAGGACAGAGCCCTGTGAAACACCACTCACCACAGACTTCCAGAGAGAATATTTTCCTTCTACTACAACTCGCTGTCTTCTGTTGGCCAGCCAATTCTGTATCCAGAGAGCTATGTTCCCCTGTATCTCATTCCTCATGACCTTCTGAATGAGCCTACCATGGGAACCTTATCAAATGCCTTGCTGAAGTCCATATACACCACATCCAAAGCTCAACCCTCATCAACGTTTCTAGTTGCATCCTCAAAGAACTTGATAAGGTTTGTGAAGCATGATCTGCCCCTCACAAAGCTGTGATGACTGCATTTAATCAAGCAATGCTCTTCCAGATGGTCATAAATCCTATCCCTCAGAATCCTTTCTAACACCTTGCAGATGACAGACGTGAGACTTACTGCTCTGTAATTGCTGGGGATTTCCCTATTTCCTTTCTTGAAGAGAGGAATTACATTTGCCTATTTCCAGTCCTCAGGTACGACTCCAGTGGAAAGTGAGGATGCAAAGATCTTCGCAAGTGGCGAAGCAATTGCACTTCTCATTTCCCAAAGCAGCCGTGGACAAATCTGGTCCAGGCCTGGCGACTTGTCAACATTAACGTTTGACAAAATTTTCAGCACATCACCTTCCTCTATCTCTATCCATTTGAGCATGCACACCTGCTCTTCAAAGGTTTCAATCTCTACAAAGTTCATTTCTTTCGTAAAGACAGAAGCAAGTATTCATTTAGTGCTTCTCCTACCTCCTCAGCCTCCACGCACAAGTTCCCTGTGCTATCCCTGATCAGCCCTACTCTTTCTTTGACCATTCTCTTATTCCTCACAGACGTGTAAAATGCCTTTGTGTTCTCCCTAATCCGTTCTGCCAAGCCTTTCTCATGCCCCCTCCTGGCTCTCCTCAGACCATTTTTAAGCTCCTTCCTCGCCTGCCTGTAATCCTGTACAGCTGAGCTTGACCCTAGTTTCCTCCACCTTATGTAAGCTATCTTTTTCCTTTTGACGAGAAGCTCCACCCCCTCGTCATCCAAGGTTCCTTTATCTTACCACTACTTGCTTGTCTCAGAGGGACATATTTATTCATCACTCACAACAACTGTTCCTTAAACAGTCTCCACATGTCTATAGTGCCTTTACCATGGAACAATTACTCGCAATCCATGCTTCCTGACTCATGTCTAATTGCATCATAGTTTCCTCTTCCCCAATTAAATATCCTCCCATTTTGACTAATCCTCTCCTTCTCCATAGCTATGTAGAATGCGAGGCAGTTGTGGTCACTATCACCAAAATGCTCTCCCAAAACAAGATCTGATACCTGCCCCGGCTCATTTCCGAGCACTAAGTCTAGAATGGCCTCTCCCCTCTCCAGACATTTGCTGGATTTTTTGAAGTGCAGTTCAGGATCTTTGCACAGGGATATCTGCTGTTGAGTGTGGGACGTTATATTGATTTTGTAAAGGATGTTGGTGAGCTCCCTTCTGGAGTATTGTGTGCATTTCTTGTTGTCTTGTTGCAGGAACGATATTGTTAAACTGGAGAGGGTTCAGTAATGATTTACCAGTGTGTTGCTGGGAATGGAGTGTTTGAGGTATCAATGTAGGCTGGAAAGACTGGGACTTTCTTTCATTGGAGCACAGGAGGTTGATGTGTGACGTTATTGAGGTTTAGAAAATCATGAGGGACATAGACAAGGTCAATGACAATGGTCTTTTCCCAGATAGGGGGAGTTCAAAATTAGGGGGCATACTTTTAAGTTGTGAGGAGAAAGATTTCAAAAGGACATGAGGGGTAACTTTTTTACACAGAGCATGGTTCATGTGTGGGATGAACTGCCGGAGACAGTGGTGGGTGGAGGTACAGTTACAAGGTTTAAAAGACATTCTGATATGTACATGAGTATGTAAGGTTTGGAGGGATATGAACCAAGTGCGGGCAGGTGTGAATATTTTAGCTTGGGAAGATGGTTGACATGGACGGGTTAGACTGAAGGGTCTGTTTCCACATTATATGACTCTGGCTCAACATCAGGAGTAATGTAGTGTCTATAGCGGCCAACTTTTGTCATTTACTCAGGGAAAGCATTGTGTTTGTCTCACTGATCCAGGAAGGTCTGATCGATTGTACTGTGTCTGTTTCAAGGATCATGGGGAGTGTTGACTGAACCTACTCTGGGTGTCTCACAGATGTCAGGGAGACCAAACTGACCTCACTGTGTATTTTTCCCTGAGCCAAGGGGCCTGGAGTGTTCAATTGTGATCCCAGAATGCAGCAATCCATCTTATCGTTTCATAAATATCATTAATTGAGCAAAAGGCTGTTTTACCATATTCTTCAGCTGTTCTCTAAACTTAGTCTGGGTCACGGCATATATACACGTGTTTGTGCAGCAACTTAGGAGCTGGAGAATGAATCCTATATCTCGTAAAAAGTAATGTAAAAATACAGCCTTATAACCCAACTGATATAATCGCCTCCATGTGGAATACACAACAAACATTGACCATAACAGGATGAAATTCCCTGAGATAACAAACATTAAAATGATGGATTTCCTTCGGCTCGCCAAGTGTCGGTCCTTGGAATGCTGCCCCCTGCTGTCAGTTTGGAGTCTCCTGCGGGCTCTGCTGGCCACTAAAATGTACCTCCCAGTGAAACCATTGAGCAGCAGAATCAGAACAAATGGGAGTGCTGGGGTCAGAATATAGTGAATCAGCTCGATCGATCCCCAGACTCGCGATAATGTAACATATTTTTTCACCAAACAAAACCAAGGCTGGTTCCTCAGACTATACCAAGATGTTAACATAAAATACCAGGAAATGTTCTTTAAACAGCTGAGCACAGTTATTGTTCCCAGAACCACGGCTGCTGTTTTCTCAGTGCAATAGTTGGCTTTCATTTTTTGACAACAAATGGCCACAAATCGATCAAAGGTGAAAGCAACAGTGAACCAGACAGAGCAATCCATAGCTGAAAATACCAGGACAAAATGGATGTTACACACGGGGACGGTCTTCAGAAATTTAAATTCATTTCTATAAATAATTGGAATGTGTCTCAAAATCAGATCTATGATTATGAGCAGTAAGTCCACTGCTGCCATGGCCACCAGGTAGCGAGTGATACATTTAGAAAGATCACACTTTCTCTTTGACAGAATCACTATTGTCACTGTGTTAACTATGAGAAAGGAAAATAAAAAGAACACATTATGTTAAGAAAAGCGTAGTCTTAGACATTATTGTAGACACAGTTAATACGTTACAGTCCATATTGAGATTTTCAGATGTGTTATTGTATCCCGTAATGATACATAATGGGACATAAAGAAACAATGGATTCATTGAACATATATTTTGCGCTTGTCTTTCGAATAATATTCTAGAAATGAGTATGAATAACAAGTTGAAAGAAAGGGATGAATTAGACACAATTACAATCATAATGAAATGTTTATCAGGAAATTCTTCGAATCAATGACTGACATGTCCCTGGTTCAGATGAAATACATCCAACACTTGTCAATAGAATGCTGGATGAGATAGCAGTTGTGCTGTTCATCATTTTCCAAAAGTAACCAGGAGTGAGTGAGAATGGAGAGCAGCTGTTCCTCCAATCACAAGTGACGTAGAACCATGATTGCTGCTGATAGGCAAATCAGTAAACCTATCAATGATGAACGCAAGAGTGAAACAACTTATGATTGGGGATGGGAGGTGGGGGAAGCATGCAGCAAGGTAAGTGTGAGCAGGGAGGTTCTCTTTGAGGGAAGGTGGCGTGAGGACTAGGAGCATGTGGATGGAAGAAAGGTCTGGCAGGGAGAGCCAGACGGAGGAGCCATGCCAGTCATTGCGTCAGGTCAAGGGGTGGTGTAGAGGCAAGAGGGAAATTGCAAGGCACCTGGGTGGAGACAATGAGGCCATGAGGGGATTGGGACGTTATGGGGAGGCCACAACGCGGCTGAGCGGATACTGGGTAACCAGTGGGATTGGGAACATGGAGAGGTCACATGAGAAGAGGTTAGACAGGAAAGACGGGGGTGGAAGGAAGAGAAAGACATCTCAAGATAGTGGGAGGGAGAGAGAGAGATTGAGAGAGAGAGAGAGACAGAGACAGAGAGATTGAGAGAGAGACAGAGAGATAGAGAGAGCAAGATTGGAAAGAGAGAGAGAAGAAGAGATTAAAAACTATGAGAGGGTGGTCGAGAGAGAGAGGTTGCAAGTGAAGTGGGAGAAAGGAGAAATCATTGAGCTGATGAATTACTTGCAAGTAGAATTTGTATTTCTAGCTTTACTCCCTGATCGTATGTGGCCTTCTCTTTGGGAGAATTTCAGTAAATGCTGTTGTCATGTAGATGGAGCCAATTGTTATATTTAAATCAGAAATTGACATCTAATATTTTTATTTGATTGATTTGATTGAAAAATAAATAAACAAATAAATTATTTTCTCACATCTCAGTAAAAATAAGTAGCAACAACCTGGTTTAAAATCTATTCCAACTTTGTCAGTATGTGTGGAAACACATGAACGGTCACTCCTTCAGGCTGCAGGAAGCATGTCTATTGTAGCTTTTTGTGTCCCGTGAATTATGTGTCACTTATTTTGTGGAAGTACATTTTGCAAACTTATGCCTGTTGTTTAGTGTCAATTTGACTATAGCATCCATTCAGGAAATTAAAGTTTGCCCGAAATATTGTGGCTTTATTGTGGGTTAACATTGTGGTTATTGATAATATTCCTGAATTCTGTTCATGAATGAAAATATCCAACACATCAAGACATACACAGAAGGTAATGCGACATGTTGACTGCATCAATTAATAAGGGAGCTTGCGAGAATGTAAGGGTAGTCCTGAAAACCAAAATGTAACCCTCAAAAGGAGCTGAAAAACATAAATATTTTGTGCTTTGAGACACACATCTCTCTGATATGTATCAAATTAACTATAGAGCTCTTGAAGTTCTTTTTCTTTCAAAGCAGAAAAACTGCCCTCATGTTAACATCAGACACACCGCTTTCCACAAAGTAACTTTTCCACAACTTGACTAAAAGGCACTTTGTGGCATTCCTTTTCCGAGAGCAGAAGTGAAATGGCACATTCTGTGAGACATCATCATCTATCATACCACACCCTGAACAGACATGAAGCAACAGTGAGACATCACAGACTGGTTTGAGGCTAACATTACTGTGATAGAGCCTGTCATTGAATAAAGATTTCCACTCTCATCGATTACAAGAGAGATCTGAGTGAGAAAGCTCTGAGTGCAGGAAGAGCCATTTGAAATATAGTCCAATAGAATGCGAAGCAACGATCCAATAATAACATTCCTAACCTTGTAAGAATATCCATAGCTACCTCGTCACAGAGAAATGTACGGATGAAGGGATGAGAAAGGGGAAAGGTGCATGAGGAAAAGAAACAGATTGATTGAAACAAAGGCAGGAGAGTACATCAGCCACTGTAACAAATAGTTGGAGAGATGGGGAGATCCTTGCCTTGAGCTATAACATAGGGAGAACAATGTCACTCAGGAGGCTCTAGACAGCATTAAAAAGCCTTCCTGTTACCTCAGAGCTGGAAATCAAACCCACAGTGCAGTGCTTTAGCAAAGCTATTGAAACACACTCATGGGCCAATCTCCACTCACTTTTGACTGTCCTCATCAAGCACAGAAAACCCCACTCCTGCAGCTTCTGCTCTACCCTCTCTGTTACTTCTGTAGGAGGGGACATTTTTACAGGGAGTGTGTGATGCCAGGATTGTGACCCTGTACATGAACATGAGCAACTGCAGAGATTGCCATAACTGTTGGGGTGTCTCCCTACTAAGCCTCCCTGCATTGGAAAAGGATTTCCCCATGTGACATTGTCAGGCTGCAGACATTGGCTTAAGGCATCTGCCCCCAGTTCCCAATGTGGTTTCAGAACGGCAAGCTCAACAATCTCGGTTCCCTTTCAGTCTTGCAGCTGCAAGAGAAATACATCAACAAAGGAGACCAAAAGGACAGTGCAGGGAGACTATATCTGCACTTGAAGACAGAATAATTAATTAGATCCAGGATTTGTTACAGGAAGTTTGTGTTTGATAACCATTTGAGGAGGTAACCTGGTGTGTTGATGAGGGCAGTGCATTTGATGTGGTCTACGTGGACTTCAGCATGGCTTTTGGTAAATTCCCTCATGCAGATTGGTCAAGACAGTAAGAGCCAATGGGATCCCAGGTAAAGTGACATGCTGGATGTAAAACTGGCTGAGAGGCAGGAGGGAGAGGCGAATGTCTGATTATAGTGGGGTTTCAAAGAGGTCGGTGCTGGGAGCTTGCTGTCTGTTTTGATTTAGACTTAAATTGAGAGGAATATGATAAAAAAAGTTCACAGATGAAATGGAACTCAGAAGGCTGGTAAAAAGTGAGGACGGTATCTGTAACCTGCAGGAGGATATCAATGGATTGGGCAGTTGGGCAGAGCAGGGACAACAGGAACTCAACCTGTAAATGTTTGCAAAGCTGAAAATCACACAACATCAGGTTATAGACCAACAGGTTTACTTGGAAGCACTAGCTTTCAAAGTGCTGCTTCTTCATCAGTTGGTTATGGAGGCAGGTCCATAAGATGCAGAAATTTTCGCAAAAGATTGCAGTGTCATGCGGCTCGAATATCTTAATCAATCTCGGATTAAGTCTTTCATTTTTTTAGAATGGGTTTCCTAACTTCAATTCATTAATAGGTAAATCCCAAAAGTCCTTTTCAGTCATATTCTCAAGATAAATTCAGATTCTTCAACAAAAGGTGTCATCTCAGCTCAGACAATGCATTAAAGGTGTGAGGTTAAAGTCTGTCTGTTCCAGTATGGCTGTAGGACTGGTTCTAATTCTAAAGTGATATTTACAGCATCTTACATGGATTGACTGGAGGTTATGCATTTTTGAGCAAAATAAATTATATTTCTGCAATACAGATTCACTCCATAAACTGAAAGGTGTGCTTGCAGGAAAGGCAGAGTGAGTGTGTGCATGTCAGTGTAGGAAACCCATTCTAAAGGATGAAAGTTGGAGAATAGGAAATGTGAAGAGTAGTAATAAAGTTAAATCATGATTCACAGAATTACTAGCCAGACAGAGACACTTACTAGGAATACCAACAGCAGCGAGAGTCGGATAGTAAATGTGTTGAATAATCCAAAGTATGTATCGGATCCGACGTCCCAAATGCATCTGTTGATAATTTGTAGAAAAATAGTCGATTGTCCCAGACAGACTCCTGCCCATTGTGGGAACATTGTCGTCTGCTCTCCTCAGATTCTGATCTGTCATCTCTCCCTGATTCGAGGAATGTTGCAGCTGACACTCATTTATTAATAGAAGGAGGAATCCATCCAGAGACTCAGTTAGGGCCCACAGAGATTGACATTAATTACAGTCACTGAACAAACAGGTTCATTGAACTCCTTTCAATCCAGTGACTTTGTACCAGACTTTGTAAAAGTAAAACTTTTCCCTGGTCTGGATAGAATGTGTGAGGGTTGCTGAGTAAAGGAACGATGAAAATATGGGAGTGGACCAAAAGGCATGGGTGTTTGTAAATAGTGCCCCCTAGTGATCCAAGATAAATTGTGGCTTTCTTGTTTGAAGAAGAGATTAACGAATGACAGGTATTCAGGACTTGATGGAGTTCTTGGATAAAGTAACTGGAATTAGCTGAGTTTCATATATTTCATGTTATATATGTAGACTTTCAAAAAGGTGAGGTGCTATTTAATTGACTTATTAGGAAAATGTAAACATGCGATTGAAGGAGAAATGGCATTGGCTGAGGGGCATAACTCAGAGAGACATGCTGTGCACGTAATGATTAGTTGCAGGGAGAGGGCTTTTCTGGTGCAGTGACCTTATCCCAGGCAAGAGATCCTGGGTTCAAAACCCGACTGTTCCAGAGATGCGTAATAACATCCCTGAGACAGGTTGATGAGCAGGTATATAGACTGCAGGAAGATACATTATTCTTCTTCCCTCATGCCTAGTGTTAGGACCACTGATCTTTGTAATACATACATAAATAACTTAGACAAATATGTTACACAGGAAGAAAATTTCAAGGTTAGACAGAAAGATAATGAATGGTGAGGTGGATAGGATCAGCCATCAGATGATCATTTAAAACAAGATATTGCTGATGCTGCAAAACTGAACCAAACACAGAATGCAGCAGAAACTCAGCAGATCAAGCTGAGAGGGAAACAGAGATAATGCTTCAACTCAGAGCTGGAAGGGATGTGATAATGGGACGTTTTATTGTTATGACAGAGGGAGAAGTTGGGGGAGATACGGTTGATATCCCATGGAAAAGTTAAGACCATTATTAATGGTGTTGAATGAGGAAAATAAAAGGTGTAAAATGCATAGAAATTAAGGTATGAAAATAAGTGGGTGGGTCCACTCTACTCAGAGCAACACAAATAAGACACAAAACAAGAAAGCTGTGTGCCTAATGGGCCTGAGAATATAAGAAAATGTAAGAGATTGCAGTAATTAAAGAAAAGTGCAGAAGAGACATGATGAAATAAATTAGATTCCCTACATCAGCCCAACAAGTACATGCCAACCCTCCAAATAGTAATCTACCCAGACCCATCGTAAGGTCAAGGTCTGAGTTGTGGAAATCAATATTGAGTCCTTAAGGCGGTAAAGAGGAAAGTGGGGGTTTGTTCCTCAAGCTTGTTCTGTGCTTTCCCCCCGCCCCCCCCACCTCTCTCTCTCTGTCTCTCTCTCTCTCTCTCTCTATGTCTTGTGGGGCTTGCAGAGACAGGCCCAGCTCCTGGAGAAGTCACCACCTCACCCCTTGAGGGCTCAGAGGAATCGTCACCAAGGCTGCCTTTTACAAACCCCACAGGCTCAGACCCTGAGACCTCGGTGGGAAGGTTAGCCTTAGAGAGTGTGGGAGCACAATCTGGTGAGCACCTCACTGTCCCAGCTCTGCAGCTGGCTGAGGAAGAAATGCCCCAGGCTGCTGGCACTAGGAGGGACCGGCAGAGATCAGGCAGCTGCTCAGGCAGGAGAGGGACCGTGGTGTCAGCAATCAGGACCCATATCTGAATGTACAGGAAGAAGCAGCAGACGGGGAAATGTGACACAAAGGCTGCAGAAGGACAATGAATCCTGAGGGTATTTGATAAGGTGTCACATCAAATGTTATTGCAGAAAAGAAAAGCTCATGGCGTTGTGGGTAATGTGACCTGGATAGAAGATTGGATGGTGAACAGGAATCAGGGAGTAGGAATAAGTGGATCTTTTTCAGCCTGACAGGATGTGACAGAGGTAAGTCACAGGGGTCAGTGCTGGGCTCACAACTCTTCACAATGTACAGAAATGATTTGGATGGAGGGATCGAATGTATGAAGCCAAATTTACTGATGACACAAAGATAAACAGGGAAGCGAGTTGTGAAAAGTACATAAGGAGCCTACAAAATGATATCAGGGGTGAAGTAGCAAAGATCTGGCAAATGGAATACAATGTGGGACATTGGGAAATTGTCCATTTTGGAAGAAAGAATAAAAAACAACTTCATGACCTAAATGGAGAGTGGGTGAACAGCTCTGAGATGTACAGATCTGGGTGGTTTCTCAGTGAATCCCTGGATCCCATTATTGTCCATGTAAGAGGAGACTGGGAATGAGTTGTGTAAAAGGACTCAATGCCTGCTCAGAAAAGAATGAGTGAATGGATCAGGAGAACCGCACAATATAACTCTCTTGCTCCGTTGCACTTCCCCAGCTAAGCAGTTCCCCTCCTCTCCATTAAAACTGAATATATTTTCCTCAAATGGGGAGAGGATCCTCACCCCACTACCCAGCACTGGCCACCTGGCCATGAGAGATCTCATTCCTGCCAATGGGACAAAGGGAGGATTGAGTCTGATGGAAGTGAAGGCACGAGCAGTTCATGGTGATGCATGAGCAGGAGAGGTGGTGAGGCATCTCCAGTGAGTGAGAAGGAAGCACAGAGGATAGGAATAATGTATAGTCTGGGAGGATGCTGAGGGTAAGAGTCGATGAGTGGCCATGATACATACAACAGTGAGAGTTGTCGTCCATGAGTCTTGGTGAGAGGCATGCGCAATGGTACAGTTAGAGGGAGTGCTGACCCTGTGAGTGTGAGGTAGCAGAGAGAAGATAGTGGCACTTACACTTGCAGAGCACAGTCCCTCGCTGACCTTCTCAATGCACTGTTAAACATTTCCTTCAGCTCAGGTATTATGGCCCAGGTCAGACCCGCTCAAAACAGTTCAAGTTAGTATTCCAGACCCTGTGTTTCACCAGTTGTTTTAAGCAAGTGTAACATGGATATTCCAGGAGGGATGCAGCTGACCCAACCACTTAGTTTTAAGGAAAACAGAATTTATTGACAAGATTGCCAAATAAAACACACAAAAAAACTGAACAATAACCTAACTTAAAGCCACTACATCGTCCTAACATAATGATGCTGTTGCAAATACATATGACAATTCCCCTAACCACTCCTGGGCACAAAAGGTAAAATCCAACATGGGGTCTTCCGGGAGAGAAATCAGTGAGAGAGAGAGAGAGAGAGGGTCAGCATGGAGCTACTTCTCTTGTGTCCAGCAGTTTCACAGCGTTACTGCTTACTGACCCAAACAAACCAGGGATCTGCTGAGCTGGGAGAACTCACCACATCCCTTTCACTGTACAAGTATTTTTTTATAAACCTGAAAGCCTTTTTTCTGAGACAGGATCTGTTAGGTATAATCAAACTGGCCCTAAAACCCAACTGAGCTGAGACTTTTGGAAACCTGTATTTTTCCAACCTTCTCAAAAAGAAACTTAGAACAACGTAGTCTTGTTAAAGGAGCAGCCTCATTACAGCATTTTAAAGAAAAATGAACCATCCATATCCAAAGATGGCTTTACTTTATAGCATCCTTAATGCTAAACCATTTATACTCATGTACTTTACCCAGATAGTAACCACACAAACATGCATGAATACATTTTGTTTGAGTCTGTTTTACTCCTGCCATCGAACACCTCCATTTCTCATCCACGTCTCAGCAATGTGCCGGTAATCATGTTTGCTAGTCCTGACACCTGCACCATTTTGAAATTGAATGACTGTGCCAACAATCTCCATCTAAACAGTCTCACATCTTTGTCCTTAAATTTCTCCACAAATTTCAATGGGTTATGATTAGTATATATGATTATCTCAGATTCGTTATTGCTAACACAAACATTGAAATGTTGTAACTCCAACACCAAGCTCAAAGACTCCTTCGCAACTGTCGAATATTTGTTCTGAGGAATGTTCAATTGCCTGAACAAAGTTCAATATCACAGAAAACCAGGTTATAGTCCAACAGATTTACTTGTAAGTACTAGCTTTCAGAACACTGCTCCTTCATCAGGAAGCCGTGGAGCTGCGAGAGCAATGCCCGGTATGTTTTTGTATCTACCTGTCATCTTCTTGCAAGAGCACAGCACTGATCACTGCATCACTTTCATTGATAGCCATCTTGAGTGACTTTGCATGATTAGCTGTGGCAAACACCAGGACAGTCGTTCACTCGGCTTTCAAAGCTGTCAAATGCCTCTGACAGTCTGCTGTTCACTGAAACGTCTTGCCTTTCTTTAGCAATTCAGTGAGTGGAGCTGCCACACTGCTAAACTTTGGTGTGAAATTTCAATAATAACCACTCAATCCCAGGAACCGGAGTACTGCTGTTTTTGTTCCTGTGTGGAAACTCCCTAATTAACTTTGTTTTTGTATTCCATGGGACCATGTGTCAATGTCCAATAAAATGGTAATGGAAGGTTACTTGAGCTTTGGCAAATTCACTTTTCACCAGATCTATCACCAGATCTGCCTTCCACAGTCAATTGAACAAGTCTGATAAGTGTTGGAAATGTTCCTTCTATCTATGACTAAAAATCACCAGGTCATCTATATATATGACACAATTAGATAATCCAGCAATGACCTTATCAGTTAGAATCTGAAATGCAGCTGATGCACTTTTCATATCAAATGGCCTGACCGTAAACTGATACAGTCCACTCAGCGTTATGAAAGTCAAAATTGCCTTCGCTCTTTCTGATAAAGTTACCTGCCAGTATTCTCTGAGCAAGTCCAAATTAGTAAGTTGTTTGCTCCATCTTTTCAACAGAGTCTTCCAAATACGGAATCCGATATGCTTCAGTCTTTGTAACTGCATTGACTTTGCAATATTCAATACCTGACCATTGGGTACCAGTTGGCTTTGGCACCATTAATCTGGGTGAGCTCCAGTCACTGTAACTCACTTTGATTATGTTATTTTGCAGCATGGTTCTTTTTGAATCTGTGCCAACTTTAGAGGGTTATGTTCATAAAGATGTTGCTTAATGAGAACAGCATTTCCTATGTCTACCTCGTTCTTAATTTGGTTTGTCCTTCCCAACTTATGTCCACATATCTCCCCATGCGATGGCAATAACTCTTTTACGTCATTCCGATTTTCCTCTGGAAGGTAACTCAGCTCCTTTGGCTTTCCTTCCCCCTGTCAAAATACCGTTTAGGAATATTCACAGGACACAGTCTGTCAGATTTCTGTCTGGTGTCATTATCAAATAGTCCTTCGCACTCAATTTACTTTCAACTTGATAAGGTCCATTAAAACTTGCTTTGAACGTTTCACCTTTCACTTGAAGTAACATGAACAATGTACATTCCTGATAGTAAAATTGTGAGGCTTTGCTTTCTTATCTACCTTTGTTTCAATGTAAGCGGTGATACATTTAAATGCTGTCTCGCCAACTCCCCAGTGCTATTTAATCGATTCTGAAAATTTGACGCATAGTCCTAATATGAATTCTGATTTGCTAATTTCTCCTTGATCAGTTTTAGTGGTCCTCTCAGTTTATACTCAAAAACAAATTCAAATGGACTGAAATTGGTCAATTCATTTGGTGCATCTCTGATCGCAAAAAAGTACAAATGAAATTCCCTTATCCCAATCATGTGGGTAGTCTTGAATATAAGTCCTTAACACGGCCTTTAATGTCTGATGGCACCTTTCCAACAGTCCCTGCCATTTTAGATGGTATTCAGTCGATTTGAATTGCTTTATTTCTCAGCTGTCCATAATTTCCTTGGAACATTTTGATGTAAAAAATTAACCCTTGATCTGATTGTATCTCTTTGGATAGTCCGAGAGAGTAACTCCTCTCCAATCCTTTTATCTGTGATATTGCATAATGGAATGGCCTTGTAAATCTAGTGGATACATCCATTATTGTTAACAAATACTGATTCCCTCTTTTTCTTTTAGGTAGTTGTCCTATGAAATCAATTAAGACTCTTGTAAAAGTTTCCCCAAATGTTGGAACAGGTATTAATGGTGCAGGTTTTCTTACTGTCTGTGATTTTCCAATTACTTGACATGTATGATATTTCTGGCAAAATTCAACGACATCCTTGTGCAGTCCAGGCCAATAGAAATGATTTTGTATTTTAGCCTGAGATTTTCTCACTCCTAATGCACTCCTCACCTCACCGCCCCCCCCCCCCCCGCCCCCGCCCCCGCCAGAGGGAGTCATGCGCCACTCGCAGCATCTCTTTTCTCTTCACCCGCTGGCAATACAACTCGATGAACTTCTGCCCAGTTCTCATCTGCCTGAATAACGGAATGCGAAAATGACATGATGTAAGGTTGCAAGAATGTAACACCGCAAATATGCAGCAAGGATAGAATGCTGGAATGTTGGAATGGCAGAGTGCAAGGATGACAATTCATAATGCAAGCATGCAGGACATCCAAAGGACAGAATGGAAGAACAACAGAATTCAAGATCCAAATGACAGAATAGAAGAACATAACGCAAGAATAATAGAACGCGAGAATGTAAAATTGCGAAGATGCAAGAGTGACAGAATGAAAGAAAATGCAAGAACACAAAAATGACATGATGGAAGATTGCAAGAATGCAACAATGCGTTCCATTTCTTCATTAAGACAGCATTTTTATGATAGGAACACACAGAGATACATTTTGATTCTTTATCTGTGAATGCCTTTTGATACAATTTGTTTAATTTTCATCTTTCGGCTGTAACTCCATTAATTTCTCTGAGCAAAAGATGTCTACATTGTGATCAAACTATTCCTTGTTTGTGTCAACCATCTGATACAGAATTATAGAATCACTCCAATGTGGAAACAGGCCTCCAGCCCAGTAAGTCCACACCGACCCTCTGTAGGATAACCCACCCAGACCCATTCCTCAACATTTACCCCTGACTGACGCACATAACCTGCACATCCCTGAACACTGTGAGACAACTTAGCATGGCCAATGCACCTAGATTGGATTGAGGGAGGAAACAACAACCCATGCAGACGCAGGGATAACATGCAAACTCCAGATATACTGCCACCCAGGGGTAGAATTGAACCCATGTCAGTGGTGCTGTGAGGTAGCAGTGCTAACCACTGAGCCACCGTGCCACCCAACCAGTGTCTCTCCTAATTCCACTTCAACTTTCTTATCTGAACTCTTTGATCTCTCCTGTTTCAATGGGTGATCCTGTGACCTTGTTACCACATTGCCAGGTAAAATCCCAGGATACGTGTCCTGCAATAGTTTAGTTATCTGAGATTCCACTGGCTTTTCAACTACTGTAGGCAGCACTCCTACCTGTGACACAGCTATATCATTATGAAGGATAATGTATTGCTGGAGCTGAGAGTTTGTTCAGTACTCCCACCACAAATTCTCCACTTTTCACTGGACACTCTAACCCCACTTTACATAACTGAGTGCTCCTTGTCTCACTGTGAATTCCTGTTACTCGTACTTTTCCTAGCAATATTCCTTCAGAGGTACATAACTCCTCATCTTGCATCATCACAGACTGAGAGGATCCTGTATCTCTTAACATTGTAACCTCTTTAACTGCTGCTCCTGCCAAAAGTGAGTAAACTTTACCTTCACGGCTATATGGTAGAAGAAGATCTGGCACTTGCACCTTAACCAACCTCTGACCAGCTTGTAAATTCCTGGTGCAGCTTTCTAGCTTCCACTGTGCTTTTCATTATCACTCCAACAAAATTCACTGGCTTACCCTGTTTTCCAACATCAGGCTTCCCACGATTTTTCCTAACCCACCGACACTGTGGTATCATGTCGCCTAATTTATTGCAGTGAAAATACTGGAGCTTTTTAATTTCTCCTTCCTCTTCAAGGGTTTTCTTTTCAACCAACTTGCAAACATTCAGAACAACGTAACCCAATGGGGAGAAAGACTGCTGATAGGTTGATAAGTCTGTGCTAATTATTTTGAGGTCTTGGATGGGGAACACAATGGGGAACACTTGATTTTCAATGTTCTCAGGTAAATTGGTTAAAAAAGATGTAAAGTTTGAACACAGATCTTTTGTTTTCAGAGGATCAATTTCCTATATGTCTGATACTAAGCCACGGTGTATTATCCGAAATCAGTTGTTGGTGTAGATACTAGCACACTTCGGATTGTTTAGCAAGTCATGTCCAAACACAATCACATCTGATGAAAGTGACTTGCACAGCAGTTAGTGCTGGTAGAGGTGGGGAGAAGATAGTGAGGTGTCCTGAGTAAGAGAGTAAGCAGTGTAGAGGGCTGTTGGAGTAGTAGTCTGAGTGGGGTAGGTTAGTTAGATTTGAGTGAAAATGTATGAGGGAAGATGTTGCATGCACCAGTAAGAGCTGATGATGATTCGTGTTGGTGAAATGCATTAGCAGAGCTTGAGTGAGTGTGAGGTAGCAGAGAGAGCATGGTGACACTTCCCATTGCTAAGCCCAGAAGCTCCTGAAGCTTCTTCCCTCACTGCCTGGTGTTCTTCAGGACCATGGATATTGCACTGACCCAACTGGCAACTTAAAGCCAAGTGGGCAGGTTCTGGTCACATGGTCTCCACTTTTATCCTCGAAGAAAAAGAACAGTCCATCTCTCCCACACACTGTCAATCAGGACATCCAGATTCATGTCAAGTCAAGGTAGGCCAATCCTTCTGACACTACAACTCTGAAGGGCAGTCCCTGGCTAATAGAAATCCTCCTGGTGCACAGCTGGCAATTCAATATGATGCACCAGGTAGCGGGTATCTCAGAGTATCCTAGCAATGTTATCTACTTCCGTGGCTGGTGAATATGGCAAAACTGTTAATTTTGATTTCTGTACTTTTCATTATGGATTGCAATTGAAATAAAAAGAACAGTTGAAAAACCAGAGGATTTCAGGAGGATTGCTGCATGTTTTGAAAGCAAGTAATCTGACACTCATTGCGAGTGATGTTTGCACAGCTGCTTGACAGAGGTGTGGTTAATATGTAGTTGCAGATGAACTGGAGCTAAGGGGTTATATACAGCTGGAACTTTAGGCTGTACATGTAGCTGACTGGCCAGTGGTCTAGCAATCGATTATGTACAGTTTAGGCCTTCTGTCTATCAATAAGCATGTGTCCATTTCTCAGGTAAACAAACAGCCTGAGGTTGTGAAACTTTTCAGATCACATGGAGCTCAGGAGTTCTCTCCATTCTCTGCCATAAAAATCACTTTGAGGTTGAATGAAAACATTTTGTTTCTCTCCCACAGTTGGTGTCAGATGTGACTTTTACCCAAGTGTCTGAGAACTTCTCGAAGTGAATCAGCCATCCCATGCCCTTTGCAAACCAATGGAAGCATCTGGAGAAAGAAGACTTAGAAGCAGCGTTCTGACCAGCACAAGAACCATTTAAGCACACCCCATGAACAGAAAACATTCTACGGATTTTCAGGTTTTCCCTCCATCCATAACACCCATGTTGTTTCCTGTCCGTCTGTCTATGCATAAGGGACAGTTTTTAAGTGATTAGAATTAGAACATTGTCCATTGTCACATATACTCAACTTCACAAGTACAAGAGCGCAGTGAAAAGTTTGTAATGGCGCCATCTTCGGGGCAAACTACCTTGGGACAGATTTTAGATTCAAGATAGAGAAATAAAGAGTGATTAAAGGAAAAATGTTACATTACTTACACTTATTCGCAGTATTAGTTGGAAAAAATGAAATAAAGTTAAAAAGATAAACATGGCAGTCTTGAAATAAAGGGCTACAGTAGATTAGCGCAGGGTCTGACCAGACTCACAAACTACTGATCATCGACACCATTCTCCTGTCTCACATCCATCCTGCTCCCCTCGGGCATCTTACCCACAGGCGGTTCCCACCCCTTCAGGCATCTTCCCATTGGCCGTCCCCACTACCCTCGGACATCTCACCCATTGGCCATCCCCACTCCCCTCGGGCATCTCAACCCCTGCCCGTCCCCACTCCCCTCAGGCATTTCACCCACAGGCCGTCCTCACTCCCTTCAGGTATCTCACACATTGGGTGTCCCTGCTCCGATTGTGCCAACTGCCCGCTCTACGTCAGGGGAAAACACCGAAAGGGGGAAAAGGGGCAAAGAAAAAGACAAGAAAAAGTGAAATAAACCGAAAGAAGGAGCAGCTCCGGTTGGAGCGTCCCACTTCACCTCCATCTTGTCGTCTTACTGGAGTGTGAACTACACTATAGTAGAGTTATATGCTGACTGTTCCTATTTGTTTACCTGAAACTCCAGTATTACTTGAAACAGGCAGTAATTCATGTTCAGTGCAGAAAACAAGTTTCTGACAATCTGGGTATGAAAGGACTGTGATTTAGGGAATTTAGGACACCTTTTAAAATGCATAATTTGGACAATATGTGCAGAAATAGTGGGACTTGGTCAACAGTGCATTACCTTAATGAGCTACAACAATATTTGGGCACTCATGTGAGATTGATTTGAAGTCGAATTAATGAGGGTTTGGGAATGGTTTACGTGTCGGTGATGGTAAACATCAGGTTCTGTATTAAATTACATATCTGGCACTTGTAAAAGCAAAGGAATTCCTACAGGTGACAGAGTTGTCCCTCACAGTTTTAAGGGAAATTACAAAGACCATGTTGCTTGACTTGGTGGGTGACCTCGAGGTGGCATTGCCTGGCAGAGCGAGGAAGGCAGCGATAATTGAAGTACTGGCACAGCACTTGCATTGAGAGGAAATACAAGAAAGGCTAGGTCCTCCAAGGAGTGAAATATCAAATCAGGTGATGCTCAGTAACAGTCATAGCAGCTTCAGTGAGAGGAGACAATGGGATAACTAGTGATGGCAGAACATGAAAAGGACAGTGCAGAAAAATACAGAGAAGAAAAGCAGAACAGAATAAAGGAAAGAGCAGGGAAAGAGAAAAAAATGGAAATGGTGTTACAAAGAGTGGAATGAGTAAAGGTGAATTAGAACTGCAGTGAGAAGCAATGTGAGAGAATATGTCTATCAGGTTAAAATGATACCGTCAAACCAGAAATTTCAGGTCCTGATGTAGAGAATCTGAATAATTTGAAGTCGAGCACAGAAATGTTTATCTTTGTCTGAGATCTACCAAGAATGTCCTCCTCCTGAGTGCAGCCGTGATATTCTCCCCATCAAATATACAACTTCCACTCCACTCTTGCCTCCCCTTCCATCCTTCTGGTAACATCTGTACCCCGGAATATTGAGCTGCCAGTCCTACTTTAACAGGGAATCTACTGGATGCAGCCTGGACAAACCTATATTGAATGCAAACGAACGGAGCAAAGCAAATTTGACAGATGCATCCGAGCATTAGAACAATTTAAGAACTCACAACCATCCCACGTTGAGGACCAAAGGCTCATAAATGATCACCCGGGAGCAGTAAGGGCCAATGATTCGGAGCTAATATATAAAACTAAACCTTTCTTCAGTCACACTCACAACTTCAAAACAGCCAGAAAATGCCACAGGAAAATGAAGGCAATGGCCATGGTAAGGAACAGAGAGCTGGAACTGCACCAAGATCCCCTCCACAGATCGGAAGCCAAATTATTGAGGGTGAAGGTGAAGATTGGGAGCTAAGATATACCCATTGTTCCAAAACGAGACACGAACAATCACAATGTAGGAAACTGAGAAGGAAACCCGTAGGGCACATTAGAATTCATAAGAATGAGTCTGAAAAGGAAACTCAGAAAATAAGTGTCATGGATCAGATTGTAACATTAATGACAAAGGACAAACTGATGGAGACAATCCTGTGAATGCAGAAGGATTGCATATGGTAGATGAGCGAAATAATTTTTTTTTCTCTAAGAAAATAACTCCAATTTCTTCAAACGAAGCAACAAACCCCATAACTATACGAAACCATGCAGGAGTGACAAAAACTCTCCTGATGGAGAAGCATTTACTTTTCAACACAGAAGGTTACTGAAGTCAGTCTGTTGGTAAACAGGATGGATGAAGAGTCTCCCCCACTTTCTCTTTTTAAAGTCCAGTTGGAGTGTGACTTGTTGACTGGACCGGTGGTAGAGCAATTAGCTAAGAAATTTCCTGTGGATTGAGGTGATTTATTCCTCAGTAATGTTTTGGTTGGAATAAAAGTTATTCATTCACCGAGAGTCCAGACGTGGCTGAGAGGCAAAACAGTCACAGAAACAGGTTGTGGGTATTTTCTGTCATGTATAATGACCATAGAAATGGTTGAACGATGTCCACACCAGTCCAAACCTGGCTCCTCCACATGATAAACAAAGGACATCACCAGAGAATCACAGGGTCACTGCAAGTAGATGTGAGGGAAGCTGAAAATCTGTTTAAAAATTAAAATGGCTCCAAAGAGGTATTTGGGATGTCCTCGTTAATTGCAGCTCAGGAATTAGAACCAGGGTTAAGTAAGTTAGCACAGGCAGCTCATACTGAAGTTGAGGCTGAAGGAGTTCCAGAGAATTATGATGTTAGAAACAGAAAATAGATTTATTTCAAATTCTGTGGAGAAATCTAGATTGTACTGTCTTAAAGATAAAAGAAAGGACACATTGGGTTATTTTTAGAAAAATGTATTTGTTTTTGAAAGTGCATAGTTCCAACGAAATGCTAAAGTTATCTGATGCAGGTCACCGACCTGAGTTTTATGACTACGAGAGAGCTAATGTCTAGTTTAAATAATATTTTGAATACAGTAGAGATAGTTTTTGCTTTCAGATGAGGAAAGGCATGCTGGGAAAACAATTATCAGGTCAGTTCCCTCTCTGTCACATCTGTTCCAACGATGCCAACAACGACAGCGGATCCTCGCAAAAGTCCACCTTTTTTCATAAACAGAGGATTCCCCGCACAGTGGTCGACAGGGATCTGAGCAGTGTATCTGACCTATCTCCCTCACTTCTTCCCTCACGCCCTCTTTTCCCTCCCATAACACTGATAGGGACCCACTTGTCCTCACCTCCCACCCATCCAGCATCCACATCCAGGGGATCATTAGCTGCTATTTCCGCCTCATCCAGCTGCATGTCATCACAGACACTTATTCCCTTCTGCTCTCTTCTCAGCTCTCCACAGGTACAATTCACTCTGTGACAAACTGGGTACAACCCTCCTCCATTCACAAAATGTCCGCACACCAACATGGCACCTTTCCCTGCAACACCAGCCCATTTACTCCCACCGACCTCGCTATCCAAGGCCCCAGACCCACCTTCCAGGTGAAGCAGCACTTCACTCAATCTAGTCTATTGTATTCACTGCTCACAATGTGGTCCCCTCTCCACGGAGAAGACGAAGCATAGAAGAGGTCACCACTTCACAGAACACCGACATGCTGTCCACAGAAATAACCCTGCACTTTCTGTCACTTGTACACACCACCACATTCCCCTGACCAACATGTCTATCTTGGGCTTGCTGCAGTGTTCCAGTGAAGATCAGTGTAAGCTGGGAAATCACGTTTCTGCTTTGGGACCCTGCAGCTTTCTGGATTCAGTATTGCAGTCAACGATTTTAGGGTCTGACCACATTCTCAAATGTCCTTACCCCATCCCCTACACGTTGGCATTGTCATCACATGGGCTGTGTTGCTTTTGCAGCATCCCATGGTCAGAAGTGACACAATATGGCCGCCCGTTGGGATAAGTATGGTTGCAATACCATAATTAGCTTGCCTGGTCCACCATTAAAGTGAGATCATAAGGTAGCACAAAGGTGATTTTGATAAGGTACATATCATGAGATTATGGGTCCCGAGAGCTGTCCATAGAGGTGTCCATCACTGATCAAGTGTTTCACAAGTTTGGATGCTAAGAATAACAGGGAAGGGACAATGACAATGTTGCATGTAATTATTTTAACGTAAAATGTAAAAAAAGATTCCCATTGGGGAATCAGAGTATTGTTGACATATCCTCCAATCTGAGTTGGGAATAACTGATGACTGGGCCGCATGTGAAAGCCATACTTGGAGTGGTCTCTGGCCTCTCCCGCACATGTTGTGGAACAGCTCAAATACAGAATGATTGTAACATTGAATACCAAACTTAAGACTCCTCTTCAGCATCTATCCTCAACAGGCTGCTACTACACACAACCCATTATCAGCCTGTAATGGTCACCATTAGCAGCTATTCATTCTCCCAGTCTGACCTTTACCCTGTCCTTTGTTGCTCTATTGATTTTTTTCTCTCCCTCTGTGCTCTACCTCTGACTACAGTTTAATCCTCCTCCCTTCTCCACCCCATTTTCAGTATAAATACCAACTCTTGCCCATCTACAGGCACATCTGAAGAAGGGTCACTCGGCCTAAAACATTTAATCTGTTTTGTCCCCACAGATATAGCCAAAACTACTGAGCTTTTCCAAACATTTCAGTTATTGATCCTGATTTCCAGCATTGACAGCTCTTTAGTTTTTTTGAACATCATCCCTCAAAGCTGATTTACTTCGATGTTAACGTTAGAGATTTGGTGAACATTCAAGATTGTCTGTTCCTTCAGTTCTCATAAGAAACACACAGATACTTGTATATTTAAAGGTGGAATAAATGCGTGAACACACACACACACACACACACACACACACACACACACACACACACTGATTGGTCCATTTCCAATGGCAATGTCTGTACCAATTACACTTTACTTATCAACCACTATAAATGTTCCTGTTGAACTGTATTCTTGCAAAATTATCCAAATGCATGTAAGACAAAAATCTCAAACGAGGCATCTTTTTTTCCAGCAGTGCTCAAGTTTTGTGAAGCCAAATGACTGTCAAATATGACTTTTCCCAAGTCCTGTCTCTTATTTGTATCCAAGATGTCAAGGTTCCAGTGTTGGACTGTGGTGTTTGTGTGTGCTTCAGAGAGAGTATGGGTGAGTGTGTAAGAGGAAATGTGTGTGAGAGAGTGCATGCGAGACAGAGTTTGTGTGACGCAGAGTTTTTATCTGAGAGAGAGGATGTGTGTGAGTCTATGCGTGTGTGTGAGCGTGTTTGTGTACGTGAGAGAGATAGAGGGTGTGCATGTGAGAGAGAGAGTGTAATAAGTAATTCAAAACAACATAAACTAACTCAGTTGAAAGGACAACAATCTCATGTTGTTAAAACAGGAAAGTAAGGACGATGTTACAGGTACACAACCATGTCCTGGGATCACCTGTGGTGTGACATGAACACAAGATCACGGCTGAGGTCAGCTTCATGGGTACAGGAACTTGTCTATCAGTCTCTGCACGGTAAATCTGCATTGTTGTGTATCTCCAACCCCATCCTGGAGTACGCTTACCCAAAGATTGGAGGCTGCAAGCCCTTGACCATTGAAGTATTCCTTGACTGGGAGGGAGTCTTGGTGAGGAATCACTGAAACAACTATTGAGTGATATCAACATGTTTCATCCCACTATCAGACTTACCATGGACTGCGGTTCCGAATCAGTCTCATTCTTGGAGACACATATCTTAGTATCTCACTCTACTGCAACCCCACAGAAATCCTAACGATGCTGCACCTCTGTAGTTACCATCCTAAACATGCGAAAGAATCCGTCCTCAACATTCAGTCCCTGCACATACACAGGATTGGTTCAGATGAGGAGAAATGTGATGGACCTCTGAAGCTTTGGAGGGATGCTCTCATTAGAACAAGATATGATACTCAGCTCATCGATCGCCAGTTCCGACATGACACAGTGAGAAACCACAGTGACCTCCTCAGAAGACAGACACAGGGCAAGACTGATAGAGTACACTTCAATGTCCAGTACGTCCATGGTGTGGAGAAACTCCGCCATGTTCTTCACAGCCCTCAACATGTCATCAATGAGGATCAGCATCTCGACTAGATCACCCCTACGCCTCTCACCTTTAAACACCTGCCAAACCTTAAACAGACCATTGTTTGCAACAAACTACCCAGCCTTCAGGACAACGTCGCCCATAACACCACACAACCCTGCCATGGCAACCTCCGCAGGACATGTCAGATCATCGACATGGTCACCACTATCAGACGTGGGAACATCACCCACCAAGTACAGGGCAGATACCCATGTGACCCAGCCGATGCTGTCTCCCTCATACACTGCAGGCAAGGATGCCCCAAGGCATGGTAAATTGGTGAGACCACACAGACACTACAGCAATGGATGAACAGACACCACTCAACAACTGCCAGACAGGAATGTTCCCTCCCAGTCAGGGAACACTTCAGCGCTCAGGGATATTCAGCCTCTGATCTTTGGGTAAGTGTCCTTCCAGGCAGATTTCGAGATACACAACAATGCAGGATCACCGAGCAGAGACTGATAACTAAGTTCCGTACCCATGAAGCCAATCTCAACCGTGATCTTGGGTTCACGTCCAGCTACAGGTGACCGCCACCACACAGTTCTGTATCTGTAAAATCTTCCTCACTTTCCTGTTGTGTCAGCTTTACCTTGATCAGTTGCTCTGATCTCTTTACTACCTTATTAAGTTTTGAATTAATTATTACACTGTCACGCACACTCTCAAGAAAAACACTCACACACAGACTCACACAGACCCTTGCTCACACACCCACACTCTCTTGCACAAACACACACACACATAGACTCACGGAGAACATCTCTCTCACACACACACACAACACACACACACATACCCGCAGATACATAGGATCACACAGACTTTCTCGCTCACACACACACATTCTCTCTCATACACACACTCACACAAACAGAACTCTCTTTCTCTCATTCTCAGATGTACATACACATTCTCTCTCATACACACACTCACACAAATATAAATTCACACACACACACACACACACACACACACACACACACACACACACACACACACACACACACACACACACACACACACACACACACTCTCTTACAGAGACCTTCTCTCTCAAACACACACTGTCTCTCAAGCACGCACACACACTCATAGATCTATAGGGTGAATCATTTCATTCAAGATATTTGTTTATTTGCAGATACATTTTATTTTTTTTTCAATTTGTATTCACAGTCGGCCAATATGCAATCCTGTAAATTCCAGCTTTCAGAATAAAACCAGCTGGATTCCAAGGTTAAACTCTGGACAGATTCTGGACAGGGCCTCGCACCTACTATTCAGCGTCTGCCCTGAGGTATCACCTTTTTCATAATCCTATTGTTCTTATGAGCGCATCCCTCCAAACCTTCAGAGGTCCATCACATTTCTCCTCATCTGAACCAATCCTGTGCATGCGCAGGGACTGAATGTTGAGCACAGCTTCTTTTGCATGTTTAGGATGATAAACATGACAGCAAAGCACTGACACTGACTTTATAAACACTTTACACACTGTCTAACACCCTAGGTCACCTGCAGAGTCATGTTACCTGATACTTCACATACACTAGTTGTATGATCTTTTGCTCTCTCTGCCCTTGATCTCTCGGCTGATAAACTCTGTGTCTTTGCCCTGCTCACTCCCTGCACCTCATGAAGGAGTAGCACTCCAAAAGCTTGTGTGATTTCAAATAAACCTGTTGGACTATAACCGCTTGTCGTGTGACTTCTGCCTTTGTTAATAGCAAGTATTATTTGTTCTACATGAAGTTTAGAACATGTAAACTGAATACCACTTAGATGCTTTATATCAGCATTTTTATCAGTGCGAATACTTCAAGCATTCTTACACAGACATTAATTCACACGATGTGGGCATCATGAGGAAGGATGGTATTTGCTGCTGATGCTGAATTGCCTCTGAGAAGGAAGGAGGAAGGTCAAATGGGGTCACATCAGTGACTGTCATCCCGGTCTTTTAATCATTACAGAGTGAGCAGTCTAAATGTTCCTTGTTGTGAGCATGTTAAACAATATTTGCTGCAATGATTTAAGTGAAATTTGTTGTAGCCATTTTAAAGAATACTTTTGCTTTGTATACGGACTGCAATCAGTGCAAGTTACATCCATGGTGACGATTTAAGAGATGTCTGATAGAAGCTTTTTTTTTTAAGTGCTCAACAAGAACTTTGCACAGGGACAATCTACTGCAGAGTGTTCCTCAACATGAGGAGTGATGCACAGTGTTTATATGGGCTAATTTGTATATCTTAACAAACGGAAACTTTGTGTTTGTCTCACTGATCCAGGAATGACTGATTGATTGCACTGTGTCTGTTTAAAGGATCATGGGGAGTGTTGTCTGAACCTACTCTGTGTGTCTCACAGACGTCAGGGAGAGCAGACTGACCTCACTGTGTCTTTATCACTGACCCAAGGAGTCTGGATTGTTCAATTGTGATCCCAGAATGCATCTATCCATCTCATCATTGCATAAACTTCACAAATCAAACAAAAGGTTATTTTACCATGATTTTCAGCTGTTCTCTGAACTTAGTCTGGCTCACGGCATATATATATATACACGTGTTTGTACAGCAACTGAGAAGCTGGAGAATGAATCCTATATCTCATGAAATATAATGTAAATATCTAGCCTTATACCCCAACCAATACACGCGTCTCTACATAGAGTACACCAGAAACATTGACCATAATAGGATGAAATTCCCAGAGATAACAAACATTAAAATGATGGATTTCCTTCGGCTCTCCAAGTGTCGGTCCTTGGAATGTTGCCCCCTGCTGTCAGACTGGAGTCTCCTGCGGGCTCTGCTGGCCACTAAAATGTACCTCCCAGTGAAACCATTGAGCAGCAGAATCAGAACAAATGGGAGTGCTGGGGTCAGAAGAGAGTGATTAAACTCAATTGGTCCCCAGACTTGCGAAAATGTAACGTGTTTTTTTTCAAACAAAACCAAGGCTGATTTGTCAGACTATACCAGGGTTGTAACATAAAATACCAGGAAATGCTCTTTAAACAGCTGAGCACAGTTATTGTTCCCAGAACCACAGCTGCTGTTTTCTCAGTGCAATAGTTGCCTTTCATCATTTGACACCAAATGGCCACAAATCGATCAAAGGTGAAAGTGACAGTGAACTGGACAGAGCAGTCCATAGCTGCAAAAACCAGGACAGCGTCGATGTTACACACGGTGGTGGTCTTCAGAAATGTAAATTCATTTCTATAAATAACTGGAATGTGTCTCAATATCAGATGAATGATCATGAGCAGTAGGTCCATTGCTGCCGTGGCACCAGTTAGCGAGTGATACATTTAGAAAGATCACACTTTCTCTGTGACAAAATCACAATTGTCACTATGTTAACTATGAGAAAGGAAGATAAACAAGAACATGTTATGTGAGGCTGAAAGTAAAGTTATACCTTATTATATTTACAGTCAAGAAATTACAGTACTTATTGAGATTTTCAAAAGTGTTATTATATCCAGTAATGATTTAATAATGGAACATTAAGAAACAGTGGATTTATTGAACAGATATTTTGTGTCTGTCTCCAGAAATCAAACAATATACCAGAAAAAAAAGTACGAATAACAAGTTGAAAGGATGGGATGAATTAAGCACAATTACAATTGTGATGAAACGTTGCTCAGAAAATTTTTAGAACCAAAGACTGATATATCCCAGATTCTGGCAAAGTGCATCCAATGTTTTTCACTGGAATGCTGGATGTGATAGCAGGTGCACTGGTTTTAATTATCCAGTAACCCCGATGAGCTTGTGAGAATGGAGAACAACTTCTCTTCCAATCGCAAGCCAATTCTCTCCCTGCTTGCTTTTGATAGGTTTACTGATGAGCCTATCAGTGACAAATGCAAGAGAGAAACATTTTGTGATTACTGATTGGGGTTTGGAGGTGGGGACAGCATGCAGCTCACTAATTGGTTGTCTCTCTGTGGGTCGGTGGACGAGTGCGAGGAACAGGTGGATGGAGGTCAGGTCTGGGAGGGAGACCCAGAGGGAGGAGCCAAGTCAACCATTGCAGACCGGTCCAGCAGTGTTGCATGGGCAAGGGAGAAGCTGTAATTACACTGGGAGAAGACAAGGAGGCCATAAGGATGTGATGGGTTGGCCACAAGAAAACTGTCAGTATCAATTAGGCAAGGAGTTATGAGGATAGTCTGGGTAAAAGGCATTGAAGTGACCAATCAGCCACAATCAAATTAAATGGCAGAGCAGGTTCGATGGGCTGAATGATCTCCTCATTGCCAACACTCCTAAAGGCTTGTAAAGTCAATAATCAGAGCAAACAGGTTTAATATGATTGGCAAAAGAAGCAGAGGGTGATATGAACATATTTGTTAAACATGATGAGTGATTGGGATTTGGAATACACAGTCTAATAGAGTGACAACTATAGGTTCAATAGTAGATTATGTATATGGAACTGGAGAAATATGTGAGGGAGAAGCAGTTAAAGGTTTTTGGGAAATAGAGTGTGAGGGACAGAAGAGTGGGCCCAAGACCAGTGTTTTAAATGTAAGTGAGGGTAGGTGTGAGACCATGTAAGTAAAGCAAACAAACAGGGAAATGAGATGACGGGGTAAGTCAATGGTGGCACAAATTTAAGGACAGAATTCAGAATATACAGATGAAAGGTATGCAAAATGAGAAAGGAAAAATTTCAAATGGAGCAGCCCACCATCCATGTTAAAACTGGCATCAAACTTCAATAAAAAGCAGATAATTGTGGAAAAGTTGGCTGGTAGGTCAGGAACAGCAAATAAAAGTCAGCAAAGAATGACTAAAAGATTAACCGGAGTGAACAATTTGACTACAAGAGAAATCTAGCGAGTAATACAGGGGTAAGAACAAGGTGGGCTACAGTGAGAGGCCTTTATTGATTTTTTTTAGATTAGATTAGATTACTTACAGTGTGGAAACAGGACCTTCAACCCAACAAGTCCACACCGACCCGCTGAAGTGCAACCCACCCATTCCTCTACATTTACCCCTTACCTAACACTACGGGCAATTTAGCACGGCCAATTCACCTGACCCGCTGGGGAGCATAACAGTGGGAATCGGAGTTGGGAAGCTGGGGAATGTTGTTACTGAAAGGAAACAACTCACTATGTAAGGGGGAGGGGTTCATTGAGAATCAGAAAAACCCTGGATACATGGAGGGGGCAGTGCATTCCCAGCCCTGGCATATTGATGCAATGGGTTTGAGGTCAGGGCTGGAGGGTATGTAGATGCAGATGGGTTGGGCAGGGACTTGGGAAGGTGTGAAATCTGAGAGGTTACCAAGGTGGTGGTTGCTTGCAGGAAGGGGCATTTCATTCCTGAGGGTTCCCTTGCGTACAGAGGAGGAGGCTGGACCTCAGTGTCTGAGGGAAGCCTGCTCATGCCTTCCATCCTGCTATGACTCAGAAATGAAGATGGCTGCACCTGAACATGAGGCCAGCAGGGTAAGTGTTTAGATGTGCAGCCTCGGGTGGGCGTGGGGTATCTGCAAGTCCGTGCAATGGGAGGCCCCTTCAAAGGGCACGGTCACTCGGCACAGACCTAGTCACTGAAGAGCAGTCCCTTTAATATTGAACATTGCAGCTCCTTCCCCAAACAGCTCAGAGCAGCTAGTGTCATACAGATTTACAGCATGGAAACAGGCCCTTCAGCCCAACATGTCCATGCTACCCAGGTGGTACAATTAAACTTGTTCACTTTGTATACATTTAGTCCATATCCCTCCATACCTGTCCCAACCATGTATACCTGTCTAGATGTTTCTTAAATTACAAAATTGTACTCAGTTCCACCACTATCTCTGGGACCCCATTCCAGACACTCACCATTGTCTCTGGGAAAATGCTGCCCCTCTGGACCTATTTTGTGAATCTTCCCTCTCAGCCTTAACCTGTGCTCTCTAGTTTTAGACTCCCCAAACATGGGGGAAAGCTGTTGGCTATTTACATTATCTCTGCCACTCATGATTTTATGGACATGTATAAGGTCACCCTTCAGTCTCATATTCTCCAGGGAAAACACTCCCAGCTTATCCAGACTCTTCTGAAAGCTCAAAACTTCCAGTCCAGGTGGCATCCTAGGAAATTGTTTCTGCGCTTTATCGAGTTTAATTCTATAGTAGGCTGAACAGAACTGCACACAATACTCCAAATGTAGCCTTTCCAACATCTTGTACAGCTGCACCAAGATGTCCCAACTCTGATACTCAATGCTCTCCCCAATGAAAGCAAGCATTCTGAAAGCCTTCTTGACACCCCCCCTCCCCCCGCCTACCCGTGACTCCAGTTTCAAGAAGCAATGAACCTGTATCCCTAGATCACCTTGTTCCATAACACTCCCCTGGGCCTGACCAATGATTGGCTAAGTCCTGCCCTCGGTTGACCCAGCAAAATTCAATACCTCACGTTTATCAAAATTAAACACCAAATGCCATTCCTCAGCCCACTGGCCCAGTTGATCAAGATCTCACTCTATTCCCAGATAACTCCTTCACTCTCCATGATACCACCTATCATCATGGCATCCATAAACTTACTAATCTTACCTCCTAAATTCTCAGTCAAATTCTTTAAATGAATGATGAATGACAGTGTACCCATCACTGATCCCTGTGCCACACTGCTGGTCATAGCCATGTTTCTGTAATAGCTATATTCTCTCAGTCCCACGTATCAATCCGTGACCTGAATTAATTTCCCTTCCCTGTCAGGCTTCTTGCTTTGTCATAAATGCAGTTTAACCCTGACTTCCCTTGCTTCCTGCGTGCTCTCGTTTGCCCTGTCTCGTGCGAGATTACCAAAACTGCCTCGACTGTTTAACTCACTCTCATTAACTTCTGTACTGTCATTAACATTTTTTTATGTTAATGCTTTGGATGCTCCCCAACACCTATCCTCACGTCCCTGCCAGATTAGTTAAATCCATCCCAAGTGGCTCTGTCATATCTCCCCACCAGGATATTGACCCCCTCCAGTTCAGGTACAACCTGTCCCACTTGGGCAGATCAGCTCTGCCCTAGAACATGTCCCAATGATACAAGAATCTGAATCCCTGCCCCTTCACCAGCTCTCAGCCACACATTCACTTGCCAAGGGGTGGTACGGTGGCTCAGTCGTTAGCACTGCTGCCTCACAGCACCAGGGTCCCAGGTTTGATTCCAGCCTTGGGCGACTGTCTGTGTGGAGTTTGCACATTCTCCCCGTGTCTGTGTGGGTTTCCTCCCACAGTGCAATGATGTGCAGGTCAGGTGAATTGGCCGTGCTAAATTGCCCGAAGTGTTAGCTGCATTAGTCAGAGGGAGATGGGTCTGGGTGGGTTACTCTTCGGAGGGTCACTGTAGACTGGTAGGGCTGAAGGGCCTGTTTCCACACTCTCGGGAATCTAAAGAAATCTCCCTTTCCCTGTTCTCGCTAACACTAGTAGTCCCCAAGTTACTCCCCTTGAAATCCTACGTATTAACCTTCTGCTTAACTCCCTTTCATTTCTCTTCAGGACCTCATCCGTTTTCCTCCCTATGTCGTTGGTACCAATGTGTACAATAACCTTCGCCCGCTCATCCTCCTCCTTAGGAATTCAATGCAATGTTCAGAGATGTCCACAGCCCTGACACCAGGGAGGAAGCACACCATTAGTGGGCAGTATGGTGGCACAGTGGTTAGCACTGCTGCCTCACAGCACCAGAGACCCGGGTTCAATTCCCGACTCAGGTGACTGACTGTGTGGAGTTTGCACATTCTCCCCGTGTCTGTGTGGTGTTACTCTGGTTTCCTCCCGCAGTCCAAAGATGTGCAGGTCAGGTGAATCGGCCTAGCTAAATTGCCTGTAGTGTGGGGTAAATGTAGGGGAATGGATAGGTTGCGTGTCCGCGTGGACTTGTTGGGCCGAAGGGCCTGTTTCCACACTGTAAGTCATCTAATCTAAAATGTGGGTGGCACGGTGGCACAGTGGTTAGCGCCAGAGATCCGGGTTCAATTCCCGACTCAGGCGACTCTCTGTGTGGAGTTTGCACATTCTCCCCGTGTCTGCGTGGTTTTCCTCCGGATGCTCCGGTTTCCTCCCACAGTCCAAAGATGTGCAGGTCAGGTGAATTGGCCATGCTACATTTCCCGTAGTATTAGGTAAGGGCCTGTTTCCACACTGTAAATAATCTAACTTTCTGCAAGATCCTGGAGTCTCGGTCACAGCCACCGATACCCTGTCTGTGACCCTGACCAGCGAGTTATTTAATGTTCTATGTAATTGCCTTCCCAAAGGTTTGCAGCTAAGCCATTCATGGTACCACAGGCCTCTCTGCTGCTGTCGTACACCCCTGAGAGAGGTTATACCAAATGGTATCCCTGGTAGAGAGAGGGAAAGCCACTGGAGACTCCTGCACTACCTTCCCTCGCCTGGCAGTCACCCATCTCCCTGACTGAACCTGTGGCGTGACCACATCACTGTAACTAGTGTCTATCACACTATCTGCCCCCTGTATGCTCCTCAGTGTGTCCAACTCCCTCTCCAAATGAACCACACCGTCTGTGAGGAGCTGTAACCGGTCACACTTCCTGCAGACACAGTAGTCAGGGACATTCCCTGATCTCCCACATCTGGCAGGAGGAGCATACCACTGCCCTAACTGCCATCTCTGTTACCTCACAGGAAGACAAATAACAAAATCTTACGTTACCCTTAGCTCGTTGCTAATCCCCCTCCTCACCGAAGCCCAGTATCCACCAAAACTCACACTTAAACCTCCAGCAGCACTTCAACAGCAAAGCAGCCCTTCTCAAAATGGCCGCTCCACCAGTGGCCAATTGACTGGAGGTTGCCTCCTTTTTGTTCACTCCTGGTGGCTGAGCTGATTCCTCCCAGAATCCTCCTCTGTCTCTTCTCAGCAGTGCATTTTGTTAACTTGGAAATAACTTGGATAACTCAGTAAGTCCAGTCATTGATGCAGCACATTGGTGTGTCGAAAAAGTGAGAGCGTACCTGCCAGAGTGACAGTGAGCTGTGATTTCCCCATTGCCTGGATACCGTAGCTATGGGTTACCTCCCACTTGGGGCGATGGAGCAGTGTGCAGTGACAGGGATGGCTGGCTCCAGTCTCTGCTGCTTCAGTAACAGACATTCACAGACAGAGCTGCGTGTAAGGGTGAATACATAGATGTGCAAAACTATTTACAGTAACATGTCGCCTGTGCCACGAGCTCATCTTTCTCACTCTACCACCAGGTCCAGGTGCATTCCTGGGGTCTGCGGCTGGGCTGGAGGAAGCCTGCTCTACACTGGAGCCCTTGCAGAGTCTGGTGGGTGACCCTCGGGGTGGGTGTGTGTGCAGGGCCCTCACACACTGACTAACAAAGGCAGGTGCACCTCCCTCGGTTTGACCACACAGAGAACAGCGAGAGGGCAGAGAGAGAGAGAGAGGGAGAGAGAGACAGAGAGAGAGACAGAGAGACAGAGAGAGAGAGAGAGAGAGAGAGAGAGAGAGATGGTTTAAATAGGAGAAGAGGGAGAGGGATAGAGATAAGAAAAGCTAGATGTAGCAGTGGGAGAGACAAATTGAAAGAAATGAATTTTCAGAATGGAATTGCATAAAATTTATAAAGGGATAGATTTGCAGGACGATGGGGAGAGAACTGAGAGGGGGAGGGCTGCTGTGTCTCTATGACTCTACATACAGGACGGGACCAGGTGTGGTAATAATTGGACAGGTCAGGCCTTGAAGGAATTTGAACTCAAAAATGAGAATATTAAAATGGGAAGTTGTTGGATCAGGAATGTTTGTTGGTCAATGAGCACAAAGAGAAATGGTAAACCGAACATGATGGGAGTTCAGACAGGGCAGCAGAACTATGGGTGAGTACTGGTTTATTGAGGTTTAACACTGTGAGTCTGAAGGTGATATCAGTGGAATACTTGTGTCTGGATTAATCAAACCCACAGACGGTGTAGTGTGCAGCATACCGGATGAAGCAGGCAGAAGACGGAGATATTACAGAGGGGAGGGTAAACAAGCTTCGCAATGCATAGGATGTGGGGTCAAACCGCAGGTTAGGGTTAAAGGGAGCCCTGAGGTTACAAACATTTTGGTTCGACCTGAAGCCAGGGGGATGGATGAAGGTGAATAATAGGAAACTGAATTTGTGATGGGAACCAAAGACAATGGTATTGGGCTTCACAGGATTAAAGTGAGATTAGCAGGAGTCTAGTAGTTTATAAATCTACTGGGGGGGGGGGGGGGGCGATAGAGACTTAGTTACAGCAGGAGCAGCAAGCAGAAGAATGGGAAATGACAAGAACAGTAATAAAGTTAAACCATGATTCATAGAATTACTAGCCAGACAGAGAAACTTAGAAGGAATACTAACAGCAGCGAGAGTCTGATAGTAAATGTGTTGAATAATCAGAATATGTATCGGATCCGACTTTCCAACAACAGTTGGTGATAATTTGCAGAAAAGTAGTCGATTGTCCCAGTGAGACCCCTGCCCATTGTGGGAACATTGCAGTCTGCTCTCCTCAGATTCTGATCTGTCATCTCTCCCTGTTACGAGGAACGTTGTAGCTGACACTCATTTATTAATAGAAGGAGGAATTCACCCAGAGACTCAGTTAGGGCCCGCGGAGATTGACATTAATTACAGTCACTGAACAAACAGGTTCATTGAACTCCTTTCAATCCAGTACCTTTGTCCCAGAGTACAGTAAAACTTTTCCCTGGTCTGTATAGAATGTGTGAGGGTTGCTGAGTAAAGGAACAATGAAAATATGGGAGTGGCCCAAGAGGGCTGGATGTTTGTAATAATGCCACCTGATAATGCGAGGTCTTGCACTTCGGCAAAAAAAAACCATAGACTACTTTCTAAACGGTGAGAAAATTCGTAAAGCCAAAGTGCAAAGGGATCTGGGAGTGCTAGTCGAGGATTCTCTAAAGGTAAATATGCAGGTTGTGTTCGTGATTAAGAAAGCGAATGCAATGTTGTCACTTATCTCAAGAGGGTCTGAATATAAAAGCACCGTTGTGCTGCTGAGACTTTATAAAGCTCTGGTTAGGCCCCATTTGGAGTACTGTGCCCAGTTTTGGTCCCCACACCTCAGGATGAACATACTGGCACTGGAACGTGTCCAGCAGAGATTCAAACGGATGATCCCTGGAATGGTTGGTCTAACATATGAGGAACGGCTGAGGATCCTGGGATTGTATTCATTGGAGTTTAGAAGATTAAGGGGAGACTTAATAGAGATGTACAAGATAATACATGTCTTGGAAAGGGTGGACGCTAGGAAGTTGTTTCCGTTAGGCGAGGAGACTAGGACCAGTGGACACAGCCTTAAAATTAGGGGGGGAAATTCAGAACAGAAATGCGGAGACATTTCTTCAGCCAGAGAGTGGTGGGCCTGTGGAATTCATTGCCACAGAGTGCAGTGGAGGCTGGGATGCTAAATGTCTTCAAGGCAGAGATCGATAGATTCTTGTTGTCTCGAGGAATTAAGGGCTACGGGGAGAATGCGGGTAAGTGGAGTGAAATGCCCATCAGACATAATTGAATGGCGGAGTGGACTCGATGGGCCGAATGGCCTTACTTCCACTCCTATGTCTTATGGTCTTATGATGACCAAGATAATATATAGATATATTCCTGTGAAGAAAAGTTGAACAAATGACAGCTATTATGGGCTTAATGGAGTTCTTTGATCAAGTAAAGTTCTTTGGAAATGCTGAGTACAGTGTGTTTCATGTTCCAAAAGGAATATGACTTCCAAAAGGTGAAGTGTTATTTAATTGCCAGATTAGGAAAATTCAAACATGTGAATTGAAGGACCAATGGCATTCTGAGTTTCACATTGACCAAGGGACATAACTCGGAGAGAAACATCGAGCAGGTAATGATTAGCTGCAGGGAAAGGGCTCTTGTGGTGCAGTGATAGTGTCCCAGGCAAGAGTTATGGAGCTGAAATCCCATCTGTTCCAGAGATGTGTAATAACATCTCGGGGACAGGTTGATTAGAAGGTAGATAAACTGCAGGAAAATAGACTGTTCATCCCTTATGATCAATATTAGAATCAGAGATGTTTTTAATACATATATAAATGACATAGGCTAATATGTTATTTCTAAAGGACATGATTTCAAGGTTTGGAGGCAACAAGAGAGACAGAAAGATAGCGAACAGTGAGGAGGATAGGATTAGACATCATTTAAGGCAAAATATTGCTGATGCTGATGCAAAACTAAAACAAACACAGAATGCTGCAGAAACTCAGCCGATCAGGCAGCATCTGCGGAGAGGGAAGCAGAGTTAATGCATAATTTCAGATCTGAAAGGGGTGGGAAAATGGGTTCTTTTATACTTTTGACAGAGGAAAAAGATGGGTGAAATGGTGTCCAGTGTGAAAGATAAGGAAGTTGTTAATGGAATCGAAAGAGGAAAAGAAGCAGTGTAAGTAAGGCACAAATAATAAAACTGTGTGTGAAGGAGATTGTAGGAATCAGAGACGCCTTGCAGTCAAGATCTGAACTTGTGGAGATTGAGACTGAGCCGTCGAGACTGTAATGTTCCTCTGTGGAAAATATGATGTTGTTCCTTAAACTTATGCTGTGCTTTGCTCCCATCCTCCCAATAACTGCTCTGTCTGTCTCATTCATCACACACCACTTCCAACCCATGGCCATGATAGTCTATCTCTCTCTGTCTCTCTCTGTGCCTTGTGGGTACCATCAGCATCTTCATCACCCACACAATGACGTGGACATTTCCCACACAAGCCAACTCCTCCCCCTGTGAAGACTAGAATACTGAGGTGTAAACAGCACCCCACCAGCTCAGATCCCGAGACCTTGGTTGGGAAGGTTAGCCTGAGAGATTGTGGGAGCACAAGCTGGTGAGCACCACACTGCCACAGCACCGCAGCTGGCTGAGGAGGAAATGCCCCAGATTGCTGGCTCTCGGAGGGACCGGCAGAGACCAGGCAGCTACTCAGGATAAGGAGAGGAGCCCGTGGTATCAGCAATCAGGAACCACATCTGAATGTACAGGGAGGAGTGGCAGATGGAGAAATGGGGCACAATGGGCTCAACACTTTACAATTGATAGAAATGATTTGGATGGAGGAATTAAAACTATGGAGCTACATTTACTGATGACACAAAGCTAACTGGGTAGTGAGTTGTGAAGAGGACACGAGGAGCGTACAAAGGGTATGGATTGGTTCAGTGAGTATGGAAAGATCTGGCAAATGGAGGAAAATGTGGGGAATTGGGAAACTGTCCATTGTGGCAGAAAGAATTAAAAACAAACGCCTTATCTGAATGGTCAGAGGTTGCACATCTCTGAGGTGCAGAGGGATCTGAGGATCCTGGTACATGAATCACTGAATGCTATAATGCAGGCCCAGCAAGTAACCAAGAAAATCTAATGGAACGTTATGGCTTATCATGAAGAGAATTGAATGTAGGGATTGGACGCAAGATGTGCTCAGATGTGACCCTCAAAAAGATGAAGTCTGTGATTAATTTGATGGAAAATGGACAAGGACAAAAGCATGCTGGGTAATGGAAACCGACCTTGACCAAAGTGATTGTGCTAATCCAAATGCTGCAGAATCCAGACAAGCTGCAGCTACCAACATACAGTTTGTAATGAGCCTGTTGGCTGCAGACTCTACAATACACACCTCAAGTCAGGGTTGAATGGTGTCGATGCAATGTCATCCTCAGGGTAATCAGAAACATTGTGGTGTGAACCAAACACGGTGGTAGGGTGTGCTGGCACCTCACACCCGTATTGGAAGAGGGTATGTGTTCTCAGCACTTCCAGGAATGGAGGCATAAGGATGACCCGACCATCGACATGCCAATGCCTGGCTGGGCCTGAACAATCAGTGTGATTGAACCAGATCGATCCATTGGTTAATGGTGAAGACCCTTCCAAAAGGGTACGAAGACTTTAGAGTATAAGAATTGCCACAACACCACGGTCGAGAGCGGTAACTCGAGACCAAACATGGAGACAGGACGATACCCCTGAAATCATTGGGAGAAGACCAGGCGACATCATGATGTGGAGCACGGTGGAGATTTAATGTGGGGGAAATGATCATCCAGAGTTAAGGTAAAGCACAAGGTAGCATTCTTAGGGACAAAGCAGGAATTAAAGTCCATCCGTAAGGAACTAGGGGACGCAAAAAGGGAAGTCACGGAGTTATAATTGAAAAATGCAGCTCTGGTCCAGAGAAATCAAGCAAACCTTTTACCCATGGGGCAATACCATACCCAGTGTGAATGAGCATACTGAGATCCCCAACACACAGTGTCAGCTAAAGAAGCTGCTGAGAAGGCAGGAACGGAGTTGGGAAATAAATGGATGGATTTAATAGGGTGGTTATGGTCGGAGATTTTAACTTTCCAAGCATAGACTGGGACTACTGTAGTGTTCAGGGTTTAGATGGAGAGGAATTTGTTAAGTGTGTACTAGAGAATTTTACGATTCAGTATGTGGATGTACCTACTAGAGAAGGTGCAAAATTTAACCTACTCTTGGGAAATAAGGCAGGGCAGGTGACTGAGGTGTCATTGGGGGAGCACTTTGGGGCCAGCGTTCATAATTCTATTAGTTTTAAATTTGTGAAGGAAAAAGATAGACCAGATGTAAAAGTTGAAGTTCTAAATTGGAGGAAGGTTAATTTTGGCAACATTCGGCAAGAACTTTCAACAGCTGATTGGGAGCAGATGTTTGCAGGTAAAGGGATGGCTGGAAAAAGGGAAGCTTTCAGAAATGAGATAACGAGAATCCAGCAAAAGTATATTCATCTTAGGATGAAAGGAAAGGTTGGTAGGTATAGGGAATGCTGGATGACTAAAGAAATTGAGGGTTTGTTTTAGAAAAAGGAGGAAGCATATGCCAGGTTTAGACAGGATAGTTCGAGTGAATCCTTAGAGTATAAAGGCAGTAGGAGTATACTTAAGAGGGAAACTAGGAGGGCAAAAAGGGGACATAAGAAGGCTTTTGCAAATAGAGTCAGGAGAATCCAAAAGGTTTTTTAAATACATTAAGGACAAAAGGGTAACTAGGGAAAGAATATGGCCCCTCAAAGATCAGCAAGGCAACCTTATGTGTGGAGCCGCAGGAGATGGGGAAGATGCTAAATGAGTATTTGCATCATTGTTTACTGTGGAGAAGGACATGGAAAATATAGAATGTAGGGAAATAGATGGTGACATCTTGCAAAATGTCCATGTTACAGAGGAGGGAGTGCTGCATGTTTTGAAATGCATAAAAGTGGATAAATCCCCAGGACTGGATCAGGTGTACCCTACAATTCTCTGGGAAGCCAGGGGAGTGATCACTGGTCCCCTTGCTGAGATATTTATATCATCTATAGTCACAGGTGAGGTGCCAGAAGAATGGAGGTTGGCTAACGTCATGCCACTATTTAAGAAAGGTGGTAAGGTCAAGCCAGGGAGCTATAGACCAGTGAGCCTGACGTCGGTGGTGGACAAGTTGTTGGAAGGCATCCGAGGGATTGGTTAGGGACAGTCAACATGGCTTTGTGCATGGGAAATCATGTCTCACAAACGTTTTTGAAGAAGTCACAACGTGGATTGATGAGGGCAGAGTGATGGATGTGATCTATATGGACTTCAGTAATGTGTTCGACAAGGTTCCCCATGGGAGACTGATTAACAAGGTTAGGTCTCACGGAATACAGCGAGAAGTAACCATTTGGATACAGAACTGGCTCAAAAGTAGAAGACAGAGGGTGGTGGTGGAGGGTTGTTTTTCAGACTGGAGGCATGCGACCAGTGGAGTGCAACAAGGATCAGTGCTGTGTCCACAACTTTTCATCATTTACATAAATGATTTGGATGTGAGCATAAGAGGTACAGTTAGTAAGTTTGCAGATGACACCAAAATTGGAGGTGTAGTGGGCCATGAAGAAGGTCGCCTCTGATTACAACAGGATCCTGATAAGATGGAGTGATGGGCTGAGGAGTGGCCGAGGGAGTTTAATTCAGATAAATGTGAGGTGCTGCATTTTGAAAAAGCAAATCTTAGCAGGACTTATACACTGGGAGTGTTACTGAACAAAGAGACCTTGGAGTGCAGGTTCATAGCTCCTTGAAAGTGGAGTCGCAGGTAGATAGGATAGTGAAGAAGACGTTTGGTACGCTTTCCTTTATTGGTCAGAGAATTGAATACAAGAGTTGGGAGGTCATGTTGCAGCTGTACAGGACGTTGGGTAGGCCACTTTTGGAATATTGCGTGCAATTCTGGTCTCCTTCCTATTAGAAAAATGTTGTGAAACTTGAAAGAGTTCAGAAAAGATTTACAAGGGCGTTGCCAGGGTTGGATGATTTGAGATTTGGGACAGGTTGAATAGGCTGGAGCTGTTTTCCCTGGAGTGTCGGAGGCTGAGGGGTGACCCTATAGAGGTTTATAAAATCATGAGGGGCATGGATAGGGTAAATAGACCAAGTCCTTTCCCTGTGGTGGGGGAATCCAGTACTAGAGGGCATAACTTTAGGGTGAGAGGGGAAAGATATAAAAAGAAACCAAAGGGACAAGTTTTTCATGCAGAGGGTGGTACGTGAATGGAATGAGCAGCCAGAGGAAGTGGTGGAGGCTGGTACAATTACAACATTTAAGAGGCATTTGGATGGGTATATGAATAGGAAGGGTTTGGAGGGATATGGGCTGAGTGCTGGCATGTGGGACTAGATGGGATATCTGGTCGGCATGGACGAGTTGAACCAAAAGGGTCTGTTTCCATGCTGTACATCTTTATTTGCAAGCAGCAGTCAGAGTACAGCACCAGGCAGACAGGGAAGAGGGAGCCCCAGACCACACCAGTTGCCTGCAGGAGATGGACAAATTAAAAACACAACTCTCAATCCACAATGGAATAATATGTGCAATGGAGAGGTTAGAGAGGAAGGAGAGGAGCAAGGGATAGACTGAGATGAGCTCAGCCAAGAAGTGCAGCAGTATGCCATATGTGTGAAAGATTGGGGTTCACCCCCACCCTACCCAGAGGAGCCAACACCTTCAGCACCTCCAGGGACAGTCCCTTTGGTGATGAATCCAATCCGTACTGAGAGATGGGTCGGGGGCACCGAAACCTCGAACAATCAAATACAGTACCCCGTTAACACCTTGTCCAACCCTGAACCCCTCGGGATTTAATTATCTATCCTGGCAGATCACAGGGACTATTGCTTTAATTGGGATTACTGACCATATACAGGAATGTACATTACAGAACTGGTAGTGTTTAAACTGTAACATGACATTCCAACACCCTACTATCTTAATTAACCAGCCCCCAGGCGCAGAACACATTCTCAAGTCGATTCCATGACTAGGTGTTCTCTTACCTTAGACCCAGTGAATGTCCGCATATGGCAACTGTCTCTGGCTCGCAGTACCCCATCCATCATTTCAACAGGAAATTATACTAATCAGATCAGCACAATAGGGGAGTTTGGGTTAAACCCCCTTACAACGACCAAGGATCCAGCTATGAGAGAGGTGATGGTGAAACACAAAGGGTTATTTGTCCAGTGTAAACATGACGTGTGGGCGTATCCCGGGAGAGTGATAATCGAGTTGGACGGACGAATCAAAGCCAGCTCAGTGAGCCAGATTCGAGCCGCATGATGATCTCCACTGCTTCAGGGCCTGGGCATCAATGTCAAGGTGCCCACCTTCCTAGCAGGTAACTAAATAATGGGGGAGATCCACATGCCTGCCAAATCATAGACACTAAACAGCCCCACACACCCTGCTATACCTACAGTAGGAAAAATAATTAGGGATGAAACAAAAAGATAACCAGGCAGACCGAGCTGTCAGAATTGACGGAGATGGATCCTCCACAGTAGAATATGGCAGCCGGATCACCGGCTGTGGGATATACATGACCAACACTCAAGGACAGCAGCCACTATTGGAACTAGCTTTAAAATGAGGCAGCCATTGAAGTGCCCAGGCTGTGGAAATAGTAGCTGGAGCCGATGTGGTCAGCCACCCTGATCTGTTCCCTTCACCCACAGATATATACCCTGATAGCATTGTCTGTGTGCAACATGCTCACTGAATTCTCACCATTATGGGAAGCTCGAGGGTTTAGTTCTGCTGCTGGGAAATCCCTACCTTCAGTCCCCTTATCAAAATACATACTGCAGGCCGTCAGTGGAAGGAAACACAGCATAATTAAAGTTAGCAGCCACCACAAAACATCCCCAGAAGGCAACCGCAGAACAGATGTGTTAGCTAAGAGAGGTGCTGATGTTGGAGAATTCTGGCAGCCCCCCCATGGGTGAGCAGGTCAATGAGACATTTCTGTTTGATACCAAGCATAGCCATCCCATTCTGTATGACCAGCTGGTGAAATGGGTTCCCTGATCTGACTCGATACTGTAGGGTGGACCCCATGTTCTATACCAAACATTACTAGGCAGGCCCAGTAAAACAATGATTCTTTCAAACACATTGTGGGAGGAGTTTACCCAGAGGCTTACGCCAACTGGAGAGATTCCGATCAGCTGTGGAACAGATTAGCTTTAAAAGCAGGAATGTACGCCTTTGGTTCCTACTTTAAACTTTAATCCCTATTTATTGACTCTGATCCCATCCTTGGCCAAGCCATGAGGATCAATGAGATTGTTCAGGATCTTACCGATCCATTTGACCCTGAGCTGGGTCAACCTCGTGTTTGTTCCTGGCACTGATTCAGGTGGCCCCTGTTCCCAAAATGTGTCTCATCACAGGGACCTTTTCAGACAACTCATCTTCCAGGTCTCCATCCTGACTGACATTGCCCACACACCCCCATCCCCTCTACATCAGGAATATAAAAGTACACTCTCACAAAACTGGCTGCCAAATAAATGGAGTTTGTTTGAAAACAGGAGATGTTTAGAATGTGCCTTGCTTTGTTTCTTTGACGTGCTGCTCAAATACAATTAACTTGCCTGGCCAATGTCCAGTCATAGATGTATTATTTGTTTCACTATTAGCATAGCAAGTGACCCTTGACCCTTCTTGTCCCTCAATTTGTTTACACTGCCCCATGACAAAATTCAAAACCGGGCAAGGTCTTAGTGCCACAACTATTGGCCATGAGAGAGTGTTCCTGTATTTGTACTGGAGAAGGTCTACTCCAACACAAACTTATTCAATGACCTGCTCAACCCCATCTACAATACACCTTCCTCCACACCACCCCCATGCAGTTAACTACACCAAGGTGTCAGCACAGTTAATAGTAGGGCCCTGCCTGAAGTTATCGATCAGAGAGACTGAGGTATGCAGGGACATTGAACTTTGGAATTGGTGTCAAAGGTCAACAGGGTAGTAAAGAAGGCGTTTGGCACACTTCCTCAAAACTAGAGGGCAAAGATTTAAGGTGAGAAGGGAAAGAGTTAACTGGGATCTGAGGGGCAACATTTTCATACAGAGGGTGGTATGTGCATTGAACGAGTTGTAGAAGTGTTCGAGTCGTAGAGTCAGGATAATGACAAATTTTAGAACAATTGTGGACAGGTACATGGATAGAGGGAAAAGAAACCAAAAGGATAGGAAAGGTTCAGAGGGATATGGGTCAAATACAAGCAAATACAATCTCATTTTGCATTTTGTTTTCATCCCTTCTCCCATCTAATGCTTTCTGTCCCGTGGATTGAGACATGGTGGCACAGTGGTTAGTATTGCTGCCTCACAGCACCAGAGACCTGCGTTCAATTCCTGCCTCAGGCGACTGACTGTGTGGAGTTTGCATATTCTGTGTGGGTGTGCTCCAGTTTCCTCCCACAGTCCGGAAATGTGCAGGTTAGGTGAATTGGCCATGGTAAATTGTCCGTAGTGTTAGGGGAATGGGTATGGGTATGCGTGGGTGATGGGTCGGTGTGGACATGTTGGGCCAAAGGACCTGTTTCCACACTGTAAGTAATCTAATCTTTTCATTTGTTTTTTCTCCCTTTCCATGACTGGTTTAAATCCTGTTTCAGTACATTTCCAGTTCTGACAAAGGGTTAGCAGCCTGAAATGTTAACTCTGTCTCTCACAGGTACTGAGAATTTCCAGCATTTCCTGTTTGCTTTCTATCATCTTTTTTCCTTCTTGCCCTTACTGTAAAGATTTTAACCAGATTAAAACAGATATTACTTCTGACCTTTGCTATCATGTCATTGCAAGTCTTTGGTCAATTACAATAACACACCAAGTTAGCAGAGCTCATCGAAAGGGACTTTCAGTTGGATTAGCTCCACAACCATATGAATATACTGAGCGTTTTCAAATATCTCACTGACTCGATTACATTTACAACAAGAAACACAAAGTTATGAAACTGAGCAAAGGGAGTGACCAGTTGTCACATTCACAATGGAACACCCGTCCTCAAGCTGCAGCCCTCAACCTTGTCTCTGAACTGCAGCCTATCGCTGCCTTTCTCTCGTGATATGTGTTTAATGTCTTGCAAACCATTACTTTATACACAGTTTGCCACTTGGTTCTGTGTTATTTTGAGTAAAGCTCTGTATCTACTCAATCAGTTGATTAATTTGTTACCCAACTGTCCTTTCCGTGATAATACTCTGGTTTTGAAATCCATTTCTCTTTGCTGTTTATTTATTAAAATGACCAATTAGTCAGACTACGATGCATTTGTCCTTCTTCACGACTGTTTTGGCTGTTCCAGTCTGCAGTTGTTGCTGGTTAATATGCAAATTTACTTTCTATCAAATTTGAAATAAAGGATCTTTACATCCTCTGAATTAATCTTTTCCAGCATTTACCCCATCACATGACTTTTACAAAATTGTAACTAATGTTCAGTTGAGCATATCCACCTCACTTCTCTGGCTATATTACACATAGAATCCAATTTTATACTGAAGAACATGATCACCAATTCCAATTATGTGATAACAAAATATATCTTACACTGAGGTATAGTGAATTATGACCAGTTTGAGATGTTTTGCCGTCTACGACTCTTTCAAAACCTCTCCATTTACCACAGAATTGAGAAAACATTCCCAGAGTTATATTGAGGTCACTCAAAACAGTTCCTGAGAGTTCAGAGAAATGAACCATTCTGCCAATATTAATAGAAATTTATAAAATGAATGATCTAAAACACACTACTGCAGGTGCTGGAAATTTGAAATAAGAACAGACAAGGACAGGAGTGCTGATGGAACAACATCAACCTGAAATGTTAACTTATTTCTCCACAAGTTTACCTTGATCCAATAAAATAAGAGAATATTGCTGTAAGTTGGGATCACTCGGTATCTTGTGACAGAGAGTATGTTGAGCTGATGGTTATCATTCCTAACAAATATTAAATTTTCAGGTCCCATTCCGAATAAGTATTTATCTTGAAAGTTGAAGGCGAAGGAGCCTTGGTCCAGTTGTGTTGAGACAATGAAGAGAGACTTGAATGATTATTGAAATCGAATCAATGTGCAGGGTGATGGGGAAAAGCAAGTGGTTGTCACAAAGTCAAAACATGTAGACAACCCATGCAGATATGATGCTTCCTTCTGATAACTGGGTGCTTATTAAACCTGATCTCCCTTTTGCTTTCCTGGGTGTGTAGTCCACGTGATGGATTGTGCTTCAGTAGAGGTCCTCCAGTGCTTACCAGGAGCTAACATAAGAAACAGCTAAGGCAGTTTATATAACAATGGTCCTGAAAATATCTTGATAGTGGTTGAACTGCATTGAACTGTTCTAAAGCAATTACAATACCGGCAACTGCCTGATAACATAGGAATTTAAACATGTCAGAGACTGGTAAGTCCATGATACATACCTCACCTAGTGGCTAATTTTATTGAATTGTTTGGATCCTGCAGATTATATGACCATGGGCATAAATCGATTAGATTCCCTCAAGTGTGGAAGCAAGCCATTCAGCCCAATAAATACACACCAACCCTCTAATGAGTAACCCACTCAGACCCATTTCCCTCTGACTATTGCACCTAATGGACAATGTACCTAACCTGCACATCTTTGGATTGTGGGAGGACACTGGAGCAAATGATCACAGACACGGGGTGAATGTGTAAACCCCACGCAGAAGGTCGCCTGAGAAGGGAATCTAGCCCAGTTCCCTGGCACTGTGATGGAACAGTGCTAACCATTGAGCTACTCTGTTGGCCTACTTTAATACATTTTCAGAAAGAGAGACACATACAGACACATACTAGCTTGATTAAGTTTCCTGTTTGTTTTCCTTCCCCACAGTGAACATCATGACAATTATAATTTTGTCCCAAGGAAAGTGTGGTCTTTCGAAATGTATTACTTGCTACCTGGTGGCAATGTCAACAGCAGATATACTAGTTATTATCTTTGACGTGCTATTGAGACACATTCCAATTGTTTTTAAGAGAGAGTTAAGTTTCATACGGTCCATCCCCATCCCCATCCTGTAATATCCATGCTGTCTTTCTTTATTCTGTCTGGTTTACCAAAACTTTTACCTTTGATCGATATGTGGCCATTTGCTGCCCAAATCTGCAAAATAAATTTTGTACTGAGCAGACAGCAGCTGAGGTTCTGGGAACAGTGACTGAGCTGAGTGGTTTGAAGAACATTTTCTGGTACTTTATGTTCACATCTCAGTATATGCTCAGGAATCAGCCCTGGTTTTATTCAGTACCAACTGATATTCTGTCATCTCCAGCCTGGGGAACAATCGAGTGCCTTCATTATATCCTGAACCCTGCAGTGCCATTTGTTCTGATTCTGCTGCTCAATACTTTACGTGTCAGGCACATTTTAGTGGCCAGCAGAGTCCGCAGGAGACTTCGGGCTCACAGCAGTGGGGAGAATCCCAGTGACCCCTAAATGGGGACTCGAAGGAAGTCCACCATTTTATTGTTTGTTATCTCAGGGAAATTCATTCTGTATTGGTCAGTGTTTTTGCTATACTCTCAATGGAAACGCACATATCGGATGGGGAACAGGGACCTATATCTACATTATTTTGTATGAAATATGAGATTCATTCTCCAGCTCTTAAGTTGTTGCACAAACACTTGTATATATGTTGTGACCCAGACTAAGTTCAGGAAACAGCTGAAGAACATGGTAAAATACCCTTTTACCAGAATGATGAAATTCATTAAATGGTGAGATGGATTGAATAATTTAGGGATTAGAAATGTGTTCTGTCTCAGAATCTATCTGACACATTCTCTGTGTGGTTAGTGATACAGATACAGTGTGGGAAGTCTGCTCTCTCCAGTCTTTGTGATACAGACTGACAATGTTCAGTTGGCAGTCCTGGTGATCGACTACAGACACAGAGTAAATGGTCTGTTCTACCACAGACAATGGAATAGACACAATGGGATCAGTCAGCTCTACCCAATGTGTGTGATATAGATACAGTCTGGACAATCTGCCCTCTTTCGGGTCTGTGACAAAGACACAGTGAAGTTGTTCTGCTCTCCATGCGATACATGTGAACACATTAATATAAATCAGGAATAGATCAGTTAGCCATTTGAGTCTGATCTGTGATTTGAGTCTGATCAGTTCATGGTTGATCTTGCTGCAACCTTAATACTTTTTTTCCACATACTTTCCAACTCCATTGACTCCCTTGTTAGTGAAGAGTTCAGATAAGTCTTTCATACAAGTCATCAATGAGCCTGCATCCATTGTTATCTGGAAGATCGTTCCACACACTATTGCACAGTGAGGCCAAACACATGTTGTATGTGCTGCCACAAATACTTTGTCAGTTTTAAAAGGGAGTTTACAGAGTTTGGATGAATTCAATGTGCTTGAAATCAACTAATTGGGCTCAGTGCTTCAAACTGTGATGTTCAAGTGTTTCAGGTTCAGCAGAAATATTCATGAGGATAGACAGGGATTTGTAAATAGTTAATAATATTTGATTGTATTAAGTTTCATGAAGTAAAGCAGACTCATCTGACATCAAATCTTGATTGAAAGAACATGCAAGAGACACAAATGTTATAAAATCATAAGTCAGAGGGACAAAATTTAGGACAGTCAGCCCAATAAGGCATTCAATCATATCTGATACATTTCTCAAGCCCATTCGCCCACTTTTTCACCATACCCCTTGATCCCTTTAATGCTCAAGAACCTATCTACCTCAGTCTTAAATATACTCAATGACCTGGAATCCACAGCTTTCTGTGGGAGTGACTTCCATTGATTCACCACTCTCTGTCGAAAGAGGTTTCTCCTTATCTCTATTCTTAAAGGTCTTCCCTTTCCTCTTATATGTTAAGCTTTTCATTCCTGGGGCCATTGTCGTGAACCTCCTCTGAATATGCTCCAGGACCAGTACACCCTTCCTGAGATGTGGGCCCCAAAACTGCACACAGTACTCTGAATGTGGTCTGACCAGAGCCTTATAGACCCTCAGGAGTACATCCCTGCTTTTATATTCAATCCCTCTCAAAATAAATGACATAATCACATTTCCTTTCCTGGCTACTGATTCAAACTACAAGGTTAACTTGAGAAAATCCTGAACTGGAGTCTCCTTGCACTTCAGACTTCTGATTATTCTCCCCATTTAGAAAATAGCTCATGCCTCTATATTTCCGACCAAAGTGCATGACCTCACACTTTCCCACATTGTGCTCCATCTGCCACTTCTTTGCCCACTCTCCTAACCTGTCCAAATCCTTCTGCAACCTCCCTGGCTCCTCAATGCTACCTGTTCCTCTACTTATTTTTGTATCATCTACAAACTTAGCCAAAATGGTCTTGATTCCTTCATTTGGATTGTTAATGTAAACAGTGAAAACTTGTGGTCCTAACACTGAGCCTTATGAAACATGACTTGTCACCGGTTGCCATCCTGAGAGGGACTCTTTCATCCCCACTCTCAGTTCCCTGCCAGACAGCCAGGCTGCTATCCATGCTCACACCTTGCCTCCAACACCATGGGCCCTTACCTTACTCAGCAGCCTCCAGTGAGGCACCTTGTCAAAGGCCTCTTGAAGTCCAGGCAAATAATATCATTGGTTCACCTTGGTCTAACCTGCTTGTTACTTTCTCAAAGAATTCTAGCAGATTTATCATACATGACCTCCCCTTCATGAAACAATGCTGACTTTGCTCCACTATCTTGTCAGCTATCTCCCTTAGAACTCTGGGGTGTAGCCCATCTGGCCCAGGTGATTTGTCCACCTTCAGGCCATTCAGTTTTTCGAGCATTTTCTCCTTGGCGATGGCCACCATACTAAACTCTCTTGTATTTTTGGGATATTACTGTTGTCTTCCACGTTGATCCCTGCCGCTATCTCTCCTGTGTCATTTTCCAGCAGCCTAATGTCCACTTTTGCCTCTCTTTTTCTCTTTATGTGTCTAAAGAAACTCACTGTCTTCATTTATATTGCTGTCTAATTTACCCACACATTTAACCTTCTCCCTCTTTATTTTTTTTTGTTGCCCTCTGTTGGTCTTTGTAAGCTTCCCAATCCTTTGGTTTCCCACTGCCCTTCGCCATATGATATGCTTTCTCTTTTGCTTTCATGCTATGCCAGCCTTCCTTAGTCAGCCATGGTTTCCTCATCCTCCCTGTACCATGCTTCTTTTCCCTTCAGGATGAATCTCTGTTGTGTCTCCTGAATTACTCCCAGAAACTCCTGCCATTGCTGTCCCACTGTCTTTCCTGCTAGTCTCCTCTCCCAGTCAATTCTCCCCAGCTCCTCCCTCATGCCTCTGCAGTTGCCTTTATTCAGCTATAATACCTTTTCCTCTAATTTTATCTTCTCCCTCTCAAATTTCAGAGTAAATTCATCACATTATAATCACTGCCTCCTCAGGGTTCCTTCACCTTAAGTTGCTTTATCAAGTCTGCCTCATTGTACAACATTAAATCCACTATTGCCTGTTCCCCCGTGGGCTCCATCACAAGTTGCTCCAAAAAGCCATTTTGTAGACATTCCATAAATTCCATTTCTTGCAATTCACTATAAACCTGATTTTCCCAGTCCACCTGCATATTGAAATCCCACATGATCACTGTAACTTTGCCTTTCCTACACATCTTTTCTATCTCCTGCTGTATCTCGTGTCCCACTTCCTGAATGTTGTTTGGAAGCCTGTACATAACTCCAAGTATGTTTTTTTAAACCTTTGTGTTTCCCCAATTTTATCCACACAGATTCGACACCATAGGCCCCTCCTTTGTTTCTTGATTTAATTTTATTTCTTACTGATACGCAACCCCACACCCTCTGCCTACATGCCTATCTTTTCAATAGGATGTAAATCCGTGAATATTCAGCTCCTAATCCTGATCCCCTTGCTGCCATTTGTTTGCCCAGTTATCCTCATCATAAATACAAGACAGGCATCAAACTGGGTCTGAAACCTAACTCTTGGATATAAAATCACTTCCTTCCTTCAGATAAGACATCTCAAATGCTTTATTTATTCTTCAATTCCAGCATAATGTAAGTGTTTCTCATGCAGTTGCAACCCATAGACTGGTGTGGTACTGTTCTGGGAATAAACACTGCTGTGTGACTGTACAAGATAGCTTCATTTATGTAGATTTGTTTTGGAAAGAAAATACTGGCCTCTTTCCCTTGTGGAATATTGCTCCCTAACTAGGACGTGAATCTTTTACACCATTGGATAGCTCATTGCCTCTCAGAGATTATTTACACATCAGAAGGATGTGTTGTCCATTGTAACAGAAACTGTTAGAAGAACCTGATCCTTTGTCCGACTCCTCCCAGATCCTCCCACCATGATACAATCTCTGTGCATTGTCCTTTTTACACTCAATCAATATTAACCCTTTCAGACCCATGTACAGTATGTGGTTTGCTTTATTGTTGTCACAAATACCTAAGTGCGATGAACGGTTTTGTTTTGTTTTGTGGGCAGTAGAGGCTAAGAAGAGCCAGGAGGGGACATGATAAGTTGTTGACGGATAGGATCAAGGAAAACCCTAAGCCCTTCTTCTGGTATATCAGGAAGAAAAGAACGACAAGAGTAAGATTTGGGCAAATCAAGGATATAGTTGAAAGTTGTGTGTGGAACCTAAGGACATGGGGAAGTACTTCATGAATACTTTTCGTCAGTATTCATATTGGAAAAGGGTTATGTTAGTGAGAATACAGAGATACAGGATACAAGATTAGATGGGATCAAGGTTGCCAAACAGGAGTTTCCAGCAATCTTGCAAGATCTGAAAAGAGATAAGACCCGTTGGATGGATGGGATATATCCTCGGATTTTTTGGGAAGCCAGAGAGGAGAGTGCAGATCCTTTGGCTTTGATTCTTATGTCATAATTGTCGACAGGGGTAGTGCCAGAAGACTGGAGGATAGCAAATATTGTTCCCTTGTTTAAGAAGGGGAGTGGGAACAACCCTGGTAATTATAGACCAGTAAATTGTATTTCAGTTGTGGGTATGGTGTTGGAAAAGATTACAAGAAATAGGATTTATAATCATCTGGAAAGGAATAATTTGAATAGGAATAGTCAACACAGTTTTGTGAAGGGTAGGTCATGCCTCACTAACCTTTTTGAGTTGTTTCAGAAGGTGACAAAACAGAATGGATGAAAGTAAGGCAGGTGATGTGGTCTATATGGACTTGAATAAGGCGTTTGATAAGGTTCCCCACGGTAGGCTATTGGACAAAGTACGGAGTTTCGGGATTGAAGGTGCTTTAGCTGTTTGGATCAGAAATTGGCTAGCTGAAAGAAGACAGAGGATGGTGGAGCTCATCCTGTAGCACAGTTCCCAGTGCTGTGTCACAAGGATCTGTTTTGGGGCCATTACAGTTTGTCATTTTTATAAATGATGTGGAGGTGGGCGTAGAAGAATGGGTTAGTAAATTTGCAGATGCCACTAAGGTAGACAGAGTTGTGGATAAAGCAGAAAGATATTGTGGGTTACAGAGGGACATACATAAGATGCAGAGCTAGCTGAGAAGTGGCAAGTGGAGTTTAACACAGAAATCTGTGTGGTAGTTCATTTCGGAAGAAATAACAGGAATCCAGAGCACTGGGATAATGGTAAAATTCTTGGTAGAGTAGATGAACAGAGAGATCTAGGAGTCCAGGTGCATAAATCCCTGAAAGTTGCTACCCAAGTTGATATGGTTTCTGAAAAGACGTATGGATTGAGTTTTGGAGCCACGGGGTCATGCTTCAGTTCTACAAGGCACTGATAAGGCTTGGAGGATTGCGTGCAGTTCTGGTCACTGAATTATCGGAAAGATGTGGAAGCTTTGGAAAGAGTTCAGAGGAGATTTACTGGGATGTTGCCTGGTACAGAGGTAAGGTACAAAATAAATGACTGCAGATGCTGGAAACCAGATTCTGGATTAGTGGTGCTGGAAGAGCACAGGAGTTCAGGCAGTGAAGGGTGGAGAGATAAGCTCGAGGAGCGTGGGGGTGGGGAGAAAGTAGCATAGAGTACAATAGGTGAGTGGGGAAGGGGATGAAGGTGATAGGTCAGGGAGGAGGGTGGAGTGGATAGGTGGAAAAGAAGATAGGCATTTAGGACAAGTCATAGGGACAGTGCTGAGCTGGAAGTTTGGAACTAGGGTGAGGTGGGGGAAGGGGAAATGAGGAAACTGTTGAAGTCCCCATTGATGTCCTGGGTTTGGAGTGTTCCGAGGTGGAAAATGAGGCGTTCTTCCTCCAGGCGTCTGGTGGTGAGGGAGCGGTGGTGAAGGAGGCCTAGAACCTCTATGTCCTCAGCAGAGTGAGAGGGGGAGTTGAAATGTTGGGCCACAGGACAGTGTGGTTGATTGGTGCGGGAGTCCTGGACAAGTTCGCTTCTGCCTGATGGAAGAGGTTGGAAGAGAGTCTGACCAGGTGGGTCTTTAATGGTGCTCCCTGTCTTTCCGTGGCATCGAGAACTATAGATGGAGTCGATAGATGGAAGGTTTGCTTGTGTCATGGTCTGGGCTGTGTTCATAACTGTGCTGTGCTCAGCATATCCTCCACTCAGCCATGACCAACAAGCCAGAGGATCAACTCTGGTTCAATGGAGAGTGCAGGGAAACATGCCAGGAGCAAGACCAGGCATAGCTGAGGATGAGGCATTAACCTGGTGAAGCCACCAAACTAGACTACGTGCATGCCAATCAGCACAGTCAAGCGATCCCACAACCAATGGATCGGATCTAAGCTCTGCAGTGCTTCCACATCCAGTCGTGAATGGTGGTGGTTAATTCAACAACTCCCTGGAGAAGGAGGCTTCACAAATATCCCCATCCTCAACGGTTGAAGATTACAGTATATCAGTGCAAACGATAAGAATGAAGCGTTTGCAGGGATCTTCAGACAGAAGTGCTGAGTGGATGATCCATTTCCCCCTCCTCCAATGGTCCCCTGTATTACACATACCAGTCTTCAGCCAATTCGATTCGTTCCACGTGATATCACAAAATGGTGGGAGACACTGGACATTGCAAAGGCTATAGGCCCTGATAGCATTCCAGCAATAAAACTGAAGACATGTGCTCCAGAACCTACCCTTCCCCTGGACAAGTTGTTCCAGTACAGTTACAACATAGACATCTACCCGAAAATGTGGAAAATTACACAGGTATGCCCTGTACATATTTAGCAGGACCTATCCAACCCGGCCAATTACCGCCCCATCAGTCTACTCTCGATCACCAGTAAAGTGATGGGAGATGTCATCAGCAGTGCTACTGAGCAGCTCCTTGTCAGCAATAACCTGCTCAGTGACACCCAGTTTGGGTTCCAACAGGGTCAGTCCGTTCCTGACTTCATTACAGCCTTGGTTCAAACATGGAGAAAAGAGCTGAGTTCCAGAGGGGAGGTGAGAGTGACAGCCAGTGACATCAAGGCCACTTCGACCGAGTGTGGCATCAAGGGGTCCAAGCAAAACTGGAATCAACGAGGGACAAACTCTCCAGTGGTTAGAGTCAAACCAGGCATAGAGAAAGATCGTTGTAGTTGTTGGAGCTCAGTCATCTCAGCTCCAGGACATCTCTGCAGGGGTTTCTCAGGGTAGTGTCCTTGGCTCAAACATCTCCAGCTGCTTTATCATAAGGTCCCCATAAGCACCTTCAATCCCTCATAAAGTTAGAAGTGGGGAAGTTCACCAATGATTTCACAAGGCTCAGCATCATTCACGATTCTTTAGATGTTGAAGCAGTCCGTGTTCACATGCAACAAGACCTGAACAATGTCCAGGCTTGGGTGAACAGTGGCAAATAACATTCGCAGCACACACATGCCAGACTAAGATATCACCAATAAGAGACAATCCTTGAATTTCAATGGTGTTCCCATCACTGAATTCCCCAATGTCAACATCCTGTGTGTTATCATTGACCAGAAATTCCGCTGGACTCACCACATAAACACAGTGTCTACAAGAGCAGGTCAGAGGCTAGGTATACCACAGTGAGTAAATCACCTCCTGAGTCCCCAAGCCATATCCACTATCTCCAAGGCACAAGTCAGGAGTGTGATGGAATACTCCCCACCCACCTGGATGGGTGCAACCCCAACAATACTCAAGATGCTTGACATCATCCAGGAGAAAGCATTTTCTTGAGTGGCACTATAAGTACAAGCATCCTTTCCCTCCATCTCTGATACTCAGTAGTCGCAGTGTGTAGTATCTGCAAAATACAAAGTAGAAAATCACCAAAGATCATCAGACAACACCTTCCAAACTACTTGCATTGAGAATGACAATGGTAGATGCTATATCAGAACACCACAAGCTTCAAGTTCCCCACTAAACCTCTCACCATCCTTACTTTGAAATACATTGTCTCTTCTTCAGCATCACTGGGTCAAAATCTTGGAATTCCCTCTCTAATGGCGTTGCGGGGCAACCCACAGCAGGTGGACTGCAGTGGTTCAAGAAGGTAACTCATCACCACCTTCTCAAGGGGCAACTAAGGACAGGCAATAAATACTGCCCCAGCCAGTGATGCCCAGATCCCAAGAATGAATAATTAATGTCCTCTACACACCTCCATGCTGTCCTCTACACAGATTCATCCTCTACACTGTGTGATAAACTGATTAGTGACACGGTGAATGCCTGTCACTCTGCAATAAACACTGAGATAAACCTGACAAACTTCAAGTAAACACAAAGTGAATGAGCCTTTAGAAAATTAGCTCAGAGCCAGACAGTTCATCCTATGTCGATGCATGAAATATGTGCACGCCCCTGACTGTGAACCAACCTGGCAGAAGCAGGTACGACATCATTGTCTCTGAGCTCCACAGTGAAGGGTGAGTTAATCTGAAAGCAGCCAGAATGATGTGGTGAGGCTGTGGTTTGGTGATGCCCACACACACCGACAAAGTGTGGGAGAGGACAGTGTACATGGAGCATGCAGTGAAATGGTGCTGATGGTGGAGATGGATGAAGACCTCGAGAAGCAAACAGTGAGGTCCTGCCTCCAGGTAACTGCCCAGGCTTTCCTGTTGGGAATTGGCACCATCTGGTTTCCATAGGAACTGAAGGAAGGATTAGAATCTCCATCGAAATGAGGCAAGACCAGCTCCTAATGAGATAGAACGGCATGAAAATGAAGTGATCACCTCTCACTCGTGAGATTCTGAATTCGCTGTTTAACCCAGAAAGGGGGAAATTAGAAATAGTTTTCACAACAAAATCTAATGTTTCCATTCTTGCCACATTTCCCCAACTTTCTTGCCTTTGCTCAGACCACTCAAGGCAGCAGAAAATTCAGCTGTATAAAAATTACTAACAATGTTCTTATTAATCTACTTACAGGTTTAAGGATTGCATGGTCCCCTCCCCTCCGCTTCCAGCATACTCCTTGCAAATATCAGGCTATCGAAAACTCAGATCCAGACTTACCTTCCAGAGGGAACTCAGAGGCTCTTGTGTGCAGTGTTTCACGGAGACTTGGCTCATCCAGCCATTCCTGACTGCTCCTTACAAGCTGATGCGTTCTCCAAACGCCACATGGAACACACAGCATCCTCGGGAAAAGGTGAAGGGCAGTGGGATATGCGTCCTGATCAACATCTCCTGGTGCTCGGATGTAGCAACCCTGACAGGCCATTGCTCCCCTCGACCTAGAATAACTTGTGAGAGTTCACCTCCACCATCCTGACAGCAGTCTTCGCACCACCCCAGTCAGATGTGAAGAATGCCTTGGATGAAGTTTACATTGCCATAAACATTCTGAGACAAAATTCACCGAGGCCTTACTCATCGTGGCTGGTGACTTCAACCGATCCAACCACAAGAGGGCACTGCCAATGTCCCACCAACACATCTTCTGGCCCCAACTGGAGGTCCCAGCATCCTGGACCAGTGTTACACAACCATCAAACACACCGACCACTCCACCACCACAGCACACATCGGAAAATCAGATCACAACGCTGTGTCCCTCCACCCAAGTTACAAGCAGAAGCTCATGGGAGGATCCTTCAGAGAAAGAAATATAATGCTGGTCCCAGGCAGTGGAAGAGCAACTCTGGGACTGGTTGGAACCAGCGAACTGGACTCTATTCAAGTACTCAGCAGAAATCGGGGACAACTACACCACTACCGTCACAGATGTCATTATCAAATCCATGGAGGAGTCCGTTCCAAAATCATTCCGGGTGTTCCCCAAATAGGAATCGTAGATAAAGTGGGAAAATCATTCCTACCTGAAAACCAGACAAGCAGCATTCAGGTTAATTGGAAGCACACGAGCTTTTGGAGCGACGCTCCTTCATCAGGTGATCACTACCACCTGATGAAGGAGCGTCGCTCCGAAAGCTAGTGTGCATCCAATTAAACCTGTTGTATTATAACCTGGTGTTGTGTGATTTTTAACTTTGTACACCCCAGTCCAACATCGGCATCTCCAAATCAAACATTCAGATCAGTATTCATCATGAGGAAATCCATGAAGGAGGTGTGTTCCAAAGTCATTCCGGGTGTTTCCCAAATGGGAACCTTGGATAAACTGGAAAATCCATTCCCTCCTGAGAACCAGGCACTCAGCATTCAAGTTGGGTTACCCAGACCAATACAGAGAACCCAGATATGACCTCCGCAAAGCCATCAGAGATGCCAAGAGGCAGTATCGGACCTAGTTAGAGGTCCAAACCAACCATCCAGACACCCACTGCCTGTGGGAAGGCTCAACCAACATAATGGGATACAAAACGAAGCAGAACAAGATAGCAAACCAAGACACTTCCTTCCCTGATGTGCTCAGTTCAAGTAGAATGCCAGCAGCACAGTGTCACCTGCTCCGATAGCTCCAGAGACACCTGTTCCCTCCGTCACTGCTGCTAATGCCATATTAGCCTTCCTCGGAGTCAATAGAAGGAAAGGGACTGGACCAGGCGGAGTCCCTGGCCGTTCACACAGATCCTGTGTGGACCAGCTGACATCTTCACCCTCTCCCTCCTTCAAGGTGAAATCCCCACTTGCTTTAAGAAGACCACCACTATCCCAGTACCTATGAAAGCCGGTACAATGTGCCTTAATGACTCCCGCCTGGTCGTTCTGAACTCCATAATGCTGTAGTGCTTCGAGAGGCTGGTCATGGCCCATATCACCCCTGGTCTCCCAACCTGCCTTGATCCATTTCAATTTGCCGACCAATGTAACAGGTCCACAGCAATTCCCAAACCCCGCCCTCATCCCTGGAGCATCTGGACAGTAAGGACATCTACATCAGACTCCTGCACATCAACTACATCTTCACCTTCAACACCATTATCCCCTCCAGACTGATCATAACACTCTGAGACTCTGGGTGTCGGCTCCACCCTCTGCAGCTGGATCCTTACCTTGCTGACCCACAGATTGCAATCAGTGAAGAAACTGGAAGAAAAAGACCCTGTAAGGTAAGGCTTTTATTTCTTATTCATTTATTTATGTGTATTTTTTTGGTTTCAGTTAGTTCATATAAAGCTAAGCGTATAATGGCAGGAGACCTCAGATCCGTGGTATGTGATTCTTGCTTGGTGTGGGAGCTTAGGAACCTGTCTGACATTCCTGACACTTGCACTTGTAAAAAGTGTGTCCAGCTGCAGCTCTTGTTTGACCGCATGATGACTCTGGAGCTGTGGATGGACTCACTATGGAGCACCCGCGATGCTAAGGAGGTCGTGGATAGCACGTTTAGTGAACTGGTCACACCGCAGGTTAGAATTGCTGAGGGAGACAGTGAATGGGTGACAAAAAGACAGAAAAAGAGGAGGAAGGCAGTGCAGGTGCCCGCTGTGGTCATCTCCTTCCAAAACAGGTATACCTTGTTGGATACTGTTGGGGAGATGGCTCACCAGGGGAGAGCAGCAATTGTCAAGGTGATGGCACCGTGGGGGGTACTGCTGTTCAGAAGGGTAGGAAAAAGACCCATAGGGCATACTCATAGAGGATTCTATTGTAAGGGGAGTAGATAGGCGGTTCTGTGGTCGAAAACAGGGCTCCCGGATGATATGTTGCCTCCTAGAGTCAGGGATGTCGCTGATTGGCTGCAGAGCATTCTAAAAGGGGAAGGTGAACAGCCAGTTGTCTTGGTGCATACAGGCACCAATGATGTAAGTAGAAAGCGAGATGAGGTTCAAAAAGAAGAATTCAGGGAGCTAGGAGAGAAGTTAAAGGGGATCACTACCAGTGCCATGTGCTAGTCAATGTAGAAATGAAAAAGTATGCAGGATGAACACGTGTCTTGTGAGATGGTGTAGGAGGGAGAGATTCAGATTTGTTGGACATTGGAACCTGTTCTGAGGAAGGTGGTACTATGATAAAAGGGATGGTCTACATCTGAACCAGACCGGAACCAATGTCCTTGGGGGAGTTTTTGCTACTGCTGTTGGGGAGGTTTTAAACTAATGTGGCAGGGGGCTGGGAACCAGAGGAGAAAACTAGTAGGCAGTGAGGTGGAGACTGGAGACTGTAAGAATCATGAAGATAACATTAATAAAGGGAAGAGTAGGCAGGGAGCAGGTGAGCATAAAAAAACTGGTGGCCTGAAATGCATCTACTTTAATGCAAGGAGTACAGTGTGTAAGGCAGATGAACTTAGGGCTTGGATTGGTGTCTGGGAGTATGACATTATTGCACTCACAGAGACTTGGTTGAAGGAAGGGCATGATTGGCAACTCAACGTTCCAGGATATAGACGCTTCAGAAATGGCAGGGAGGGAAGGAAAAGGGGAGGTGGAGTTGCTTTGCTGGTCAGGGATGATATCACGGCTGTGCTAAAGGAGGACATTATGGCGCTCTTGGATAGTGAGGCATTATAGGTGGAGCTGAGAAATAAGAAGGGTGCAGTTACATTGTTGGGGCTGTATTACAGGCCTCCCAACAGTGAGCTTGAGGTTGAAGAACAAATAGGTAAACAGATAATGAGTAGATGTAGAGGCAATAGGGTAGTGGTGATGGGAGATTTTAATTTTCACAACATTGACTGGGATACAGTTAGTATCAGAGGTCTGGATGGAGTAGAATTTGTACAAAGCGTCCAGAGAGTTTTCTAGAGCAGTATGTCAATAGTCCGATGAGGGAAGGGGTCATATTGGAACTGGTACTGGGGAACGAGCGAGGACAAATGGTAGAAGTTGAGGTGGGGGATTTCATTGTGAACAATGATCACAATTCTGTAAGTTTTACAATACTCATAGATAAAAAAGAGAGTGGTTCTCAGGGAAGAGTACTAAACTGGACCAAAGCCAATTCTATCAAAATTAGGCAAGAGCTGGGAAATGTGGCTTGCACACAACTATTTCAAGTGAAGACCACATTTAAGATGTGGGAGCTTTAGAAGATAGGTTTACGGTGGTGCAGGATAGGCACGTCCTGTTGAAAGCAAAAGATAGGAAGGGCAAGGTTCATGAATGGAGACAAGAGAAATTGTATGACTAGCTAAGAGGAAAAGGGAAGCGTACATAAGGTCTAGGCAGCTAAGAACAGAACGAACTCTGGAAGAATATTGGGAGAGTAGGACAAGTCTTAAACAAGGGGTCATGTAATAGCTTCAGTGAGCAGAATTAAGGAAAATCCCAAATCATTTTATTCTTAACAAGAAGCAAGCAGGTAACTAGAGAAAGGATTGGCCCACTAAAGGATAATGAAGGAAGGCTGTGTGCTGAACCTGAGAGAATGGATGAGATTCTGAATGATTACTTTGCATCAGTGTTACTGAGGAGAAGAACATGATGAATCTTGAGATTAGAGATGGAAATTTGATTAGTCTGGATCACGTTGGCATAAGTAGGGGAGATGTGTTGGGTATGCTAGAGACTATTAAGGTGGACAATTCCCCAGGACCGGGGATGTATGATTGTAATATACATAAATTATCTGTTGGTATGATCAGCAAGTTTGCAGATGACACAAAGATTGGTGGTGGAGCAGAAAGCAAAATGGACTGTCAGAGAATACAGGAGGATTAGATAGACTGAAGAGTTGGGCGGAAAAGTGGCAGATGGCTTTCAATCCAGACAAATGTGAGGTAATGCATTTAGGTAAGACTAATTCTAGAGCGAATTAGACAATGAATGGAAAAGTTGATTGGCAGAGAGATCTGGCAGTACAGGTTCATTGTACCGTGAAGGTTGCTGCACAGGTGGATGGAGTGGTCAAGAAGGCATATAGTATGCTTGCCTTCATTGGATGGGGCATTGAGTATAAGAGCTGGCAAATCATGTTAAAATTGTACAAAACATTGGTTCAGCTGCATTTAGAATATTGTGTACAGTTCTGGTCGCCACATTACCAAAAGGATGTGGACGCTTTCGAGAGGTTACAGAGAAGGTTTATGAGGAACCAAAAGAGAAAATGCTGGAAAATCTCAGCAGGTCTGGCAGCATCTGTAAGGAGAGAAAAGAGCTGACCTTTTGAGTATAACTGACCCTTTGTCAGGAAGAAATAGGGAGGTATTTATACTAGGTTTACGAGGGTGTTGCCTGGTATGGAAGGTGCTAGCTATGAAGAGAGGTTGAGTAGGTTAGGTTTATTTTCATTAGAAAAAAGGAGATTGATGGGGGACCTGATTGAGGTTTACAAAATCAAGAAGGGTATAGACAGGGTGGATAGAAACAAGCTTTTCTTTCCAGGGTGAAGGATTCAATAACCAGAGGTCATGCTTTCAAGCTGAGCGGTGAAAGGTTTAAGGAGGATACACACAGCAAGTACTTAACACAGAGGGTGGTGGGCGTTTGGAATGTATTGCCAGCAGCAGTGGTCGAGGCAGGCATGGTAGATTCATGTAAGGTGCGTCTGGACAGATGCATGAGTAGGTGGGGAGCAGAGGGTTAAAAATGCTTAGGAATTGACTGAGAGGTTTAGACAGTACGTTTGGATTGGGTCAGGCTTGAAGGGCAGAAGGGCCTGTTCCTGGACGGTAAATTTTCTTTGTTCTTTGTAGACAGCAGCACCTCCTCCATGATAACTCTCAACACTGGAACCCCGCGCGCTCCCACCCCCCTTCCACCTCCCAAAACATTGTGTTCTCAGCCCGGGTTAGCAACTGTTGTGCCCAACGCGGGAAGGAATTACAGGAGGTGATTGCACAGCCCAGACCATCACGAAACCCAACCTTCCATCCATGGACTCCAGTTACACAGGCTTGTTGCCATGGAATGGCTGTTAACATTATTGAAGACCCCTCCCTACCCAGTAATAATCTCCTACAACCTCGACTGTCAGGCAGAAGGTACAGAAGCTTGAACACACGCACCAACAGCTTCAGGAACAGCTTCTTTCCAGCCGTTATTGGACTGATAAATGGACTAACTTCAAATAATGCTGACCTTGTTAATGTTGATCTTGCCTAGTGCATGTTCTAAGGGATATAACATGTACACCTCTGTCTAAGTTTCTGTTCACCCTGTGATCTGTACATCCCTGTGATCGACCTGTACTGCTCATAAACAAAGCCTTACACTGCACTGAGGGAAACGTGACAATCAATCAATCAATGTGTCTCCCTTCACCCTGAACCATAGCTTTTCAACATGTCTCTCTGCTGTCAGTACCTGAGACAGCAGAGTTACTGAAGCTATCATTATTTCAAACTCGGGGAGGCAGAGTACCCCAACAGATTGTGCAGTAAATATTCAGAGGTACCAGACTATTCAGAAACTATAGACAGGAATGTCAGCGAGGTGGTGTAACTGATATTCAAGGACGAACTCTGGGCAGTGCTGAGAGATGATACAGGTTTTAGTGAGAATGAGGTTGAATCCATTTGGGTGGAAATTGGAAATTCTAAGAAGAAAAAATCACTGATAGGTGTATTCTATTGGCCACCAAATAATGACAGAACGTTGGGGTTTACAATAAACAAAGAAATAACTACTGTCTGTAAAAATGATAAGGCTATTATTGTGGATGATTTTAATCTGTATGTAGATTGGTCGAACCAGCTTGGTCAGGATAGCCTTGAGGAGGAGTTTGTTGCGTGTATCCGTCATAGTTTTCTTGAACAGAATGTAATGGAACCAATGAGAGAGCAAACTAACCTAGATCAGCAGGTCAGGCAGCATCCAAGGAACAGGAAATTCGACGTTTCGGGCATAAGCCCTTCTCCTGAAACGTCAAATCTCCTGTTCCTTGGATGCTGCCTGACCTGCTGCGCTTTTCCAGCAACACATTTTCAGCTCTGATCTCCAGCATCTGCAGACCTCAATTTATCATATATCAGGTCCTGTGTGACGAGACAGGAATAATTAATGACCTCACAGTTTGGGATCCTCTTGGACGGAGCGATCACAGTATGGGTGAATTTAGAATACAGATGGAGAGTGTGAAGGTAAAATCCAAAAACAGGTTCCTGTGTTTGGACAAGGGGGACTACAATAGAATGGGGGAGGTCCTGGCTAAATTGGACTGGAAACAAAGATTTCATGGTGGGACAGTTGACTAGCAGTGGAGGACTTTTAAAGAAAATTTTCAAAGTGCTCAGTGAGGGTATATTCCAGTGAAAAGGAAGGACTGTAAGAAAAGGGGCAATCGGCTGTGGGTCTAAATAAATAAGTGAGGCTATCAAATTTAAAAGGGAGGCATACAAACTGAATCGTGGCTCAGGGATGTGCAGAACTGGCAGCTTAATGTTCGAAGATACAAATGTTTCAGGAAAGACAGAAAGGGAGGCAAGAGAGGAGGGGGAGTGGCATTTTTGATAAGGGACAGCATTACAGCTATACTGAGTGAGGATATTCCCAGAATTGCATCTAGGGAATTTATTTGGGTGGAACTGAAAAATAAGAAAAGGATGATCACCTCATTGGAATTGTATTATAGACGCCCTAATAGTCAGAGGGAAATTGAGTAACAAATTTGCAAGGAGATCTGAGCTATCTGTCAGAATAATAGGGTTTTTATGGTTGGGGATTTTAACTTTCCAAACATTGACCGTGACTGCCATAGTGTTAAGGGTTTAGGTGGAGAGGAATTTGTTAAGTGCGTACAAGAAAATTTTCTGATTCAATTTGTGGATGTACCTCCTAGAGAAGTTGCAAAACTTGACCTACTCTTGCGAAATAAGACAGGGCAGGTGACTGAAGTGTCAGTGGGGGAGCACCTTGGGGCCACCAACCATAAATCTATTAGTTTTAAAATAGTGGTGGAAAAGAATAGATCAGATCAAAAGTTGAAGTTCTAAATTGGAGAAAGGGCAATTCTGATGGCATTAGGCAAGAACTTTTGAAAGTTGACTGGGGGCAGATGTTCACAGATGATACAGAAGGCTGGAAAATGGGAAGTCTTCAGAAATGCGATATCAAGAATCCAGAAAAAGAATATTCCTGTTAGGGTGAAAGAAAAGGCTGGTAGGTATAGGAAGTGCTGAAAGACGAGAGAAATTGAGTGTTTGGTTCAGAAAAAGAAGGAAGCATATGTCAGGTATAGACAGGATAGATCGAGTAAATCCTTAAAAGAGTATAAAGGCAGAAGGAGTATACTTAAGAGGGAAATCAGGAGGACGAAAAGGGGACATGATGTAGCTTTGGGAAATAGTGTTCAGGAGAATCCAAAGGGTTTTTTCAAGTGCATTAAGGACAAAAAGTAACTAGGGAGAAAATAGATCAGCAAGGCGGCATTTGTGTGGAGCCACAGGAGATGGGAGATGCTAAACAAGTACTTTGCATCAGGTTTTACTGTGGAAAAGGATATGGAAGATATAAAATATAGGGGAATAGATGCTGACATTTTGAAAAATGTCCATATGACAGAGGATGAAATGCTGAATGTCATGAAACGTATAAAAGTGGATAATTCCCCAGGACCTGAACAGATGTACCCTAGAACTCTGTGGGAAGCTAGGGAAGTGATTGCTGGGCCTCTTGATGAGAGATTTGTATCATTGATAGTCACAGGTGAGGGGCAGGAAGACTGGAGATTGGCTAACGTGGTGCCACTGTATAAGAAAGTTGGTAACGACAAGCCAGGGAACTATAGACCAGTGAGCCTGATGCCGGTGGTGAGCCTGATGTTGTTGAAGCGAACCATGAGGGACAGGATGTACATGCATTTGGAAAGTAAGGACAGATTGGGGATAGTCAACATGGCATTATGCGTGGGAAATCATAGCTGAAAATGTGTTGCTGTAAAAGCGCAGCAGGTCAGGCAGCATCCGAGGAGCAGGTGAATCGACATTTTGGGAATGAGCCCTTCTTCAGGAATGAGGAAAGTGTGCCAAGCAGGCTAAGATAAAAGGTAGGGAGGAGGGACTTGGGAGAGAGGAATTGCTGCGTGCTGCTATGCAGAGGGACCGGGGTGCCCTTGTGCATGAATCACAGAGGGTTGGTCTGCAGGTACAACATGTTGTTAGGAAGGAAGATGGAATTTTGTCCTTCTTTGCAAAAGGGATTGAGTTTAAAAGCAGAGAGGTAATGCTGCAGCTGCACAAGGTCCTGGTGAGGTCACACCTAGAATACTGTGTGCAGTTTTGGTCTCCTTACTTGACGAAGAATATACTGGAAGTGGAGGGGTGCAGATGAGATTCACGAGGTTGATTCAAAGTTGAGGGCGCTGGTTTATAGGAGATTGAGTGGATTAGGATTATATTAATCGGGATACAGAAGAATGAGGGGGGTCTTATACAAACATATAAAATTATGAAGAGAATAGATAAGATAGATGTAGAGAGGATGTTTCCAATCGCAGGTGAAACTAATATGAGAAGGTATAGCCTCAAGATTCGAGAGAGCAGATTTAGGACTGAATTGAGAAGGAACGTCTTCACCCAGAGGGTTGGTAATCCATGGAATTCCTTGCCCAGGGAAGCAGTTGACACTAGTTCAGTAAACATTTTTAAAGTGAAAGTCAATATTTTTTGAAAAAGAAAGGAATTAAGGGATATGGTGAGAGGACGGGTAAGTGGAGCTGAGGCCATGAAAAGACCAGCCATGAACGTATTGAATGGCAGAGCAGGCGCGAAGGGGCAGACCACCTACTCCTGCACCATGTTCTTATGATTGGCTGAAGGACAGCAACTTTTTCTCTCGCACATTTTTGAACAGGCGCGTATTGTTTGTAACAATCCATTTCTTTCGAACCACTTCAATATCTCCAGAATAATGAAAGATTATGGTCAATGCCTTTATCTTCTCCTCTCTCAGTAACTCATGTACAGGCAGTCCAAGGTGGGTACAAACCTTATTCCATTGTGGAATACTTTACTGAATTGAAAGGGTTAACTGAACTTGTTTGTTTTGTGACTGTAATTAATGTCAAACTCCATGGATGACAACTGTGTCCCAGGACAGTTTACTCCTTCTATTAATTACCAATTCCTTACAATGTACAAAGCTCTCGCATCAGTGACAGCATCACCTCCAGCATCACTCCCAGCACTAATAGGGACCGACAGCTCCAGAGACTGGGAACTCGGGAAAAGGGAGATTCAAATGTGAGAATAAAAGATCAGAATTTTACAACAATGGACAGGAGTTTCTCAGCAACAATTGATTATGTTTCTGCAAATTACCACTTGATGTCATTAACAACTCGGATCCGTTATATACTCCTGGTTATTCAGCATATTTTCTATCCCATCCTTGTTGTTGTTGGTGTTCCTGGTAAGTCTCTACCCTGCTATTAATTATAAAACTTATCATTAACGGCATCGTTTTTCCTTCCTGTGACTCTGTTCTCCTTGTTGCTGTTGCTGTAGTTCTTGCTGAGGATATGTCCACCCATTAGACCTGTAAATTACATTTCAATGTATTAATGTTCTTATCATTAACCCCCATCCACCGAGTCTCACCCCATCCTTGTCCAAGTCATGAGGATCAGTGAGATTGTTCAGAATTATAACAATCCATTTAGAGTCAAAGAGTTAGGGAGAGGTAAAGCAGGGAAACTGCTTATTTAGTCCAACTCGTCCATGCTGGCCAGATATCCTAACCTAATCTCGTCACATTTGCCAACACTTGGCCCATATCGTTTTAAACCCTTCCTATTCATATATCTCATCAAATGTTGTAATTGTACCAGCCTCCACCACTTCCTCTGGCAGCTCATTCCATATATGTACTACCCTCTGCATGAAAAAGTTGCCCCTTAGATTCCTTTTACCTTTTCCCCCTCGCACCCTAAAACTATGCCGTCCAGTTCTGGATTCCCCTACACCAGGAAAAAGACCTTGTCTTTTTACCCTATCTATACCGCTCATGATTTTATAAGCCTCTATAAGGTCACCCTTCAGGCTCCTACACTCCAGGGAAAACAGCCCCAGCCTATTCAGACCCCCCTTGTTGCTCAAATCCTTTAACCCCAGCAACATCCTTGTTAATCCTTTCTGAACCCTTTCAAGTTTCACAACATCTTTCCAATAGGAGGGATTTGAACCCAAGCTTTGTCAACCTCATGTTCTTTCCCGGCCCTGATTCTGGTGGCCACCATTTCCACAATGTGTCACTTCACAGGGACCTTTTCAGTCAACTCACCATCTCAGTTCCTCATCCTGACCAACATATCTGACCACGCCACTCACTGATCCCCATTTCCTGCTACATCAGGCGTAAACAAGTATGCTTTCTCAAGACTGGCAGCTAAAAACAAACTGTTGTAGGTAACCTGGAGCCTTTTAGAGTGTGCCTTACATTGTTTCTCAAAGCTGTTGCTCAATTATGATTAACTTACCCAGATAGTGCCTTTTCCTGGACTTGTTGCTTGTTTCACTGTTTGTGCACCAATCTCTATCCATGCTTCAAATGACCCATGCACTCTCTTTTGTCCAAACTGCCTAGTACGTCAAAACCAATGTCTGACAAAATCCAAAATCAGGCAAAAGTCTCGGTGTCATGACTGTTTGCCATGAGAGAATGTTCCTGTATTTGTACTGGAGAAGATCTTCTCCAATACAAGCTTGTTCAATGACCTGCTCAACCCACCTGCAATGCATCTTCCTCCACACCACCCCCATGTAGTTAACCACACTAAGGCGTCAACACATTTAATGGTGGGGTCATGGGGAGAATTGTAGAACAGAGAAACCAAGGGGTACAGGTACCTTGTACCTTGAAACTGGCATCACAGGTAGACAGGGTGATGAAGGAGGCATTTGTTCAACTTGTTCACAACCAGAGGGTATAGGTTTTAGGTGATGAAAGAAATGATTTAGATGGGAGCTAAGGGACAACTTTATCACACTAAGTGTGCCGTTACTATGGAAAGAGCTACCAGAAGAAGTGTTAGTATTTGGGACAATGACAACATTGAAAGCAATTTTGAACAGGTATATGGATAGGAAAGGTTCAGAGGGATATGGGACAAATACAGGCAAATAAGACTAACTCAGTTCAGGAAACATGGTTGGCATAGACCAGTTCGACAGAAAGGTCTGTTTGTGTGCTCTATGACTCTAAGGCTCAGAGCTGAGGACACAGGGCAGGTGGATTGGCAGGAGAGAATATCAACCAGAAACTAATCCCTCATTGTAGACCCCACTACATATCCAATCACTTTCATCTCCCATGGCAACAGTGGGCTGTTTTACACTGTTCCCAGCCGGGCTAAGCCCTATGTGTTGGTACCAACATCAGTGAGAGTGCAGAGACCATCTGATGCTACAGATATGATACAGTCGAAACAACACCTTCGACTGTTTGAGAGTGTCCAATGTCTAAACTTAATGGTGGCCTTACAGAACTCAATCTAGTCACTGACGAAGCTATTGCTAGGCTCTGTGACCATGTGTGCACCCAGATAATAAATACTCTTCCGAACAAGATGCGTTACCTCACGCATTTGTCATACATCTGCTCATCTGTCAATAGATCCTGATATCCTGGACAATTTTCCTCACTTATTTCCATGTATCATATCATCAAAGTTTGAAGTTTCGCCCGACAATGCAGAGTTAGAACCATGAGTGTACCTCTCCAGCATTGTGGAACAATAAGAGAGCACTGATGTTTCTCAGCCTGCAGTCTGTGAAATATATATTCAACACAACAATGATTACAGTCCACCTGAACCTTCTTACAATCCTCAATGATATGGAGTAACCTGTTTTTTTTCCATTCAACATGATCCTGTTAGTTTATTTACTTCTCAATCTACCGTGGAAATCCCTGTTTCATCCTCAGGTGTTCCTGTTGCTCCAAACGTGATGTACCACTTCCCTGATTTACAATGAGGTGCCAATTGTGATTATGTTTAGATTGATTTTGTGGTGGACTCATTTCCAATCATAGCTTTATTGTAATGGAATTCTGTCCGGCCTCTTAGAGCTGAGGGACTCTTTCAGCCAGTCCAACATTTAGCTCCCAGTGTGGAGTAAAATACCGCAGAATCTACCAATCTGAAATAAAAAAAAACATCATGCTCAAAGTACTCAACAGATCGGGCAGCATCCATGGAGAGTGGGACAGTTAGGAATTCAGGTTAGAGACCTGGAATCAGAACTGGAAGTGGTTAGGGGTATTTATTTAAATTAGGCAGGGGAATGAGATGGCTGGGGAGGACATGGAAAGGTCTGTACTTGGGTGGAAGACAGGAGAGATTAAGTGAAAAAGAATTGTCATGAAGGACACACTGGTAAAGAGAGAAAAGATATATATCTTGAAGTATAGATGCAAAATCATCACCGTCAGAACAAAAGAAAGGTTTCGAGCTTTTGATCTGAAGTTGTTGAACTCAGTGTTAATTGTAAATGTTTCACCATTTTCTGGGAAACATCTTTGATGATGATTTTGGATTTTCCTATTTATAATTTTGCTCCTTTACTTGTCCTGGTAGAATCTCATTTTGCATTTCGTTTTCATCCCTTCTCCCGTCTAATGTCTCCTGTCTCCTGGCTTACCACAGATCTTTTCATTTGTTGTTCCTTCCTTTCCATGACTGGTTTAAATCCTGTTTCAGTACATTTCCAGTTCTGACAAAGGGTTATCAGCCTGAAATGTTAACACTGTCACCCCACAGGCACTGCCAGAGCTGCTGAGAATTTCCAGCATTTCCTGTTTGTTTTCTATCATCTTGTCTGACTGTAAAGTCTGACCTGACTGTAAAGAATTTAATCTGATTAAAACTGATATAACTTCTGACCATTGCTATCATGTAGTTGCAAGCCTTAGGCCAATTACAATAATACAGCAAGTTGAGAGAGCTCATCGAAAGGGACTTTCAATTGGATTAGCTTCACAACCACATGAGTCTAATGGGTGTTTTCAAATATCTCACAGACTTGATTATATTTCCCACAATAAACACAACGTTGTGACACTGAGCAAATGGCAGTGGTCAGTTGTCACATTCTCAATGGAACACCAGTCCTCGAGCTGCAGTCCTCAACCTTGTCCCTTAACTGCAGCCTATCGCTGCCTTTCCCTCGGGATATATGTTTAGTGTCTTACAAAACATTACTCTATACACTTTTAGCCACTTGTTCTGTGTTATAGAACATAGAACATAGAACATAGAAAAATACAGCGCAGTACAGGCCCTTCGGCCCTCGATGTTGTGCCGACTGAAGCCTACCTAACCTACACAATCCTCCCACTATCCTCCATATGCCTATCCAATGCCCGTTTAAATGCCCATAAAGAGGGAGAGTCCACCACTGCTACTGGCAGGGCATTCCATGAACTCACGACTCGCTGAGTAAAGAATCTACCCCTAACATCTGTCCTATACCTACCACCCCTTAATTTAAAGCTATGCCCCATAGTAATAGCTGACTCTATATGTGGAAAAAGATTCTCATGGTCAACCCTATCTAAACCCCTAATCACCTTGTACACCTCTATAAAGTCACCCCTAAACCTTCTTTTCTCCAATGAAAACAGCCCCAAGTGCCTCAGCCTTTCCCCATACGATCTTCCTACCATACCAAGTAACATCCCGGTAAACCTCCGCTGCACCCGTTCCAGTGCCTCCACTCCTTCCTATCGTATGGCGACCAAAACTGCACACAATACTCCAGATGCGGCCACACCAGAGTCTTACACAACTGCAACATGACCTCAGGACTCCGGAACTCAATTTCTCTACCAATAAAAGCCAGGACGCCATATGCCTTCTTCACAGCACTATTTACCTGGGTGGCAACTTTCAGATATCTGTGTACATGGACACCAAGATCCCTCTGCTCATCCACACTCCCAAGTATCTGACCATTAGCCCAGTTCCCCATCTTCTTGTTACTGTTACCAAAGTGAATCACCTCACACTTAGCTGCAGTGAACTCCATTTGCCACCTTTCTTCCCAGCTCTGCAGCTTCTCTATATCCCGCTGTAACCTGCCACATCCTTCCTAACTGTCAACAACTCCACCGACTTTCATATCATCCACAAACTTGCTCACCCAACCTTCTAGCCCCTCCTCCAGGTCATTTCTAAAAATGACAAACAGCAATGGTCTCAAAACAGATCCTTGCGGAACACCGCTAGTAACTGCACTCCAAGATGAACCTTTACCATCAACTACTACCCTCTGTCTCCTTCCAGCCAGCCAATTCCTAATCCAAACCTCCAACTCCCCCTCAATGCCATACCTCCATATTTTTTGCAGTAGCCTACCATGGGGAAACGTATCAAACGCCTTACTAAAATCCATATACACCACATCTACTACTTTACCCTCGTCCACCTCCTTAGTCACCTCTTCAAAGAATTCAATATGGTTTGTGAGGCACGACCTGCCCTTCACAAAATTATGCTGACTATCCTTGATCACATTATTCATATCGAGATGTTCATAAATCCCATCCCTTGCAATTCTCTCCAAGACATTGCCCACAACAGAAGTGAGACTCACCGGCCTATAGTTACTAGGGTTATCCCTACTCCTCTTCTTGAACAAGGGAACCACATTTGCTATTCTCCAGTCTTCTGGTACTATTCCTGTAGCCAACGAGGACATAAAAATCAAGACCAATGGCTCTGCAATCTCCTCCCTTGTTTCCCAGAGAATCCTAGGATAAATGCCATCAGGCCCAGGGGACTTATCTATTTTCACCCTTTCCAGAATTTCCAACACCTCTTCCCTACATACCTCAAAGCTGTCCATTCTAATTAATTGTGACTCACTATTCACATCGGCAACAATGTCCTGTTCCTGAGTGAATACTGATGAAAAGTATTCATTCAGTGTCTCCCCAAATTCTTCAGCCTCCACACGCAACTTCCCACTACTATCCTTGATTGGACCTATTCCTACCCTATTCATTCTTTTATTCCTGACATACTTATAGAAAGCCTTTGGGTTTTCCCTCATCCTATCAACTAAGGACTTTTCATGTCCCCTTCTCGCTGCTCTTAGCTCTGTCTTTAGATCCTTCCTGGCTACCTTATAACTCTCAATCGCCCCAATTGAACCTTCACGCCCTCATCTTTACATAGGCCACCCTCTTCCCTTTACCAAGAGATTCCAATTTCTTATTAAACCACGGCTCCCTCACATGACCCTTTCCTCCCTGCCTGACAGGTACATACTTATCAAGGACACTCAATAGTTGCTCCTTGAACAAGTTCCACATATCAATTGCGCCCTTCCCTTGAAGCCTACTTTTCCAAGCCACGTATTCAAAGTCATGCCTCACCGCATCATAATTTCCCTGCCCCCACCTATAACTCTTGCCCTGCAGTGCATACTTATCCCTCTCCATCACGACAGTAAAAGTCACCGAATTGTGGTCATTGTCCCCAAAGTGCTCACCTACCTCCAATTCTAACACCTGACCTGGTTCGTTACCCAGAACGAAATCCAGTATGGCCTCACCTCTTGTTGGCCTGTCTACGTATTGTGTCAAGAAACCCTCCTGCACACATTGGACAAACACTGACCCAACTAACGAACTCGAGCTATAGCTTTCGCAATCAATATCTGGAAAATTAAAGTCCCCCATAACAACCACCCTATTACTTTCACTCTTCTCCTGAATCATCCTCACAATCCATTATTCTACGTCTCTAGGACTATTAGGAGGCCTGTAGAAAACTCCTAACAGTGTGAGCTCACCTTTCCTAATTCTAACCTCAGCCCAAACTACCTCAGATAGCGAGTCTTCATCCATCGTCCTTTCCACCGCTGTAATACTATCTTTGACAAGCAATGCCACACCTCCCCCTCTTTTACCCCCACCTCTGACCCTACTAAAACATTTAAACCCTGGAACCGCAACAACCAATCCTGTCACTGTTCTACCCATGTCTCCGTAATAGCCACAACATCAAAATCCCAGGTACCAACCCACGCTGCAAGTTCACCTACCTTATTTCGTATACTTCTTGCATTGAAGTATACACACTTCAAGCCACTTTCCTGTTTACAGGCACCCTCCTTGGAGATTGCTGCCATGTTCCTAACCTCCCTACACTCAAGGTCCTGCACCCTAAATATTATTGAATATTGAATATTGTATAAAGCACGGTACCTACTCAATCAGTTGGTTAATTTGTCACCTAACTGTCCTTTCCGTGATAGATCTCTGGTTTTATATCCGTTTTTCTTGCTGTTTATTTATTAAAATTACCAATTTGTGAGACTATTATAGCCATGCCCTTTTCACGACTATTTTGGCTGATCCAGTCTCCAGGTGTCACTGGTTAATATGCAAATCCACGTTTTACCAACTTTGAAATAAAGTATCTTAAATCCTCTGAACTGATCTTTTCCATCACCACACTGCATCACATGACTTGTACAAAATTGTGACTAATGTTCAGTTGAGCCCATCGATCTCACTTCTCTGGCTATATTACAAATGGAATATAATTTTATACCGAAGAATACGATCACCACGTTCTGACACTGCTATGATAAAATAAATCCTACACTGAGGAACAGTGACCTATGACCAGTTTGAGATGTTTTGTAATCCATGACTCTTTGTAAATCTCATCTTTCACCATGCAGTACAGAAAGCTTACCAAAAATCAGATTGTGGTCACTCAAAACTGTTCCTGAGACTTCAGAGAAATGGACCATTTTGTCAGTATTCATGGAATAAATAACTAAAGCAAAATACTGCAGGTCCTGGAAATCTGAAATAAGAACAGAAAAGGCTGAGCGTGATGATGGAACAGCATCGACCTGAAATGTTCACTCATCACTCCACAAGTTCAGCCTGACCTAATTAACTACAGATTATTGCTGCAACTTTGGATCACGAGGTAGCCCGTGAAAGAGAATATGTTGAGCTAAAGGATTCCATTTCTGACAAATAATACATTTTCAGGTTCCATTTGTAATAAGTTATCAACTTGACAGTTGATGGAGAAGGAGACTTGGTCCGGTTGTGTTGAGACAATGAAGAGGGACTTGAATGATTATTGAAATCGAATCAATGTGCAGGGTTATGGGGAAAAGGCACGTGCTCGCCACTGTGTCAATACTTAAAGCCAGTCCATGCAGATACGATGGCCTGAATGGCTTCCTTCTGATAACTGGGTGATTATTAAACCTGATCTCCCTTTTCTTTTCCTGGGTGTGTAGTACACATGCTGGATTGTCCATCAGTAGAGGTTCTCCAGTGCTCACCAGAAGCTAACACAAGAAACAGCTAAGGCACGGTATATAACAATGGTCCTGAAAATACCTTATCAGTGGAAAATGGCTCCAACACTCACCATGCCCTGAGTTGAACTGGTCTAATGCAGTTACAAAACTGGCAACCACCTGTTAATATAGGTATTTAAATGGTTAAATCTCTAAGAGTAGAACAAATTAAATCCAGATAAAACCACTCCATTAGTCGAATTTGAATTAACAGCAACATGTTTGAAGGTGTTATCAAGAGTGCTACCGAGTTGCACTCACTCAGCAATAATTTGTTCACTGATGTCCAGTTCTGCAGGGTTGCTCAGCACCAGACCTATAACAACTATTATGCAAACAAGGACAACAGAGCTGAACTCCTGAGGTGAGGTGAGAGTGACTGCCCTTGACATCAAAGTAGTAAGTGACCAAGTCTGACCTTAAGGAAGACTAAAATAATGAGAAATGTGGTGAAACTCTCATTGGTTGGAGTCATTCCTGGCACATTGGAGGATGGGTGTGATTGTTGAAAATCAGTCACTTCAACTCCAGGATATCTCTGCAGGAGTTCCTCAGGGAAGTATCCTCGGCCCAGCTATCTTCAACTGTTTCATCATGGACAAATCCTCCATCATAAAGTCAGAATTCAGGATGTTTGTTGATAGTTCCACAAAATTTAGTCCTTTTTCTGCGTCATCAGGCACCATTGAAGAATATGGTGCTGGAAAGGCGTAGCCAGTCAGGCAGCATCCGAGGAGCAGGGCAATCTACGTTTAGGGCATTAGCTTTTATCATGATTCCTGAAATGTCAGTTCTCCTGCTCCATGGATGCTGCATGACCAGCTGTGCCTTTCCAGCACACACTCTTTCGCTCTGATCTCCAGCATCTGCAGTCCTCCCTTTCTCCTTGTCAGACACAATGTCTATATGCAAAAACATTTTAACAATATCCTGGCCTGAGCTGACAGGTCGCATTTGCTCCATACAAACATCAGGGATCTCCAAAAATGGAGATTGTAGCTATTTCTCTTCATATCAATGAATTCCCCAGTGTCAGCATCCTGGGGGAGGGGGCGAGGGGTAGCAATAGACTACAATCTGAGCTGGACCATTTGTCATAAATATCAATGTTACAAGACCAAGTCGAAGATTGGTGCTCCCATGATATATACCTCACCTCCTGACTCTCCAAAGTCTGTCCCTATCTACAAAGGGCAAGTCAGGAGTGTGAATGAATACTCCTCACTTGTCTGGGCGAGGTTTGCTCCAAAAACTCTCAAGAAACTTGATAATAAAGCAGTGCCCTTGACTGGCACCACATCCACAAACATTGCCATCTTCCACCATCAATGCACCCCAGCAGCAATGTGCGGCTTGTGGAAGATGTGTAAGAGCCCTTTGATAGAATCTTCCAAAGTAGCAACCTCTACTGTCTCAAATCAATAGGCAATCAGCTGCACAAGGAAACTACCTCTGAATAGGTATCAGAGGATATCATAGACTGAGATACCCCTGTATTAATCCACTTCATTGGATAATGATCAGGAATAGGATATATGTGCTGATATCCACTGTAGTCACGAGGTACGAATGAAGGGGAACTTGGGTTGACTCTTGCATACTAATTCTGAATGACTCTGTAAAGATGAAAACCTGGACATTTTCTCCAGTGGACATTGACAGGGTCAATGATCACTGTTCCACTTCAGAAACTGAAACATACCTCCCATGGTCTTTGTGATATTTCCTGCATTCTCTTGTTTACACTTCAGTAACCTGTCAGCGTGGTGTCAATCTTCACATCATTTCTTACATTTCCTCATTTTCTGTTTCATCCCAAATATGAGTTCCTAATTAATGGCTGATTTTTTTTGGATTCAGTAGAATGTATGAACATGAGTATAAATACCTCAAAACATTTTTAGAAAGAGAGACACATGCAGAAATCACACAATGTACTCTTTGTAATTGGTAAGCTTTCTACCAGCTTGACTAATTTTCCTGTCTATTTTCCTTCCCCACAGCAAACACTATAACAATTATAATTTTGTCGAAAGTGAAGTGTGGTCTTTCAAAATGCATTACTCGATACCTGGTGGCGATGTCAGCAGCAGATATATTGGTTATCATCCTCGATCTGTTATTGAGACACATTCCAATTATTTATTAGAGAGAGTTTCGGTTCCTAAGGTCCATCCCCATCTGTAATATCCACGCTGTCTTCCTTTATGCAGCCACCGACTGTTCTGTCTGGTTTACCATCACCTTCACCTTTGATCGATATGTGGCCATTTGCTGCCCAAATCTGCAAATTAAATTTTGTACTGAGAAGACAGCAGCTGTGGTTCTGGGAACAGTGACTGTGCTGAGTGGTTTGAAGAACATTTTCTGGTACTTTATGTTCACATCTCAGTATTTGCTCAGGAATCAGCCTTGGTTTTGTTCAGTACCAACTGATATTCTGTCATCTCCAGTCTGGGGAACAATCGAGTGTCTTCATTATATCCTGAACCCTGCAGTGCCATTTGTTATGATTATGCTGCTCAATGCTTTCAGTGTCAGGCACATTTTAGTGGCCAGCAGAGCCCGCAGGAGACTTCAGGCTCACAGCAGTGGGGAGAATCCCAGTGACCCAGAAATGGGGAGTCGAAGGAAATCCATCATTTTATTGTTTGTTATCTCAGGGAATTTCATCCTGTTACGGTCAGTGTTTATGATATACTCTCTATGGAGCCGAATGTTTTGGATGGGGTATCGAGCCATTCTTCTACATTATTTTGTCCGAGATATCGGATTCATTCTCCAGCTCCTCAGTTGCTGCACAAACACATGTATATATGTCGTGACCCAGACTAAGTTCAGGGAACATCTGAAGAATATGGTAAAATGCCCTTTTACTCGAATTGGAAAACCCACTAAAAGATAAGATGGTTGAAGGATTCAGGGATTAAAATATGTGTTCTCTCTCAGAATCCATCCAATCCACTCTCCGTGGTGTCAGTGATACAGACACAGTGAGGGGAGTCTGCTCTTTGCATTCTCTGTGATACGGACTGTGTATGTTCAGTTGGCAGTCCTGGTGATCCACTACAGACACAGAGTCATTGGTCTGTTCTCTCTGGGACAATGATATAGACATAGTGCATTCAATCTACTCTGCATAAAGTACAAGGCACTGACACAGTAGGCACAATCTGCCCGCGTAAGTGACAAAGAGACGGTGAGATTGCTCTGCTCTCTCTCTCTGGGATACCTGTGAACAAGCAAATGTGAATGAGGTGCAGGCCAGTTCGCACTTGAGTCTGATCTGCCATTTGATCAGTTCATGGTTGATCCTGCTACAGACTTAATCCCCTTTTCCACCTACTTTCTATCCCCATTGAGTCCCTTGTTAATAACTCTTCCATACAAGTCATCAATGAGCCTGCCTCCATTGTTATCTGGAACATCATTCCACACACTATTTTACAGTGAGGTGAATCACATGTTGTATGTGTTGCCACAAATACTTTGTCAGTCTTAAAAGAAAGTTTACAGAGTTTGGATTCGTTAATTTGTTTAAACTCAATTACACATGAGGCAAGACAGGGACTCTGAAATGGTGAACAATATCTGATTGTGTTAAGTTTCATTGAATAAAGCTGACTCATCTGACAACAAAACCTAATTGAAAGAACATGCAATAGACACAGATGTTATAAGACCATAAGACAGAGGAGCGGAATTTAGGCCATTCAGCCCAATGAGGTCTGGTCTGCCATTCAATCATGGGTGACAAGTTTCTCAGCCCCATTCTCCCACTTTCTCCCCATAATCCTTGATACTCAAGAATCCATCGATCTCAGTCTTAAAATGCTCAATGGCCTGGTCTCCACAGCCTTTTGTGGCAGTGAATTCTGCACTTTTATCACTCTCTGGCTGAAGACATTTCTCATTATGTCCATTCAAAAATGTCTTCCCTTTACTCTTAGGCTTTTCCCTTGGGTCCTAGTCTCTCCACCAATGGAAACATCTTCCCAACATCTACTCAGTATTCTGTATGTTTCAATTAGATTCACCCCTCATCATTCTAACCTCCATTAAATATAGACCCAGAGTCCTCAAATGTTCCTCATAGGGTAAGCTTTTCATTCCTGGTAATTTTCATTTCATTTCAATTACCCATGTGTCTTGCATGTTTTGCACTTCTTACGCACTTTATGCCACCCTGCGTATGATCGTGTAGTTTGTGCTGTCCATATAACAACTTGGTCCCGGAGAAACTCTGTCTCCTTATTCTTGTATCAGTTGTATATGGTAGAAAAGACAAATGAAGCTACTCTTGACTCTTGACTCTTGACTCTTGACTCCTGAGAATATTCTCGTGAACCTTCTCTGAACACACTCCAGGGACAGTACAACCTTCCTAAGATATGGGCCCAAACATTGGGCACAATACTCAAAAAGTGTTCTGACCAGAGCCTTATACCGCCTTATAGAGCCTCAGAAGTACATCCCTGCTTTAATATTATGGTCCTCTCAAGATAAGTGTTATTACTGCACTTCCCTTCCTAATTACTGACTCAAACTGCAAGTTTACCTTGGGAGAACCCTGAATTAAAACTTCCAAGTCTCTTTGCATTTCAGACTTCTGAATTTTCTCCCCATTTAGACAACAGTCCATGCTGATTTTCTTCCTACCTAAGTGCATGACCTCACACTTTCCCACACTGTGCACCATCTGCCACTTCTTTGCCCACTCTTCTAACCTGTCTAAATCCTTCTGCAGTATTCCTGCCTCCTCAGTGCTGCCTCTCCCTCTACATATCTTTGTATCTTCTGGAAACCTAGCCAGAATGCCTTCAGTTCCTTCTTTGATGTCATTAATGTATAAAGTGTAAAGCTGTGGTCCCAACACTGAGCCTTGCAGAATACCACTTGTCACCGGCTGCCATCCTGAGAAGGACCCTTTCATTCTCACTCTCGGCTCCCTGCCAGACAGCCAGGCCTCTATCCATGCTAGCACCTTACCTCCAACACCATGGGCCTTACTTCCTGTGCAACACCTTTTCAAAGGCCTTCTTGAAGTCCAGGTAGATAACATTTATTGTCTCTCCTGGATCTAACCTGCTCGTTATTTGATTAAAGAATTCTAGCAGATTTCATCTCCCCTTGACGAGACCATGCTGACTCTGCCCTATTTTACCACACACTTACAAGTATTCAGAACTCTCATCCTTCACAATGGATTCACAGGTCTGAAGCAAGAGTGAGGCTAGGCAAATCGGTCTGTTATTTCCATCATTCGCCTCACTCCCTTCTAAATAGTTAATATATTTTATATATAATCACATATTTAATCTTCTCCCTACTTATTTCATTTTTTGTTGCCCTCTGTTTGTCTTTGTAAGCTTCCCAATCCTCTGGTTTCCCATTGCCCTTTGCCATATGATATGCTTTCTCTTTTGCTTTCATGCTATGCCAGACTTCTATAGTCAGCCATGGTTACCTCATCCTCCCTGTACCATGCTTCCTTTTCCCTCTGGATGAATCTCTGCTGTGTCTCCTGAATTACTCCCAGAAACTCCATCCATAATTTAATTGGCTTTCCCATCTGCATAACTTGCCTTTTACTTTTGCACTGTCTGTTGTTCTCTCTCAGAATGACAGGTCTCTAAGCATTGCTGTATCTGTTACGTTAAGTCTCAAGGGCAGTTTTAGCTGAGAAAATGCTGGAGACCTCTTCTCTCTTCTACACTAACAGCCTTTTCAAAAAAATAAAATATCATTAATATTTATTTGCAAAATTATTAAAAATCCAGCCTTTACTCACTCATATTTATGAATTATTATTCTTCAAATCCAGCATAATGTAAATATTTCTAATGCAGTTGCTTTGTTGCGTCCCATAGACTGGTGTGGGACTGTTCTGGGAATAAGTGCTGCTGTGTGACTGTACAAGATGGCTTTGTTTATGTAGACTGTTTTGGAAAGGAACCGATGGCCTCTTTCCCTTCTGTAAGATTAACAAACGTGTATGTTTGTTAAACTGAGCTAGAACCACCAGATTAAATACATTCTTACACTAAATTCTACAACTCCATTTACTTCCAATCTTCTCGATGTAAAAGGGCCCTGAGAACTGTTACCTAACTGGAACCAGAATCTCTTGTAATAAACAGGGGGGAGCTCATTGCCTCTCAGTGACTATTTACACATGAGAAGGATGTATTGTCCATTGAAACAGAGACTGTTAGAAGGATCTGATCTTTTGTTCTACTCCTCCTAGATCCTCCCACCATGTCATGGTCATTGTGGGTTGTCCTTTTCACTCAATCAGTATTAACCCTTTCAGACCCATGTACAACATTTGATTAGCTTTATTGTTGTCACATGTCCCTATATTCAGTGAAATGTTTTGTTTCATGGGCAGGGGAAGCACAGTATAACATACGGGCAGGTCATTGTTTATTTAGTTAAAAATCACACAACACCAGGTTATAGTCCAACAGGTTTGATTGGAAGAACTAACTTTCGGTGCACTTCTCCTTCATCAGGAGGGCTGAGGAGACATTTATCAACACTGGTCTACAATCGGCAATGACATAGAAGCTCAGAGTAACAAAGCTGGTTGTGTTAGTTTCCTGTTCCTTCGTTTTTCTTTCTCTTTGCACGTGCTCACTGTGTGGAGGGACAGGATGGGGTATCAGGGAAGAGAGGTCTCCACAGCAAAAGGAGGGGTTTAACAAGGGCCATTCGAGGGAATGGGGCAAACCCGGCGGAGCCTGGGACGCCATTTCAGGAGGGGTGGGGAGGGGCGGGTAGGCACGTGGGCCGAATGTCGTCTTCCTGGGCATGAGGGATTCTGGGTGTGGAATCTTGCTGTGTGTCGGAAGTGCAGCCATAGGCCGGTCTGTCCTCAGACTCATTTACCCCAATGAGGGGTGTCAGTGTGGGGTGTATGTAGGACGCAGAGGGAGGGGAAGAGGGGATGTTATGTTGGGGGTAATGGAGGGGGAAGGTCAGGGGCAAAAAGGATACTGAACAATGTGGGGATGGGTCAAAATGCAGGAAGGAGGGGTGTTACATAATTGGGACAGATTCAGTAGGTGGGATAGGGTTAGAAAAACACAAGCAGGCAACACAATGAGGGCAATTGTGTTCACGCACCAACAATTGTGACCCTTCGCTCACCCCACTCCCACCCCACTCCCACTCTGGGTGCCCCACTCAGGAGGGGTAAGATCGTTGAGGTGGACGGGGTTGGGGAAGGAAAATGTGGGAGGGGATGGGGAAAAACGGGGAGATGCTAAGTAGTAATATTGTGGAGGTGGAATATTAAATTGGGGTGGGAGTGGGCAGTGTTTGGAGGGGCAGAAGGTGGAGGGGCATTATTGAGTAATGGGAGGAGCTGCCAAATGTGGGCAACAGACATCGGGGTGGGGGGTAAAGTCGGGCGGGGGCGGTAAAGTCTGTGGAATTCTGAGAGACAAATAAAAAGAGAAAAGACAGAGAGAGAGAAGACAAAGAGAGAGGAAAAAGATAGAGTGAGAGAGATGAAAAAGGACTGAGTAGAGGGAGATTTACTCTATATCTAATGCAATGTTGTCACTGTCCTGAGTTGGTTGATGGGGAGAGTGTCGAGAGAGATTTACTCTGTAACAAACCCTGTACTGTTACTGTCCTGGGAGTGTATGATGGGTCAGTGGAGAGGGAGAATTACTAAGTATCTAACCCGATGCTGTCCCTTCTCTGGGAGTGATGATGGGGGCACTGCAGATGGTCCTGACCCCATGCAGTCACTATCCTGGGAGTGCTTGTTGTGTTTAGAGTCGAAGCATCTTTTCTCTGCATCTGACCCCCTGCTGTCATTGTCCTGGGAGTGTTGGATGGGTCAGTGGAGAAGGAGATTGACTCTGTATCTAACCCCGTGTTATCACTGTGTTGGGAGTGTTTGTTTGGGGACAGTTATAGGGAGATTAACTCTGCATTTAATCCTGTGCTGTCATTGTCCTATTTGTGCTGTCATTTCCTGTTTGTTTTCTATCATCTTATCTTTTTCTTCTTGCCCTGACTATAAAGACTTTGATCTGATTGAAACTGATATACCTTCTGACCTTTGCTGTTATGTAATTGCAAGCCTGAGGTCAATTACAATAACACACCAAGTTGGCAGAGCTTATTGAAAGGGACTTTCATTTGGATTAGTTCCACAACAACGTAAGTATAATCGGCATTTTCAAATATCTCACAGACTTGATCACATTTCCCACAATAAACACAACGTTGTGATACTGAGCAAAGGGCAGTGGTCAGTTGTCACATTTACAATGGAACACCCGTCCTCAAGCTGCAGTCCTCAACCTTGTCCCTTAACTGCAGCCTATCGTTGCCTTTCCCTCAGGATATGTTTAGTGCATGACAAACCATTATTTTATACAGAATTTGCCACTTGGTTCTGTTGTGTTGAATAAAGCTCTGCATCTACTCAACCAGTTGATTAATTTGTTACCTAACTGTCCTTTCCATGATAATGCTCTGGTTTTGAAATCCATTTCTACTTGCTGTTTATTTATTAAAACGACTAATTAGTGAGACGACGATGCACTTGCCTCTCTTCATGACTATTTTGGCTGTTCCAGTCTGCGGGTATCACTGGTTAATATGCAAATCCACGTTCTATCAACTTTGAAATACAGGATTTTTACATCCTCTGAATTATTCTTTCCCACCATCTTTCCGCATCACATGGCTTGCACAAAATTGTAACTAATGTTCAGTTGAGCTGATCCATCTCACTTCTCTTGCGATATTATGTACAGAATATACTTTGATATGATTACCAAGATCTGACAGGGCTACAGTAAAATAAATCGTACATGGAGGTAAAGTTTGAGATGTTTTGCAATTCATGACTCTTTGAATATCTCACCATTCACCACGGGGTTGCAAAAGCATTCCCATATTTTCATTGAGGTCACTCTAAACAGTTCCTGAGACTTCATAGAAATGGACCCTTCTGACAATATTAATGGAAAGTTATAAAATGATAGAAGTAAAGCAAAATACTGCAGATGCTATAAATCTGAAATAAGAACAGACAATGCTGGGAGTGCTGGTGGAACATCATCAGCCTGAAATGTGAACTTATCTCTCCAGGAGTTTAGCCTGATCCAACAAAAAAGTAGAATATTGCTCTAAGTTAGGATCACTTGATATCCTGCGAAAGAGAGTGTGTTGAGCTGATGGTTTCCGTTGCTGACAAATAATAAATTTGCATGTCCAATTCCTAATAAGTGATTAATTTGGTAGTCGATGGAAAAGGAACATTTGGCAAGTTGTATTGAGACAATGAAGAGGTACCTGAATATTTCGGAAATATTTTGAAATATTTTGAAATGTGCAGTTTGATGGGGAAAAGCAAGTGGTTGCCACTAAATCAAAACGTGTAGACAATCTGCAGATATGATGGTCTGAATGGCTTTCCTTTGATAACTAGGTGATTATTAAACCTGATCTCTCTTTTCCTTTACCGGGTATGTAGTCCATAGGACGGATTGTGCTTCAATAGACGTTCTCCAGTGCTCACCAGAAGCTAATACAAGAAACAGCAGAGACACTGCACAAAGTAATGGCCCTGAAAATATGTTGTCAGTGGTAAATGGCTCCAATCGTAGCCATGCCCTGAGTTGAACTGTTCCAGTACAGTTACAAAACTGCCAACCACCTCTTAATATGCATATTTAAACAGGTAAACCTCAAAGAGTGGAACAAAGCAAATCCAGATAATTACCACCTCATCAGTCTGATCAGAATTAACCAGCAACATGGTGGAAGGTGTCATCAAGAGTGCAACTGAGCTGCACTCACTCAGCAATAACTTGTTCACTGGTGTTCAGTTCTGCAGGGTTGCCCAGCACCAACCCTCATAACAACTAATATCCAAACAAGGACAAAAGACCTGGACTCTTGAGGTGAGGTGAGAGAGACTGCACTTTCCATCAAAACAGCAATCATCCAAGTCTGACCTGTAGGAAACCTAAAATAATGAAAAATGGAATGAAACTCTCATTGGTTGGTGTCATTCCTGGCACATTGGAGGATGGGTGTGATTGCTGGAAGTCAGTCACCTCAGCTCCAGGACATCGCTGCAGGAGTTCCTCAGGAAAGTGTCTTCAGCTGTTTCATCATGGACATCATAAGGTCATAATTCAGGATGTTTGCTGATTGTTCACAAAGTTTAGTCCCATTCCTGTCGAAGATTGTGATACTGGAAAAGCACAGCTGGTCAGACAGCATCTGAATAACACGAGAATTGACATTTCAGGTGTAAGGCCTTCATCAGGATTCCTGATAAAGGGTTTATGCCCGAAATGTTGGTTTCCCTGCTCCTCGGAAGCTATCTGATTGGCTGTGCTTTTCCAGCAGCACACTCTTTGACCCTGATCTCCAGCATCTGCAATCCTCACTTTCCCCTCATCAGACACAATGTCCATTTGTAACAACATTTGAACAATATTCAGGCCTGAGCTGACAAGTAGCATTTGCTCCACACAAGTGCCAGGTATCTACAAAAAGAGAGATTGTAACCATTTCTCTTCATATCAATGAATTTCCTAATGTCATTATCCTGGAGGAGGGGGTGAGGGGTAGCAATAGACCACAAACTGAGCTGGACCAGTTATGTCAATACCAGTGTTACAAGACCATGTCAGAGATCGGTCATTCTATAATATATATCTCACGCTCCTGACTCCCCAATGTCTGCCCACTGTCTACAAAGGGCAAATCAGGAGTGTGAATGAATACTCCCCACTTGACTGCGTGAGGTCTTCTCCAACAACTCTCAAGATTCTTCATAATAAAACAGCACCCTTGACTGGCACCACACCCACAAACATTGCCAGCTTCCACCATCAAAGCACCTCAGTAGCAACGTGTGGTATGTGGAAGATGTGTAAGAGCCCTTTTATAGAATCTTCCAAAGTAGCAACCTCTACTATCTCAAATCAATAGGCCAGCAGCTGTACACAGAAACTACCTATGAATAGATATCAGAGGACAACATAGACTGAGATATCTCCACAGAAATCCACCTTCATTGGATAATGACCAGGAGCAGGATATGTGTGCTGATATCTACCATGGTCACTAAATACTAATGAAGGGAAACTTGGGCTGATTCTCCACACAAACTTTGAATGACTTTGTAAAGATGAAGAACAGGAACCCGGACATTTTCTCCATTCTAAGACAGGGCCACTGATCTCTGTTCCACTTCAGAAATTGAAACGTACCTCCCATGGTCTTTGTGATATCTCCTATATTCCCTTGTTTTCACTTCAATAACCTGTCAGCGTAGAGTCAATCTTCACATCATCTCTTACATAATGCATTAACTCATTTTCTGTTTCAGCCCAAATATGAGTTCCTAAATAATGTCTGATTTTTTTTTGATCCAGTCGATTGCATGACCATAGGTATAGACACCTCAATACATTTTCGGAAACAGGAACATGTACAGAAATCACATGATGCATTCTGTGCAACTGGCAACTTTTTGAGAAGCTTGCTAAATTTTCCTGTTTATTTTCTTTCCCCACAGTGAACACCATAACAATTATAATTCTGTCATAAGGAAAGTGTGGTCTGTCAACATGTATTACATGATACCTGGTGGCGATGTCAGCAGCAGATATATTGGTTATTATCCTCGATCTGCTATTGAGGCACATTCCAATTATTTACAAGAGAGAGTTACGTTTCTTATGGTTCATCCCCACATCTGTAATATCAACACTGTCTTCATTTATGCCGCCAGCAACTTTTCTGTCTGGTTTACCCGTCGCTTTCACCTTTGATCGATATGTGGCCATTTGCTGCCCAAATCTTCAAAATAAATTGTTTGGATTTGTTAATTTATTTAAACTCAATTATACATGAGGCATGACAGGGACTCTGAAATAGTGAATAATATCTGATTATATGCAGTTTCATTAAGTAAAGCTGACTCATGTGAGAACAAAACTGGATTGAAAGAACATGCAAGAGACAGAAATGTGATAAAGCCATAAGACAGAAGAGCAGAAGTTATGCCATTCAGCCCAATGAGTCCATTAAACCATTCAATCTTGGCTGAAATGTTTATCAATCCCAGTCTCCTGCTTTTTCCCCATAACCATTTATCCCTTGATGTTCAAGAACCTATCAATCTCAGTCTTAAATGTACACGATGACCTCGTCTCCACAGCCTTCTGTACAATGAAATCTATAGACTTCTTCTGGATGAAGAAGTTTCTCATTATTTCCATTCCAAAATGTCTTCCCTTTACTCTAAGGTTTTGCCTTTGGATTCCTAGTTTCTCCTACCAATTGATGCATCTTCCCAACATCCACCCAGTCAAGGTCAAAATTAAAAATCACACAACTAGGAGAAAGTGAGGACTGCAGATGCTGTAGTACCAGAGTTGAAAAATGTGGTGCTGGAAAAACACAGCAGACCAGTCAGATCCAAGGAGCAGGAGAATCAACGTTTTGGGCATAATCCCTTCTTCAGGAATGAAGAATCACGCAACACCAGGCTAGAGTCCAACAGGTTTATTTGGAAGCACTAGCTTTCAGAGCACTGTTCCTTCATCAGGTGGTTGTGGATTATTAGATTGTAAAACACAGAATTTACAACAAAAGTTTACAGTGTGATGTGACTGAAATTATGTATTGTAAAAAGACCTGGATTATTCATTAAGTCTTGCATCTGTTAAAATGATCATGTTGATTTCAGTTCTTTCATATATAAATGCAAAATTTTTTTGCATTCTCGTGAACTTTAACAATTGGTGTCATGTTGGCCCAGATAATGTATTGAAGGTGTGAGCTTTCCTGTGTGAGGCTGTCTGTGCCACAATGGTCAGACTGATTCTCATCTAAAAAATGGATTTACAGAATCTTACAAGGATTCATGCAGTTTTTGATCAATGTAATTCTGCAAGTACGGATTCACCCCACAAACTTATATGTGCATGCGTACATGTGGGTGGGTGTGTATTGGGGAGGGGTGGGGGTGTTGTGGGTGTCTGTGAGAGAGAGTGTGTATGCGTATGAGTGCGAGTGTGTCTGTGAGAAGGTGTGTGTGCGTGTATGAGAAAGGGTCTGCGTGAGTGTGTGTTTCTGTAAGAGTGTGAATATGTGCACGTGTGTAGGAGTGAGTGGGTGTGTGCGTATGCACGTGTGTGTAGGAGCACGTGTGTGTGTGTGTGTGTGTGTGTGTGTGTGTGTGTGTAATGGGGTCAGCGCTCCGAAAGCTAGTGCTTCCAATTAAACCTGTTGGACCATAACCTGGTATTGTGTGATTTTTAACTTTGTACATCCCAGTCCAACACCGGCATCTTCAAATCAGTCCAGGCCATTTGGTATTCTGTGTGTTGCATTTAGATTCCCCCTCATCCTTCTAACATCCATCAAATATAAACCTAGAGTCCTCAAATTTCCTCATATGTTACGTTTTTCATTCCTAGTAATTTTCATTTCATTTCAATTACTCTGCTGTCTTGCGTGTTTTGCACTCATGTACTTTATGCTGCCCTGTTTATGATCATGTATTTTGTGCTGTCCATGTAGCAACTTGGTCCTGGTCTCGTTTTTCCTGTTTCTAATGCATATGGTAGAAAACACAAATAAAGCGACTCATGAACCTTGACCCTTGACTCCTGGCACAATTCTCGTGAACCTTCTCAGAACACACTCCAGGGCCAGTCCGCCCTTCCTGAGATATGGGCCTCACAACTGTGCACAATACACCAAAAGTGTTCTGACCAGAGCCTATTCGAGCCTTCTTGAGCCTCAGAAGTACATCGCTGCTTTAATATTCTCATCCTCTCAAGATAAATGCCATTCCTGTGCTTCCCTTCTTAACACTCACTCAACCTGCAAGTTTACATTGAGATAATCCTGGACTAAAACTCCCAACTCTCTTTGCACTTCACACTTCTGAATTTTCTCCCCATTTAGAAAATATTCCATGCATCTCTACTTCCTACCAATGTGCACGACCTCACACATTCCCACATTTAACTACATCTGCCACTTCTTTGCCCACTCTCCTCAATGCTGCCTGCCCTCTACCTATCGTTGTATCCTCTAAACACTTAGCCAGAATGCCCTCAGTTCCTTCATCCAGATTGTTAATGTATAAAGTGAAAAGATGGGGGCCCAACACTGAGCCTTGCAGAATACCAGTTGTGACTGGCTGCCATCCTGAGAAGGACCCTTTCATTCCCACTGTCTGCTCCCTGACAGACACTCAGGCTTCTATCCATAGTAGCACCTTTCCTCCAACACCATGGGCCCTTACCTTACTCAGTAGCCTCCTGTGCAACATCTTCTCAAAGCCCTTCTTGAAATCCATGTAGATGACATCCATTGTCTCTTCTTGATCTAATCTGTTCGTTACTTGTTCAAAGAATTCTAGCAGCTTTGATCTCCCCTTGATGAAAACAAACTGAATTTGCCCTATTTTACCATTTTTCCACGGGTTGAATATCTGCTGTATCTCCTGAATTGTTCCCAGAAATTTCTACCATTGCCGTTCCACTGTCTTCCCTGCTCGGCTCCTCTCCCAGTCAATTCTAGCCAGCTCCTCCCTCATGTCTCTGTAATTGCTTTTATTCAGCTGTAATACATTACCTCTGATTTTATCTTCTCCCTTTCAAATTGCAGAGTACATTCAATCATATTATGATCACAACCTCTACAGGATTCCTTCACATTAAGCTTCCTTATCAAGTCTGCCTCATTGAACAACACTAAATTGTTGTTTAGTGTTGAGCAGCTCCACCATAAGCTGCTCCAAAAAGCCATCTCATAGACATTCCACAAATTCCTTTTCTTGCAATTCTCTATCAAACTGATTTTCCCAATCCACCTGTATATTGGAATCCCCCATGATCACTGTAACATTGCCTTTCCTACACATCTTTTCTATCTCCTGGTGTACCTTGTGTCCCAGCTCCTGAATACTGTTTGGAGGCCAGGACATAACTCCAAGTATGTTTTTTGTTTCATTTGTGGTTCCTGAATTCTACCCAAAAAATATTCTACACGATCTGACCTCGCTTTGTGTCTTACTATTGAGTTAATTACATTTTTTACTCCCTTGGCCTACCTGGCTTTTCTTTCGAGAGGATGTATATCATTGAATATTCAGCTCCCAATCCTGAACCCCTTACAGCCAAGTCTCTGTGATACCCATCATGTCATACCTGCCAATTTTGATCTGCGTCACAATCTCATTTCCCTTATTCCTTATCCTGTGTGCATTCAACTATGAGACCTTCAGTCCTGTACTAGGCGTCTCTCTTCTCACTGTCATTTGTTTGCCTAGTTTAGCTGACAAAAGACTGGAGACATCTTCTCTCTTCTGCACTAACAGCCTTTTCAATAAAACAAAACATCATTAATATTTATGAGTAAAGTTATTAAAAAGCCAGCCTTTATTCACTCATATTTATTAATTATTTCTTTGTCAATTCCAGCAAAATGTAAGCATTTCTAAAGCAGTTGCTTTGCTGAGACCCATAGACTGGTGTGGGACTGTCCTGGGAATCAGTGCGGCTGTGTGACTGTACAAGGGAGCTTCGTGTATGTAGACTGTTTTGGAAAGGATTGGCCTCTTTCCCTTTGGTAAGATTAACAAATGTATATGTTTGTAAAACTTCTTTAAAAACACCAGATTACATACATTTTTATACTAAATTCTATAACTCCAATAACTTACAATTTTCTCGATATAGGAGGGCGCTGAGAACTGTTACCTATCTGGAACCAGAATCTCTTCTGAAATAAACAGGGTGTAGCTCATTACCACTCAGTGATAATTTCCACATCAGAAGGATCTGTTGTCCATTGTAACAGAGACTGTTAGAAGGATCTGATCTTTTATTTGACTCCTCCTAGATTCTCCCACTGTGTCATGGTCACTGTGGATTGTCCTTTTTACACTCAATCAATATTAACCCTTTCAGAGCCATGTACAGTATTTGATTTTATTTATTGTTGTCACTTGTACCAACATTCAGGGAAATGTTTTGTTTTGCGGGCGGTAGAGGTGCATTACAACATACAGGCAGATCATTTGGTATTTAGATAGAGCGAGGCAAACAGGGTTACAGCTACACAGGAGCAGCACAAACACAAGGTCAGCATTAGATTTGAAATTAGTCATTCAGCAGTGTAAGAACAGCAGGGAAGAAGCTGTGGCTGTGTGTGATGGAGCTTCTGCATCTTCTGCCTGATGGAAGAGGTTGGAAAAGAGTTTGATCGGGTGGTAAGGGTCTTTAATGGTGTTCCCTGTCGCACCGCGGCATCCAGAACTATACATGAAGTCGACAGTTGGAAGGTTGGCTTGTGTCATGGTCTGGGCTGTGTTAATAATTTTCTGTAGTTTCTTCTGGCCCTGGACAGAGCTGTTACCGTGCCAAGCCGTGATACATCAAGATAGAATGTTTTCTATGGTGCACCTATAAACGTTAGGGAGAGTCCTTATCAATGCACTGAATTTCCTTAGTCTCCTGAGGAAGAATAGTTGTTGTTGTGACCTCCATGACATCTTCACTACATTTCTATTCAATCCTCTCCACACCTCCATGCTGTCTTCCATATACCTCCATTCAGTCCTCAGTACACCTCCATTCAATCCTCAATACACTTCTATTCTGTCCTCAATACACCTCCATTCAGTCCCCAAGACTCCTCCATGCAATCTCCCATGATTTGGAGACACCGGTGTTGGACTGGTGTGTAGAAAGTTAAAAATCACACAACACCAGGTTATAGTCCAACAGATTTATTTGGAAGCACTAGCTTTCGAAGAGCTTTTCGCTCATCAGGTGGTTGCGGAGAATATGGATATAAGGCACAGAATTTATAGCAAAAGTTTCCAGTGAAATGAAACTGAAATTATATATTGAAAAGGACCTGGATTGTTTGTTAAGTCTCTTGTCTTTTAAAATGGCCATGTTGCTTTCAGTTCTTTCACATGTAAATCGGAAACACTTTTTAAAAAGTTTCATTCTCAAGTGAGAAGTAACAGTGCTACGAAAGTTAGTGCTTCCAAATAAAACTGTTGGACTATGACCTTGTATGGTGTGATTTTTAACTTTATGCAGTGTCCCATCCACCTCCATGCAGCGGAGGCAGGGGAGTGGTGGTGCCTTAGTATTATTAAGAGACGATCAATCCCGAAACTCAGCCAATGCTCTGGCGAACAAGGTTTGAATCCTGCCACGACAGATGGTGGAATTTGTACTTTAGTTTTTAAAAAATCTGCAAAAAGAATATACTGATGACCATGGGAAACCCATCTGGTTCACTAATACCCGACAGGGACGGAAATCTGCTGTCCTCACCTGGTCTGGCCTACATGCGACTCCAGACCTCTAGCAATGTGATTGATTCTCAATTGTCCTCTGAACAGCCCTGGTAAGCCATTCAATTTTCCCAATCGTTACAAATTCTCAAAGAAATGAAACTGGACGGATCACCTGGCACCGACCTCGGCACCGGAAAAATGCAGAAACAGCCCTGTCGATCCGACAAAGTGTCGAACATCTGGGGGCTACTGTCAAAATTGGGAGAACTGTCCCATGGGCTAGTCAAGCCAAAATCCAACATAGTCATACTCACAGAATCCTCCCTGACATTCTATGTCCCAGTCACCACCATCACCATCCCTGGATATGTCCTGACAGACCCAGCAGAGGAGGCAGCACAGTGGGTATACAGTCAAAATGGAGTTACCCTGTGTGTCTTCAACATTGATTCTGGAACCCGTGATGTCGTATGGCTTCAGGTTAAACATAAATGAGAAAAGCTCCTGCTGATTACCACGTACTGTCCTCCCTCAGCTGATGAATCAGTTCCCCTCCATGTTGAACAACACTTGGATGTACCACCAAAGGTGATAAGGGCACAATATGTACCCTGAAGTGGGGGGGGGGGGGGGGGGGTTCAGTGTCCACCATCAAGAGTGTCTCTGCAGCAGTACTACTGACTGAGCTGGTCAGGTCCTAAAGGACAGAGCTGTTAGACTGGGTCTGCAGCAGGTGGTGAGAGAACCAACAAGAGGGAAAAACATACTCGTGCTCATCTTTACTAATCTGGCAGCAGCAGGTACTTCAGTCAATGACAGTATCAGGAAGACCAGTCAAAGAGACAACATCCTGCCTTCATATTGAGAATAATCTCCATGGTGTTGTGTGTTATGGAATGTATGCGTCAAATGAGACAGACTTCAAACAGATCTAACAACTGAAGACTTGACATCCATGATGTGATGTGGGCCATTTACAGCAGCATAATCGTGACTTCATCGCCCAGCATATCCTCCTATTCCACCATGGTCATCAACACAGGGGATCAACCCTGGGTCAATGGAGAGTGCAGGAGGGCACGTCAGGACCAACACCAGGCATAGCTGAAAATGAGGTGTCAACCTGGTGAAGCCACCAAGCTAACTATTTGCATACCAATCAGCATAAACAGCAAGTGATAGACATAGCCAAGTGATCCCACAATCAATGGATCAGATCAAAGCTCTGCAGTTCTGCCACACTCAATCGTGAATGATAGTGGACAACTGAACAACTCACTGGAGGACGAGGCTCCACAAACATTCCCAACCTGAATGATAGAAGAGACCATCACATCTTTGCAAAAGATAAGGATGAAGCACTTGCAGGAATCGTCAGCCAGAAGTGCTGAGCATGATCCATCTCACACCCCTCCAGAGGCCAGTCTTCAGTCAATGTGATTCACTTCACATGACATCACAAAGTGGTGGGAGACACTGGATACTGCAAAGACTGCAGGCCCTGCTTACATTCCAGCAATAATACTGAAGACATGTGCTCCAGACCATGCGACTCCCCTAGCCAAGCTGTTCCAGTCCAGTTACAATACTGGCATCTACCCAACAATGTGTAAAATTGCCCAGACATGTCCTATACGGAAAAAGCAGGTCAAACCCAAAACAACCAATTCCCACTCCATCAGTTTATTCTCGATCACCAGTAGAAGGTGACATCAGCAGTGGTATTGAGCAGCTCCTGCTCAGCAATAACCTGCTCAGTGACGCCCAGTTTGGGTTCCACCAGGTCTACCCAGCTCCTGACCTCATTACAGCCTTGGGTCAAACATGGACAAAAGAGCTGAGGTCCAGAGGGGAGGTGAGAATGACGGTCTGTGCCATTAAGGCCAATTGGACCGAGTGTGGCATCAAGGAGTCCAAGCAAAGCTGGATCAACGGGCGGGGGGGTGGCGGGGGGGTGGCGAACTCTCCAGTGACTGGAGTCAGACCAGATACATATGAAGAGGAGTGTGGTTGTTGGAGGTCAGTCATCTCAGCTCCAGGGCATCTCTGCAGGCGTTCCTCTGGTTCATGTCATTGGCAAAAACATCCCCAGTTGCTTCAGTATAAGGTCCCCATAAGCACATTTCCTCCCTCATAAAGTTGAAATGGGGATGTTCAGCGATGATTGAACAATGTTCTGCATCATTCACGACTCTTTAGATATTGAAGCAGTTTATGTTCAAATGCAGTGTCCAGGCTTGGGCTGACAGGTGGCCAGTAACATCCGCAGCACACACAGCCAGGCTATGACCACCACCAATAAGAGACAATCTGACAACTGACCCTTGACTTTCAATGGTGTGGCCATCACTGAATGCCACAATGCCAACATCCCAGGGGTTATCATTGGCCAGACATTTCACTGGACTCACCACATAAACACAGTGAATATAAGACCAGTCCAGAGGCTAATTATACTATGGTGCGTGACTCACCTCCTGACTCCCAAAGGCACAAGTCATAAGTGTGTTAGAATACTCCCCACCTGCCTGAAAGGGTGAAGGTCCAACAACACCAAAGAAGCTTGACACCATCCAGGACAAAGCAGCCCTCTTGATTGGCATTACATCCCTCCTCCATATTAGATGCTCAGGAGTAGGTGTGTAAAATCTACAAGATGCACTATAGAAGATCACCAAAGATCCACAGACAACACCTTCCAAATCCACAGCCGCTTCCATCCGGAAGTTCAAGGGCAGCAGATATATGGGAAAACCACCACCTTCAAGTTCTCCACGCAGTCTCTTACCATCTGACTTGGAAATGAATTGCCGTTCCTTCACCATCATTGGGTTAAATCCTGGAATTTCCTCCCTAATGGCATTCTGGGTCAACCCACAGCTGGTGGGCTGCAGCAGTTCAAGAAGGTAACTCACCACCACTTTCTCAAGGGGCAACTAGGGACAGACAATAAATACTGGCCCAGCCAGCAATGCCCAGATCCCATGAATGAATAAATAATGTCCTCTACACTCCTCCATGCTGTCCTTTGTACACATTCATCCTCTGTACTGTGAGATACTCTGACTAGTGACATGGTGAATGACTGTCACTCTGCACTAAGCACTGAGATAAACCTGACAGCCCACAAGTAAACACAAAGTGAATGAGGCTTTAGAAAGTTAGCTCAGAACCAGATGAAGCATCCAAAGTCGATTCATGAAATGGGCGCATGCCCCTGACTGTGAACCAACCTGGCAGAAGCAGGTACGACATCATTGTCACTAATCTCCACAGTGAAGGGTGAGTTAATCTGAAAGCAGCCAGAATGATGTGGTGAGGCTGGGGTTTGGTGATGCCCACACACATGGACAAAATGTGGGAGAGGACAGTGTTGATGGAGCATGCAGTGAAATTGTGTTGATGGTGGCGATGGATGAAGACCTGGAGAAGCAAACAGTGAGTTCCTGCCTCCAGGTAACTGCCCAGGCTTTCCAGTTGGGAACTGGCACCATCTGGTTTCCATAGGAACTGAAGGAAGGATTAGAATCTCCATCGAAATGAGGCCAGCATGAAAATGAGATGGTGATGTCTCACTAGTGTGATTCATAATTCGCTGTTTAAACCAGAAAGGGGGAGTTGGAAATAATTTTCACAACAAAATCTAATGCTTTCATTCTTGCCATATTTTTCAACAGGGCCATCATCATCCTTGTGCCTCATGCAACATGTCTCAACGGCTACCGCCCAGTGGCCCTAACCTCAGTGGTTATGAAGTGCTTTGAAAGGCTGGTCATGACATTAATCAACTGCAGTCTCCCCATTACTCTTGACCAACTCCAATTTGCCTATTGGACCAACTGATCCATGTCAGATGCCATATCACTTGCCCTTCACTCCTCCCCAAATATCTTGACAACAAGAACAGCTACGTAAGAATCTTACTCATTGACTGCAGGTCAGCCTTCAATACTATTATCCCCTCGAGACTGATTACTAAACTTATTGACCTCGGACTAAATCCCACTCTCTGCACTGGATCCTCAATTTCCTGATCCACAGGCCATAATCAGTGAAGATTCGGGACAATATTTCATCCTCACTAACCCTTAACATCAACAACCCCCCCCCCCCCCCCAGGGGTGCATACACAGCCCATTACTGTATTCACTGTATACACATGACTGAGTCACCAAGTACCATATTAATGCCAACCATTAATGCCATTTATGATGACACCACCATAATCAGTCCAATCTCAGATGGTGATGAAACAGACTACAGATGAAAGGTGGAAGACCCAGAAAAATGGTGGACTGAGAACAAACTCGCTCTTAATGCCAGCCAAACCAAGAAACTCATTATTGACTTTCAACGGGATATTACTCATGCCCCCCCCTCCCCCCCACCTCCCCCTCCGCGCCCAACATATTAACAGTACAGAAGTGGAATGAGTGGAGAGTATCAAGTTCTTGGGAGTGGTCATCAACAACTTTCTTGGACTCTTCATGCGAACGCACTGGCTAAAAAGGCCCAGCAATGTCTCTTCTTCCTCAGGCAGCTGAGAAAATTTGGCATGTTGGCGAATATCCTTGCCAACCTTTATAGGTGCCCCATTGAGAGCATTTTGTCTGGATGTATCACTACCTGGTATGGCAACTGTACCATTCAAGATCAGAGACGGTTACCGAGAGTGATGAACTCAGCCCGGACAATCACTAAGACCAACCTCCCATCTATCGAATCAATCTATCAGGCCAGTTGTAAAGGAAAGGCCACCAGCATTATCAAAGATCCATCCCACCCTGGCAATGTTATTCTACAACCAGCCCAGGCCTGAGTACTTGCGATGCTGGTCAGAGGGTGGTGGTTGGTTTGCTGTCCACTGTTTTGACTCCCAAAGGGACTATTAGAGAAAAACAACCAGTAACTTACCAATTCCATGCACAGAACACTTTTTAATTTTGGTTAGAGGAGGAGGATGGGTGGGAGACATGACCAAAGTAGTGTTACGGGTAGGGCAACCAACCAAATATATGACCTTACTTACCCAGCCGTCGTGTGTCCGCTCCTGCTTACCTATACACGAGGTAAGCTTTTAAATGTTTGACTTAGTTTCCCAGCAGCCCTCTGGTCCTCGCTCCCACTGTAAAAATGGAGGTCCCTGGTACTGAAGGGAAGCTTTAAAATGCTCAACGTACTTTCCTGGCATCCTGCTGGTCCTCGCTCCCACTGTACTACCATGGCGTGGAGAAACTATTCCATGTTTTTTTGCAGCCCTCAATATGTCATCCATAATAATGAGTCTCTCGCCAAGATCACCCCATGCCTCCACTTCTCACATTTAAACAACTGCTAAGCCTTATACAGACCATTGTTTGCAGCAAACTACCCAGCTTTCAGGACAACTTCAACCACAACACCACACAACCCTGCCATGGCAACTTTCTGCAGGACATGTCAGACATGAACATGACAATCATACATGGGAACACCACCCACCATGTACACCAAAAATACCCATGTGACTCGGCCAATGTTGTCTCCCTCATGCGCTGCAGGCAAGGATGCCCCAAGGCATGGTATATTGGTGAGGCCACACAGTCACTACAGCAATGGATGAATAGACACCACACAACAATTGCCAGACAGGAATGTTCCCTCCCAGTCAGAGAACACTTCAGCGCTCCGGGATATTCAGCCTCTGATCTTTGGGTAAGTGTCCTTAAAGGCAGTTTTCGAGATACAGAACAATGCAGAATCACCGCGCAGAGACTGATACCAAAGTTCCGTACCCATGAAGCCGATCTCAACCGTGACCTTGAGTTCATGTCCTGCTACAGGTGACCACACCACACAGTTCTGTATCTGTAAAATCTTCCTCACTTTCCTGTTGTGTCAGCATTACCTTGATCAGTTGCTCTGATCTCTTCACCTTATTAAGTTTTGAATTACTTATTACACTCTAACACACTCTCACACAAACACACAGACCCTGTCTCTCACACACACTCTCTCACACACATTGTCTCACGCAAACGCACACACAGACACTCTCACAAAGACACCCATTATCACACACACAGTAAGATGCAGACACACACTCACAGAATGACAAAGACCTTCTCTCATAAACTCTCTCTTGCACAAGCATAAATACACATAGACTCACACAGAATACCTCTCTCTCTCGCACACTCAAAGGATCACACAGAACTTCTCCCTCACACACACATATTCTATCTCACATACACATACTCACACAAGCACACACACAGAACATCTCTCTCTCTGTCTCACTCTCTCTCTCACACATGCAGATACACACACACACACACGCTCACGCACACATGCAGACACACGCACACTTACACGCAGAATCACACAGACCGTCTCTCACACAGAGACGGTCTCTCAAGCACACATATACACACAGTCACAAATCTATGGGGTGAATCATTTCATTCAAGACATTTGTTTATTTGCAGATACTTTTTTTTCAAAAAGCACACAATTTGTAGTCACAGTCAGCCAATATGGAATCCTGTAAATTCCAGCTTTTGGAATAAAACCAGCTGGATTCCAGGTTAATACTCTGGGATAGATTCTGGACAGGGCCTCGCACCTACAATTCAGTGTCTGCCCTGAGATATCACCTTTTTCATAATCCTATCGCTCTGGCTGGTTTTCATGACAGCACAGCACTGACATTGACTTTTTAAACATTTACACACTGTCTAACCCCCTTGGTCACCTGCAGAGACGTATTACCTGATACTCCACTGACACCAGGTGTATGATCTTTTGCTCTCTCTGCCCTTGATCTCTCGGCCGATAAACTCTGTGTCTTTGCCCTGCTCTCTCCCTGCACTTAATGGAGGAGCAGCACTCCGAAAGCTTGTGTGATTTCATGTTGGACTGTAACTGTGCGTCGTGTGACTTCTGACTTTATTTAAATCAAGTAGTATTTGTGCTCCATGAAGTTTAAAACATGTAAACTGAACACCACGAAGATGTTTGATGTCAGCAAATTTTATCAGTGTGAATACTTCAAGGATTTTTACACAGACACTCATTCACACGATGTGGGCATCATCGGGAACGCCAGCATTTGTTGCTGATGCTGAATTGCCTCTAAGAAGGAAGGAACAACTTCAAATGGGGTCACATCGATGACTGTCATCCCTGTCTTTTAAATATTACACAGATTGAGCAGTTTAAATGTTCCTTGTTGTGAGCATGTTAAACAATATTTGCTGCAATGATTTCAGTAACATTTGCTGTAACCACTTTATATCATAGTTTTGCTTTGTTTATGCACTTACAACCAGCGAAAGTTACATCCATGGTGAGGATTTAAGAGATTTCGGATAGAAGCCTTCTTTAAGGGCACTTCAGAAATTTTCCACAGGGACATCTGCTGCAGAGTGTTCCTCAACATGAGGACTGAGGCGCAGTGTCGATATGGGCTGATTTGTGTACTTTCCCAAAAGGAAACATTGTGTTTGTCTCACTGATCCAGGAAGGACTGGTCGATTGCACTGTGTCCGGTTCAAGGATCATGAGGAGTGTTGACTGAACCTATTCTGTGTGTCTCACAGACGTCAGAGAGAGCAGACTGACCTCACTGTGTCCTTATCACTGACCGAAGGGGTTTGGATTGTTCAATTGTGATCCCGGAGTGCATCAATCCATCTCATCATTTCATACATTTCACAAATCGAGCAAAAGGGTATTTTACCATGTTCTTCAGCTGTTCTCTAAACTTAGTCTGGGTCACGGCATATATACACGTGTTTGAACAGCTACTCAGGAGCTGGAGAATGAATCCTATATCTCGTGAAAAGTAATGTAAGTATAGGAAGGGCTGATGAGGGGCTCTGGCCCGAAACGTCGAATTTCCTGTTCCTTGGATGCTGCCTGACCTGCTGTGCTTTAACCAGCAACACATTTTCAGCTTACTAATGTAAATATACAGCCTTATACCCCAACCGATACACGTGTCTCCACGTAGAATACACCAGAAACATTGATCATAACAGGATGAAATTCCCTGAGGTAATAAACATTATAATGATGGATTTCCTTCGGCTCTCCAAGTGTCGGTCCTTGGAATGCTGCCCCCTGCTGTCAGACTGGAGTCTCCTGCGGGCTCTGCTGGCCACTAAAACGTATCTCCCAGTGAATGCATTGAGCAGCAGAATCAGAACAAATGGGAGTGCTGGGGTTAGAATATAGTGAATCAGCTCAATCGATCCTCAGACTCGCGATATTGTAACAAAATTTTTGCCAAACAACTTCCAAGGCTGATTCTTTAAACTATACCAAGGTGGGAACATAAAATACCAGGAAATGTTCTTCAAACAGCTGAGCACAGTTATTGTTCCCAGAACCACGGCTGTTGTTTTCTCAGTGCAATAGTTGTCTTTCATCTTTTGACAACAAATGGCCACAAATCGATCAAAGGTGAAAGTGATCATGAAGCAGACAGAGCAGTGCATTCCAATTCCCTCTATCCTCCTCAAGGAATTCACTACATCCCAGCTGCCTGGGCATTTCTTTCTTCTCCTTATTTTTCTTGATCACGGCCTCAATAACTCGAGTCGTTCAGGCCTCTCTACTCTTACCCGTCACTCTTCAATGCTGGCCATGAACTCTTCATTATCTCAGTTCAGAAACTCTCCCACTTTAGCAAACTTCATTTGACTGTAAACAGTCTTCCCCAAACTCTTTTGAAAGTTCTGATCTAATCCCATCAAAACTGGCCTTGCCCCAATTTACAACGTAACTTGTGGACCTGACCTATATTTTCCTTAATTATTCTAAAACTTAAGGGATTCCGGTCATTGGTTCCAATGTGCTCCCCTATGAACACTTCCGTCACTCGCCCTGCCTTATTTCCAAAGAGGAGGTCATGTTTTGTCACTTCTCTAGTCAGGCCATCAAATACAACATGAAAAATTCTTCCTGAACACTCCTGATAAATTTCTCTCCATCCAAGCCCTTAAAGCTGTGGCAGTCCCAGTCGATTGTAGGAAACTTAATATCCCCTGCTGTTCAACCCAGTTGTTGCTTCAGCTCCTCTATCTCGTGCTGACTACTGGGAGGCCGAGAGTATGATGCTACCAAAGTGAACTCCCCCTTTTTACCTCTCAGTTCTCCCCATACAGACTCAGTGTCAAAGCCTGAAGAGCGTCCTCTCTCTGAGTCCTGCAATGATGTTCTCCCTCATCAAAAACACAACACTCATCCTCTCTTGCCCCCCCTTTTATCCATCCTAATGCATTTACACACTGGAACATTGAGCTGCCAGTCCTGTTCCTCCCTCAGCCGTATTTCTCCAAAAGCAATAACGTCCCAGTCCAATGTATCCATCCATGCCCTGAGTTTATTTCCCTTACCTGTTCGGCTTCTTGCACTGAAACAAATGCAGTTGGACCCAGCCTCTCCTTGCTTCCTGCGCGTGATTGACTGCTCTTTCTAGGACTGGGATTACCAACACTGCCTCTACTGTTTAACTTGTTCTCATTGACTTCTGTACTGTCATCAAACTTCTCTTACATCTTTCTGCTGCTTTAGGTCCCATTCCATTGCCTGGCACATTTAAACTCTTGCAAGTGGCTACAGCAAATCTCCCCACCAGGATACTGGTGCACATTCAGGTCAGGTACAACCTGTCCTTCTTGTACAAGTCACCTCTGTCCCAGAACAGATCCCAATCATGCAAGAACCTGAATCCCTGTCCCCCGCACCAGCTCTCAATCCCAACATTACTTTATTCCGATTCTCACTCCTGCTTGGCACCAGAACTAGTTCAGAAATTACTAAACTTGTGACCCTACATTTTAACCTTCTGCCTAATTATCTGTCATCACTCTTCAGGACCTCATCTCTTTCCCTCCCTATCCATTGATACCAATGGTACAATGACCTCTGGCTGCACACCACCCCTATAGGAATTCCCTGCAATGCTCAGAGATCTCTTCAGCCCTGGCACCAAAGAGGCAACACACCATCCTGGAGTCTCCCTCACAGCCACAGATTACCTGTCTGTGCCCCTGACTAGTGCGTAACCTACTATTAACGTTCTCTTGTACTTTACCTGACCCTGGTCTGCATTATGCCTGTCGTGGTACCACAGACATGACTGCTGCTGTCGTACTCCCCTGAGAGAAGTTATAGCCCCCAACAGTATCCAAAATGGTACACCTGTTGGAGAGGGGAATAGCCACTGGAGACTCCTGCACTACCTGCCTCTCCTGGCAGTCACCCATCTCCCTGACTGAACCTGTGGTGTGGCCACATCACTGTAACTAGAGTCTATCACACTCTTTGCCCCCTTCATGCTCCTCAGAGTGTCCAACTCCCTCTCCAACTGAACCACCGCGGTCTGTGAGGAGCTGTAGCCTATTACACTTCCTGCAGACACAGTCATCAGGGATACTAGACTATTCCCTGATCTCCCACATCTGGCAGGAGGAGCAGACCATTGTCCTACCTGCCAACTCTGTCACCTCACAGTAACACAAAGAACAGAATCTTATCTTGCCCTTACCTCATTGCTGATCCCCCTCCTCACCGAAGCCCTGTATCCACCAAAACCCACACTTAAATCTCCAGCAACACTTCAACCCCAAAGCAGCCCTTCTCAAAACGGCCAATCGGCTGGAGCTTGATTCCTTTACATTCACTTCCCAGGGGTGGCTGATTTCCGAACCCTCCTCAGTTGCTTCTCAGCAGCGCTTTTTGTTAACTTGGGGAGTTCTTGGATAATTCAGGAAGTTCAGCCATTTCTGCAGCACATTGGTGTCTCTAAAAAGTGATAGCATACCTGCCAGGGTGACAGTGACCTGTGATGTCCCCATTGCCTTGATACGGTAGCTATGGGTTACCATTCACTTGTGGTGATGGAACGGTGTGCAGTGATAGGAATGGCTGGCTCCAGTCCCTGTAATGTCAGATTTGCAGCCGGACAGAGCCTGACAGACAGAGCTGATTGTAAAGGGTGAACACATCGATGTGGAAAACATTTTATTTATAATAAAATGTTGCCCGTGCCACCAGGACATCTTCTTTCTTACTCTTCCTCAAGGTTGTAGAAAGAAGAGGCTATCACTTACCCTGATGGAATGGGGAAGGTCATCGCCCTGCTCACAGTGTTGCTGGGCTTTACCTGAGACAGCTGAGACCTCTGTCCAGGCTGACAGAGTCTAGGACCATGGCCTCCTCAAGCAGTCCAGGGGTGATGAGGACATCCATCCTCTGTTCCACCCAAACTGCCAGATCCCTGTCTGCTCGAAGCCCCTCGGCAGCAAATTCAGGATCAGGCTCCATACTTCACAAGGCCGCTGGCTCATGCTCTCATGAAATGGTGTCCATCTGGACGTCAAAAACGGTGCCAGACGTGTGTGAGCTGGAAGCAGCGAGCTTGCAATGTAATTCCCTGAGGACACTCACCGTTCCTGGCTGGACAAGGAATGGCGTGGGAAGTGACAGACAGTTTGTGAAACTGTAGCCAGACCATGACATCGGCGGCAGCAAAGGGACTCGGTGGAGTATGTCCCAGGAGGAGGCTGACCGACACTCCAGGTCAGCTCTAGGCCCAGGGAACGAAGAGTTTACAAGCGGGACTGTTGCCTTTTCTTTTGGCTCTTTGTTTTATTTCTTCTCTTTTGTTTATGTCTGGCTTTTTATTCTGTACTTTCAGATGGCGCCTGAGAAAGGTGACTTTGTAAACCTTTGTCTGCACTCCTGTACTTCAGTACATGTGACAATAAAGTCGAATTTTGACACAGAGTTAAGACATTGATAAAGTGCTTAACTCAAAATAAGGATATTTGTCATTATACAATGAATTATGATGATCTGGAATGCACTTGCATGAAAACAGTTTAGAAACAGATCCAATAGGAGTTTGCAAGGGAATTGTCAAGTACTTGAACAGCAAACATGTGTCCAGCTGTGGGGAAGGAGAGGGACAGAGCAACTAATGCTATTACACAGTGGTCTGAGTACAATCTGCCTGTAATGTTTCTGTTATTATAAAATTCCGTGAATAAGGGAGTGATCGAAGAAGAAGAGAACCCAGCAAAAGGAAAAGAGATAGGAAAGCAAGACGTGGAAGAGGGAGAGACGAAAATTGAAAGAAATTAATTTTTCGAACGGAATTGGATAAAACAAAACTAGAAGGAGATACAAAGGCTGCTCAGGCTGGTACCTTTTCACTGAAGGGTAGAAGGTTAAGGGGTGACCTTACAGAGGTTTAGAAAATCATGAGGGGCAGATATAAGTTGAATGGCAGGTGTCTTTGGCCTCAGGTGGGGCACTATTTAAGGAGACGCATTTTAAAAGTGAGTCGAGAAAGATTTTAAAAAGGCGTGGGGTAATTTGTTTTTACAAAGAGAGTGGTTTGTCTGTGGGATGAGCTTCCAGAGGAAGTGATGGATGTGGGTACAGTTGCACAGACATTTGGATCAATACATGAAAGGAAAGGTTTGTAGGGGTATGGTAAAACCTCAGGTAAGGGTTCAAGGGAGCCCTGACGTTACAAACATTTTGGTTCAACCTGCTCCAGGGAGCTGGGTGAAGGAGAGTAATTGGAAACTGAATTTGTGATGGGAACTAAAGACAATGGCGTTGGACTTCTCAAGATTAAAGTAAGAATAACAGGAGTCTAGTGGTTTATAAATGTACTGGGTTGGTGGGGGGGAGATAGAGACTTAGTGACAGCAGGAGCAGCAGGAAGGATAATGGGAAATGACAAGAACAGTAACAAAGTTAATTCACGATTAACATAATTAATATCTGGACACTTACTCGGAATACCAACAGCAGCGAGAGTCGGCTAATAAATGTGTTGATTAATCAATAGTATGTATCGGATCAGACGTTGCAAATACATCAGTTGATAATTTGCAGAAAAGTAGTCAATTGTCGCAGAGAGGCTCCTGCCCATTGTAGGAACATTGTAGTCTGCTCCCCTCAGATTCTGATCTGTCATCTTTCTCTGTTTCAGAAATGTTGTAGCTGAGACTCATTTATTAATAGAAGGAGGAATCCATCCAGTGACTCAGTTAGGGCCCACGAAGATTGACATTAATTACAGTCACTGAACAAAGAGGTTCATTGAACTCCTTTCAATCCAGTGCCTTTGTCCCAGATAAAGTAAACTTTTTTTTCCCCCTGGTCTGGATAGAATGTGTGAAGGTTGTTGAGTAAAGGAACAATGAGAATATGGGAGAGGACCACGTGGACTGGAAGTTTGGAATAGTGCCCCCGATGATCCAAGATAAAATAAAGCTTTGTTCTTTTGAAGAACAGTTTAATGAATGATAGCTTTGATAAAGTGTTCTTTGATAAAGACACCAGAACATGCTGAGTTTAGCATGTTTCGTATTTAATGTCGAGTCTTTCAAATAGTGAGGTGCTCTTTAATTGACATTTTATAATAATTCAAACATGTCGATTGAAGGACCAATGGCATTCTGAGTTTCACACTGACTGAGGGATATACCTCAGAGAGAAAGACTGAGCAGGTAATGTTTGGGGACATGGAGAGGGTTTTCGTGGTGCAGTGATAGTGTCCCTAACTCGGGGCCAAGAGATCTTGGGCTCAAATCCCACCTGCTCCAGAGGTGTATCATCTTGGAGACAGATTGAATAAAAGGCGACAGGAAGATATTCTGTTCTTCCCTCGTGGCCAGTATTAGGAACGTTGATCTACGTAAATACATATACTAATGCCATCCACAAATTTGTTACATAGGAAGGACATGATTTCAAGGTATATGAAAGACAAGAGCGACAGAAAGGCGGTGAAAGTGTGGAGGGCAGGATCAGACATCAGAAGATCATTTAAAACAAAATATTGCTGATGCTGCCAAACTAAAACGACAGAGAATGCTGCAGAATCTCAGCAGATCAAGCAGCATCCATGGAGAGGGCAACAGAGATAATGCTTCAATTCAGAGTTGACATGGTTGGGAAAATGGGTTCTTTTATACTTTTGACAGCAGCAAAAGACGGGTGAAATGGTGTCGTCGTCCTGTGTAAAAGGCTTAGAAATTGTTAACAGTGTTTAAAGAGGAAAAGAAAAGTGAAATGGGTATAAGTTAAGGTATGAAAAGGAGCGTATTAATCCTCACTACAAGGAGGAAATAAGACACAAACAAGAAAGCGCATGTGAAAAGGATCTTGGAACGTAAAAGAAAGGAAGACATTTTAGAAATTAATGAGAACTGCAGAACAGACGTTATACAGTCAAAATCAGAAGTTGTGGAGATCGACATTGAGTCGTCGTGGCTGGTAGGTTCCTCTGTGGAAAATGTGACATTGTTCCTCAATTTTGTGCTGTGCATTGTTCCCATTCTCCCATTAACTGCTCTGTCAGTCTCATTCATTGCACACCACTTCCATCTAGTGGCCATGACACTGTCTCTCCCTCTCACTGTATCTCTGTCTCTGTGTGTGTGAGTGTCTCTCACTCTCTGTGTCCTATGGGTATCACCAGCATCTCCACCACCCCCACAGTGACGTGGCCGTTTCCCACACAAGCCATCTCCTCCCCCGTGAGGACGAGAGTACTGAGTAAAAGACACTCGACCAGCTCAGACCCTGAGACCTCGGTGGCAGGGTAAGCCATAGAGAGTGTGGCAGCACAAGCTGGAGAGCACCTCACTGCCACAGCTCTGCAGCTGGCTGAGGAAGAAATGCCCCAGGCCGCTGGCACTTGGAGGGACCAGCAGAGCCCAGGCAACTGCTCAGACAGGAGAGGGGCCCGTGGTGTCAGCAATCAGGACCCACATCTGAATGTACAAGGAGGAGTGGCAGACGGGGAATTGGGACACAATGGACCCCATTACCCAGAGGCTGTGGCAGGGCAGTGAATCCTGAGGGTATTTGATAAGGTGTCACATCAAACTTATGGCAGAAAAGAAAAGCTCATGGCATTGTGGGTAATGTAGTGACCTGGATAGAAGATTGGCTGGTGAACAGGAAGCAGTGAGTAGGAATAAGTGGGTCTTTTTCAGCCTGACAGGATGTGACAGCGGTATGTCACAGGGGTCAGTGCTGGGCTGTCAACGCTTTAAAATTTACAGATTTGATTCTGACAGACCACAAACAAAGAACAAAGAAACTTTACAGCCCAGGAATAGGCCCTTCAGCCTTCCAAGCCTGAGCCAATCTAAATCTATTGATATAGATGAAAGTGGAAAATATAGGATCAGTAGGCTAAAAGTTGGTTGCATAGGTCAGCATAACATCACGGGCCAAAGGGCCTGTACTGCGCTGTAATGTACCATGTTCTGTGTTCTATAGGCCAGTTAGCTTAATATCTGGAGTCGGGAAAATTCTGGAGCCTATTGTTAAAGAAGGAATAATGAGACATCTGGATGGAACAGGTTCTGTTAGGCAGATGCACATGGATTCAGGAGGGGAAGGTCATGTTTGACAAACTTATTGGAATTCTTTGAGGATGTTACAAGTGCAATGGTTGGAGGCGAGCAGGTGGATGTTGTACATTTGGTTTTCTGGAAGGAGTTCGATAAGGTACCGCATAAAAGCCTTATCCATAAGATAAGAATTCATGGAATTGCAGGGAATGTACTAGCATGGATAGAATACTGGTTCACCATGAGAAAGCAGAGAGTTGGGATAAATGGGTGTTTATTTGGTTGGATATCAGAGGTGAGTGGGGTACTGAAGGTGTCAGCATTGGGCCTTCAACTGTTCATGATGTATACAAACGATTTGGAAGAGGAGACTGAGTGTAACGTGTCCAAATTTGCTGATGACATTAAACTGAGTGGGAAGCCAAACTGTACTTAGGATCTGGAGGGTCTGCAGAGAGATTTAGATAAGTTAAGTGAATGGGCAAGGGTCTGGCAGTTGGAGTACAATGTTGGTAAATGTGAGGTTATCCACTTTGGAAATAAAAATGGGTCAGAGTGTTATTTAAATGGTTAAAGACTGCAGCATGCTGTTGTGCAGAGGGAGTTAGAAGTGCTCGTACATGAATTGCTAAATATTGTTTTGCAGGTATAGGAAGTAGTCAGAACGGTGAACGGAATATTAGCGTTCATTGCTAGAGAGATTGAATTGAGGAGCAGGCAGGATTTACTGCAATTGTACAAGGTGTTGGAGAGGGCGTACCTGAAGTGTTGTTCTCAGTTCTGGTCTCCTTACTGAGGAAGGATATACTGGGTTTGCAGGTGGTGCAGAGGAGGTTCACCAGGTTAATTCCAAAGATGAGGGGATTACCCAATGAAGAGAAGTTGCGCTTCCTGAGACTGTACTCTCTAAAATTTAGAAGAATGAGAGGAGAGCTTAGAGAAACCTATAAAATCATGTAAGGGATAGATAAGATTCAGGCAGGCAATTTGTTTCTGCTGGTGGGTGAGACTAGGACTGGAGACATGGCCTCAAGATTAGGGAGAGTAGATTTCGGACAGAGATGAAGAAGAACTGCTTTTCCCGGAGAGAAGTGAATCCACGGAATTCTCTGGTCAAGGAAGCAGTGGAGGCAGCTTCATTAAACATATTCAAGTCACAGTTGGATGGGTTTTTAATTTGTAGGGGCATGTAGGGTTATGAGGATAATGCAAGTGAGAGGATGGATAGATCAGGCATGATGTTAACGAATGACAGAGTAGGCTCGATGGGCCAAATGGCCTACTCCGGCTTCTGTTACTCTGAAACTGTGATACTATAATTGTTATGTAGGTACCGCAAGGATTCAGGAAAAACTAATGCAATGCTGCGGTTTATCATGCGAGGAATTTAATGCTGCAGTGTGGATGTTATGCTTCAGTTATACGGCACAATGGTGAGACCACATCCAGAGTCCAGTGGACAGTACTGGTCACTGTGCATACAGGTTGCTAACATGGTGGAAGCTTCTCAGAGTAGGTATTTTGGACTGATACTTGGAATGTGCTGATTACCTGATGAGGAAAGGCTGGACAGTCTAGGCCTGTAAACTGGGGTGTGCAGAAGTGTCAGAGGTGATCGTCCACACAAAGGTTTTGAGTCAGACCAAGTTTGAGAGCTAACACAATCGGGGAACTCCATTCACTCTGACTTGGTTTGATGATGTCTCTGTTGAGCATTGCATCCACTTCCTTCTGCACCTGTGCTGCTTTGAGAGGATTAATCCTGTATGGGGTGTTGTTTTATTGGAACCGCATTCCCTAATTCCTCCTCATGAACAATAGCATTCGTCATCCCCATTCTATTGCTGCATATGTCCTCATACTGCTGCAACATCCACTTCAACTGGGTTCTTTGTTGCTGAGACAGATCGCGCTCTATCTTATGACATTCTTCAAGGACATCCTTATTATTTGACACATTTTGAGGCACATCAAAATCCATGCCATCTAGATTTGACTCCTCACTCTGTGGGGCAGTAACTAATACTTGTTTCTACAGTTCCCTGTCTCTATTATTGTAAGGTTTCAAGATATTCACATGACATACCAGACACAGTGTATTTTCTATCCAGTATCTTTGCTAGATAGTTTACCTGAATCAACTTCTTCTCATTTTCATAGGGACCACTAAACTTGACTTTGAAGGGATCTCCTACCACTGATGACAAAACTAATACTTCATCTCCATAGGAAAACATCTGAACTTCAGAGTTTTTTTTAAAAAAATCTGCCACCTGCTTCATTCAATGCTGTGCCCTCTTCAGATGCTGTTCAGCTAACTTACCTATTTGATTTAATCTTTGCCCCACCTCAGACACATAATCTCAAGTGTGAGATCTCTGACTTCATTCATATCAATTTTTCCTTAATTAATTTTAAAGGCCCTCTCACTTTGTGTCCAAATATTAACTCATAGGGAGTAAACTGAGTCGATTCATTCGAGGGCATCTCTAATGGAAAACAATGCGAATAGGATACCTTTATCCCAGTCATTCAGTTTATCCTGACAGTAAGCCCTTAATATGGTTTTCAGGGTCTGATGCCACCTTTCCAAGGCTCCCTGGTATTCTGAATGGTATGCACTTGATTTAAAGTGCTTTACACCTAAACTATCCAAGATTTCCTTTAATAGTTTACCAGTAAAAATGGACCCTACCTCTGACTGAATCTCCCTGGGTAGTCCATACCAAGTAAAGAACGCCACCAATTCCTCCACCATCCTTTTACCTTGAACACTTCATAAGGAAATTGCCTCTGGAAATCTGGTATACACTTCCATCATGGCTAGCAAATACTTGTTTCCACTTTTAATTTTAGGGAGAGGACCTATGCAATCAATCATAACTCACTTGAAAGGCTTTTCAAATGTGGAAATTGGCAACATAGGTGCTGGTTTTGATACTAATTTAAAAATCACACAACACCATATTATAGTGCAACAGGTTTATTTGGAAACACTAGTTTTCGGAAGGCTGTTTCGGAAGCTAGTGGTTGTGTCGTACTTTATTACTGCCTGTGGCCTACGTATCATTTGGCACTTATGACATCTTCAACAAACTTCAACCACATTCATCTCTATGCTGTCCAGGCCAACAGAAGTGGTTTTGTATCTTAGCTTGAATCTTCGTCACACCTAAGTGACCTCCTGCAGGTAATTACTAGAGACACAATCTGGTGCACTTTCCCCATTTCTCCACTGCACTAACCTGCCGAGGTCTCCAATTTCACATTAGGATTCTCTCCTTAAGAGAATAACTCTTGGGAATATATTCTGATTTCTTTACTGAGTATGCATCATGATATAGATACTTTATCATCACCTCTTTTATTAATCTTTCAGGAATAAACACCGTTGCCTGGCCCTCTGTCTGTTCAGTTTTTTCTGCACCATTACATCAAACAGGGTGTCCACAAACTGGACCTCTTCGTTTTCATCTTTCACTTTAGTTTCCTTATCGTTGTAACTTATGATAGTGAGATCTTGTTATTCCACAGTCTGGATAAATTTCAGTGTGTTTTTCTTTTAAGTCCTCAGTTCCCAGATTTTTCTTTGGCTTCTCCACCACAAGGGGCGTCACTCCCACCTTGGTTCCTGCTAATTCGTTTTCCAGAACAATCTGTATTCCTGGAAGTGGCACTCTGTCAATCACTCCCCCTATCGCTTCCTCAGTTTTTATTTGACTCTCCAACCTGATCTTTCTCAGTTCAAGATTAGGTTTCTCCCCATCTATTACACAAATTATCACCCTTTCAGGTATCTGTTCAGAAAGAGGGAAAATACTTTCATTCCTTAGTATTAGAGGCTGACCAGATTCTGTATCTCTTGAAATTGTAACTTCTTTCCTGTCTCTCTCTGTTTTTCCTGAGTAAGCTTTATCTACAGAGGTGAAGACTTCATTGAGATCAGTCACTAACTCAATACTTGGTCCCTGCCTATTCTGTGCACTCTCCTGCAGCTCCTTGACCTCTTTTCTGGTTTCCTTTAATTCTTCCACTAATCCCACTGGTTTAGCTTCTTTTACCACATCTTTTCCCACAGCTCCTTTCTTCAACATATAGCACTGGGACTTTACATGTCCCACCTTACCACAGTGGAAACACCTGAGGCCGTTCACCTCCTTTTCACCACTATGGGCTTCCTTTTTCACCTGTGGTAAGCTATTTCCAGGGTATCTAAATTTTCTTTCCATCCACATGTTGAAGTTTCTGTTCATCCACATAAGTTGTTATCATCTCTGGAAGTGAGTTTTTAAACTCCTCCCACAGAATAATCTCTCTAAGAGCTTCATATTTCTTGTCCATTTTGAAGTCCTGCTATGTTTAACAAAATTGGTTTGTTTAATTATTTTGAACTCAGCGTAAGTCTGACCTGGTTCCTTCTAAACTTTTTTGAACCGGTGTCGATACGCTTCTGGAACCAATCACAGGGACTCTAAGGAGCCTGTTTGACATCTGCATCATCTCTTGACCTCTTATCTGACAGCGCTGCAAACAGCTCGCTAGCTCTGCCCACCAGATTTGTCTGAAGTAGCATTACCCACAAGTCCTCTGGCCACTCCAGCTGTCTCGCCAGCTTTTCAATTGAAACAACAAAAAAGATTTGACATCTTACTCATCGAAATGTGGCAGAATTTTAACAGATTTGTATACATCCCTACCCTCTCCCTTCATCTCCATCCTATTAACTTGACTTTCCTGACTAATTCGCAACTTCAGAAGTTAAAACTCTCCCTCTTCTCTCTTTCTATTTGTTCCGTTAAGAATTTTCTCTCCATTTCTTTCTCCTCTCACTCATACTGCTTCATCTACCATTGAATTTTAGTCATTTCCGAAGACTCTAATGGCCTTTGCAACACATTTAAATGCTGAGTTATTTTGGTAATAACCTCAGCAGCTTTTCCTTGCTCAACTTTTCCACAACTCCCAAAGTCACGTCTTCCAACTCCGGAAAACATTATGGTTCTGAAAGTGCCATTTCTCTTACTTTTAATCGAACTACCTACAATTAGCCGAAAATAAACAGACTTTCTCACCTAAGTTAAATTTAGCTCATCCCAAAGTGTGTTTAAACCTGTTCATTCAGATCCCAGACCTGATGTGTACAAATCTATCTACATCTGCCCAACCCTGTCCAGATCCTGGACCTGAGCTCCCAGTCTGTTATGACGCGGAGATTGAAACCCTCAGTTAATTAAAACGGAAACACCCAGAGAAGGTCGTCTCACCTCACAATCTGTTCAAAATATGAGGGAGCGAAAGAAAACTCCTGATTTCCACTTTGCAAAGAAAAAGTAACAAGTTATTTTCCCAACTCTAACAGTGAACATGAAACAAAAACTACCAATTAAGCTGAGGGGGTGGGCTGGGGGTGTGGGTGTGTGTGGACTGTGGGAACAAAGGCAGGATGGGGTCGGACAGGGGTGGGGTTGGGGTGTGGACTGTGTGCCGGGACAGCATGGTGTCAGACGGTGGTTGGGTTGGATGGGATTGGTGGGAGGGGGCGGATGATGGGGGAGGGGTGTGGAGCCCACATGCTGTATGCTGCTGCCTAGTCTGCTGAACAGAAAGCGGACTTTGCAAGTGTTGGCTGTGTCAATCCCAGTTGGGGGAGGGTGGAGCGTGGGGCAAGCGGGAGGGTTCAGCAATGCTGCAGGTCCCTGACACAGAAACAAACTCTGAGACAGAAAGAGGGAGCAAGGCAGGCAGAGCGAGGAAAAAAGAAGCTTCAGTAAATCAATTATCTGCCCGTCTCATTCAGTTAATCGAGGTTCCTCAGTGCATATGCACACACACATGCACACGTACACACACACACACCTGTACACATCGAGTTAGCAAAAGACTCACAAACATACACACACTCAGATAGCTATACACAAATACAGTTATACACAGCTATCTGTATACATGGAGATAGCAATACACACACCTTGGCATGCATAGACAGTTATACTGACATAGGCACCGCACAAGTATAGATTTGAGGAGCTAATTGGTCTACTTTTGCTCCTATTTTGTCTGTTTATATGTAAGTTTGGTTTGCCAAGTAGACTCACATTGTAGGATACTGGTGAACAATGGAAGATACATAGTTTAATAGACAGAGCCCTGTTCTTTGTCGATGAATAAAACATGTACATGTACTACATCTGTTTCAATTCAAACAAAATCGACCACAGCCATTTGTTAAGGGCAATGCCCTATTTTGTCAGAGTCAATCTACTTCGTTTAAAATTTAAACAAAGCCTGCAGGTTAATCATCAATCATCAGGAATAAACACTTCAAATGTTCCCATTGCATTGTATTCTTGCAGATTGTCCTGATGAGAGTCATAGAAAAAAACTCTGCAAGACATCATTTTCCATCAATACTCAAGTGCTGCAATACCAAATAACTATTACGTTTTTTTTTACCAAGTACTTTTGCTTATTTGTATCAGATATTATTTATGGCACATGAAGTTTAAAATATAGAAACTGAATATCAGCAAGATGGTTTCTATCAGTTTTACCAGTGTCAACTCTGGAAAGGCTGGTATTTTGTTTTCACTGGAGCAGAGGAGGTTGAGGGGTAACCTTACTGAGGTTTATAAAATCAGTCGGGACGTGGATAAAGTGAATGACAGGGATGAGGGAATTCAAAATCAGGAGTTATATTTTAAAGGTGAGAGAGGAAAGATGGAGAAAGGGCATAGGGGACAATTTTTGCATAGAGAGTGATTGTATTTGGACTGTGCTCTCAGAGATTGTGATGGATTCAGGTACTGTTACACCATTACAAAGACATTTGGATAAGTACCTGACCAGGAAAGGTTTGGAGAGATATTGTCCAAGTGCAGGCAGATGGGAATAGTTTAGATGGGAACATTGTTGGCATAGTCTAGATGTACTGAAAGGTCTATTTCCATGCTATATGACTCTGACTTAACGCAAGAAGTGATGTACAGTGTCAATTGGGGCCAACCTGTGTCATTTACCCAGGGCAAGCATTGTATGTGTCTCATTGACCCAAGAAGGACTGATCGATTGCACTGTGTCTGTTTCAAGGATCATGGGGAGTGTTGACTGAACCTACTCTGTGTGATCTCACAGCTGTCAGAGAGAGCAGACTGACCTCACAGTGTCTCATTACTGACCCAAGGAGCCGGATTGTTGGTTTGTGTGGGAGAATGCTTGAGTTGGTTTAAAACAAAATGACAGTAGCTGAATGCATATTGCAGAAGTATATTGCAGGGGTGGGTATATGGTACAGTGATAGCGTCATGACTTCGTAGGCGGGACGGTGGCATGGTGGTACCACTGCTACCTCACAGTGCCAGAGACCTGGGTTCAATTCCTACCTCAGGTGACTGTCTGTGTGGAGTTTGCACATTCTCCCCGTGTCTGCATGGGTTTCCTCCAGGTGCTCCGGTTTCCTCCTACAGTCACAAAGATGTGTGGGTCAGGTGAATTGGCCATGCTAAATTGCCCGTAGTGTTAGATGAGGGGGTAAATGCAAGGATATGGGTGGGTTGCGCTTCGGCGGGTTGGTGTGGACTTGTTGGGCCAAAGGACCTGTTTCCACAATGTAAGTAATCTTAAAAAAAAATCCAGTTTGTTTGTTGGCACTTGTGCAGTGTGGGAGGGGAAGCCATAAGGGAGTAAAGAACGTGTGGAAAACCGACATTGACAGGATGTAGAAAGAGGAGGGTCTGATCAATAAATTGGCAAGCACCCTGGAGTTTGAGTGAACTGATTGGAGGAAACTGAGGGGTGTGGAGTGAGTGTAAAATACTGAGAATGGGAGCCTGGGGCGAGCAGTTCAAGCACGTTCAGGCCAGTCTGGGCCGTTAGAACCAGAAGAAAGTGAGTGCTTGTGTTACATGCGAAGTGTGAACAAAAAAAAGTAAAACTAACCATTCCTCATGGCCTCGTGTGTGCTTCATTGGGAAAAATTACAAAGCAATAATTCTCAAACTGAAGAATTGGTGATCCCAGAATACATCAATCCATTGCATCATTTCATGCACGTCACTAATCGAGCAAAAGGGTATTTTATCATGTCCTTCAGCTGTTCTCTGAACTTAGTCTGTGTCACAGCATATATACACGTGTTTGTGCAGCAACTCAGGAGCTGAAGAATGAATCCTATTTCACGTATAATGTAGCTAAAAACAATAGCCTTGTATCCTAACCAAAACATTCGCTTACAAACAGAATACATCAGAAATATTGACCATAACAGGATGAAATTCCCTGAGATAACAAACATTAAAATGATGGATTTCCTTCGGCTCTTCAAGTGTCGGTCCTTGGAATGCTGTCCCCTGCTGTCAGACTGGAGTCTTCTGCGGGCTCTGCTGGCCACTAAAATGTACCTCCCAGTGAAAGCATTGAGCAGCAGAACCAGAACAAATGGGAGTGCTGGGGTCAGAATATAGTGAATCAGCTCAATCGATCCCCAGATCGGAGAAATTTTGACATATTCCTTTGCTAAACAAAACCAAGGCTTGTTCCTCAGCCAATACCGAGGTGATAACATAAAATATCAGGAAATGGTCTTTAAACAGCTGAGCACAGTTATTGTTCCCAGAACCACGGCTGCTGTTTTCTCAGTGCAATAGTTGCCTTTCATCTTTTGACAACAAATGGCCACAAATCGATCAAAGGTGAAAGCGACTGTGAACCAGACAGAGCAGTCCATAGCTGCAAAAACCAGGGTGGCATGGATGTTACACACGGGGATGGTCCGCAGAAACATAATTTCAATTCTGTATGTAATGGGAATGTGTCTCAATATCAGATCAATGATTATGAGCAGTATGTCCACGGCTGCCATGGCCACCAGGTAGCGTGTGATACATTTAGAAAGACCGCACTTTCTCTGCGATAAAATCACTATTGTCAATATGTTAACTATGAAAAAAGGAAAATAAGCATGAACATGTTATGTTAGGCTGAGTTTAAAGTTAATAATTTACGTGAGTGATTGGGATTTCCAAATGTTTATTGCATCTGATAAAAACGTTATAAATGAACTTAACAAACATTGGATGCATTGAACGGCTATGTTGTGCCTGTCTCTTGAATATCATTCCAGGAATAAATATAAATAAGGTATTGAAAGGAATGGATGAATTCAAAACAATAATTATCACTAAGAATGGTTGCTCAGAAAAGTACTGAAAACAAAAGCTGACATGTCCCTGGTTCTGCATCCAATGGTTGTCAAAAGAATGCGATAGCAGATGCACTGGTTTTAACATTTCCAAAAGTCCTGAATAGCTGGTGAGAATGGAGAGCAGCTGCTTCGCCAATCACAGGTAATTGTGATTGGTGATTGAAGGGTGGGGGTGGGGGCAGCATGCAGCTGCGTATTGTTGCAAGTGAGGGTCTCTCTGGGGGAAGGTGGGCTGAGGGATAGCATCAGGTGGATGTAGGCCAGGTCTGGGAGAGACAGCCAGAGGGAGGAGCCAAGCCAGCCATTGCAAACAGGTCCAGGAGTGTTGTAGGAAAAGAGGGAAGTTGGAAGGAGACTGGGAGGAGACATGGAGACCATGAGGGGATTGGGATGTTATGGGGAGGCCACAAAAAGAACTGAGGGAAGATTTTGGTGTCTCAAAGAGTCTGAGGGGATATGGGACACCGATGGGATGGGCAACATGGAGAGGCCACAAGAGAATAGGTGAGACAAAAAGGAGGGGGATGGAAAAGAGCAACAGATGCTGCAAGAGAGTGGGAGGGAAATATAGATCGAGTTTGGGGGAGCGAGAAAGAGAGAGAGAGAGAATCTATGAGAGGGAGGTAGAGACAGAGGGAGGCTGCAAGTGAAATGGGAGAGAGGTGGACATTGCAAACAATAGAGACTGTCAACAAAAGAAAACAAAGCTAACAAGCAAGGTGGAAAACATGAAATCATTTCGGTAATTAATTACTTGCAAATGAATGTGGTATTTCGAGTTAATGGCCACGTATGCTCATTCAGCATCCAAGGAACAGGAGATTTGACGTTTCGGGCATAAGCCTGAAGAAGGGTGTATGCCTGAAACGTCAAATCTCCTGTTCCTTGGATGCTGCCTGACCTGTTGCGCTTTTCCAGCAACCCATTTTCAGCTCTGATCTCCAGCATCTGCACTTTCTCCACGTATGCTCAGTGGCTAATTTATGGGGAAGATTTCACAGGATGTTATTGTCATGTACATCATGTAAGTTGTTAAATTTAAATCTGAAATTGACATCTAAGACTTTTATTTGATTAGTAAACAAATAAATATTTATTGGAGATAATAATGGCTTTGAAACTTGAAGGGGTTCAGAAAAGATTTACAAGGATTTTGCCAGGATTGGAGGGTTTGAGCTACAGGGAGAGTTTGAATTGGCTGTGAATGATTCCCCTGGAGCGTTGGACACTGAGGGGTGACCTCATTGAGATTTATAAAATCATGAGGGGCACAGATAGGGTAAGCATATAAGGTTTTATTTCCCTGGGGTGAGAGAGCCCAGAATCGGACAGCATATTTTTCGGCCGGGAGGGGATAAATTTAAAAGACACGTCAGGGGCAACCTTTTCCGTGCAGAGTGTCATGCGTGTATGGATTGAGCTGCCAGAGGAAATGGTGGATGCTGATATAACTACAATATTTAAAGAAACGTCTGGTTGGGTATCTGGAAAGGCCGAGCAGGTCAGACAGCATCAGAGGAGCAGGAAAGGTAACGGTTTAGGTCGGGATGCTTCATCAGGACTTCCCTGCTCCTCTAATGCTGTCGGACCTGCTAGGCCAGTCCAGCTCCACATTTTATTGAAATAAATATTTATCTACTCACATATCAGTTAAAACAAGGTAACAAAAATAAGGTGAACAAATATTCCAACTTTATTAATATTTGTGGAAACATGAACGGACACTTCTCCGGACTTTGGGAAGGATGTTGATTTTGATAGGTTTTTGTGTCTCGTGAAGTACATCTCAGTGACACTGGGAAAATATGTTAACTTATGCTTATGGTGTTGTGCCAATTTCATTACAGCATCAATCAAGGAAATTAATCTTTTCCTGGTGAGTTGTGTCTTTATTGTCGGTTCATAGTTCTTAATAATAATGATAAGTTCCTTGAGTTATGTTTGCGAATGCAAATATCCAACACAGCAAGGCATACACAGAAGGTAATGCATCATGTTGACTGCATCAATTAATAAAGGAGTTAGTGAGAATGGAAGGGTAGCCCTGAGAACCAATAGGTAACACTCAAGAGGAGCTGTCAAAAATAAATACTTTGTCCTTTGAGACACACACCTCTATGATGTGGACCAAAGTAAGGATAGAAACCTTGAATGTCTTCTTCATTCAAAGCAGAAACACTGCCCTCATGTTAACATCAAACACACTGCTTGTTCAAACAAAAAGCAACTTTTCACAACTTGACTATAAGGCACTTTGAGGCATTTCCACTCAGAGAGCACAAGTGAAATGGCACATTCTGTGAGACACCATCATCTATCATACCACACCCTGAACAGACAAGAAGCAACACTGGAACATCACGGACAGGTTTGAGGCTACCAATACTGTGATAGAGCCTGTCAGTGAATAAAGAATTCCACTCTCATTGATTACAAGAGAGATCTGAGCAAGAAAGCTCTGAATGCAGGAAGAGCCATTTGAAGTAAAGGCCAAGAGAATACTGAGCACTGATCCAATAATAACATTTCTAACCTTACAAAAATATCCACAGCTACTTCGTCACAGGGAAATGTAAGGATGAAGGGTTGGGAAAGGTGAAAGATGCATGAGGAAAAGAAACAGCTCAACTGAAACAAAGGCAGGAGAGATCATCACCAACTGCAACAAATAGTTGGAGAGATGGGGAGATCAATGCCTTGAGCTATAACGTAGGGAGAACATTGTCACTGAGGAAGTTCTAGACACCATTAAAAAGCCTCTCTGTTATGGCAGAGCTGGGAATCAAACCCACAGTGGAGGTCTTTAGCAAAGCTATTGACACACACTCATAGACAAAGCTCCAGTCACTTTTCACTGTCCTCATCAAGCACAGAAAACCCCAATCCTGCAGCTTCTGCACTTACATCTCTGTTTCTTCTGGGGGGGGGGGGATTTCCAAAGGGAGTGTGTGATGCAAGGATTGTGACCCAGTATATGTGCAAGAACAGCTGCAGAGATTGCCATAACTGTCGAGGTGTCTCCCTGCTAAGCCTCCCTCCATTGGAAAAGGATTTCCCCATGTGGCCTTGTCAGGCTGCAGACAAGGCATCTGCCCCCAATTCCCAATGTGGTTTCAGAACGGCAAGCTCGACAATCTCGGGTCCCTTTGAGTTTCGCAGCTGCAAGAGAAATTCATCAACAAAGGAGACCAACAAGACAGTGCAGGGGACTATATCTGCATTTGAAGAGAGACTAAATAATCAGACACAGTGTTTGTTACAGGAAGTTTATCGTGGGCTACAGTGACAGGCCTTTATCAACTTACTAGTTACCACCCTCATTAACACGAAATCGCACCTCATTAATATGCAGATTCCCATTCTACCATCCACTGGACAGAAACTAGACACTGAGAATTCCCGACGTGGCAGTCAGACTGGGAACCTGGTGACTCCAGCTCACTGCTTGTCCCTCCAGCCCTCCAGCTTGGAACCCCGGCACCAACAGCTCAAGGTACGGTTTCTGGATGGTGACCACACAGAGCCCACGGTCACAGACATTGAAATCTGAAATGTGCCAGTCTCACCATACACCATCCTGGCACATCGCCGAGCCACTTGTAGGGCACTACGAAGGAGACTACTCCTGTGGAATGACGGCTAGGGAACATAACAGTGGGAATCGGATTTGGGAAGCTGAGGAATGTTGTTACTGATCCGATGGGAGACAGCAACACCCTGGATACAAGGAGGGGGTCAGTGCATTCCCAGCTTGGCATATCGACCTGACCGGACTGGGGTCAGGACTAGATGGTATGTAGATGCAGACTGGTTGGGCGGACTTGGTGAGGTGTGAAGTCTGAGAGGTGCGACCTCGGGTGGGGATGGGGTATCTGCAAATCCATGCAATGGGAGGCCCCTTCAAAGGGCGTCGTCACTCAGCACACACCCAGACACTGAAGGACAGACCCTTGAATATTGTACGTTGCAGCTCATTCCCCAAATAGCTCAGATCATTTGGTGTCATACAGATTTATAGCATGGAATCAGGCCCTTCAGCCCAACCTGTCCATGCTACCCAGTTTGTACAATTAAACTTATCCAGTTTGTGTATGTTTAGTCCATATCCCTCCATACCTGTCCCAACAATGTAACTGTCTCAATGTTTCTGAAATGACAAAATTACACTCACTTGCACCACTACCACTTGGAGCCCATTCCAGACACTCACCACCTTCTCTGTGAAAAGGTTGCCCCTCTGGACCTGTTCCTGTCTCTCCCCTCTCAGCCTTAACCTGTGATCTCTAGTTGTAGACTCCCCAAACATGGGGAAAGCCTGTTGGCTATCTCCTTTATCTCTGCCTCTCATAACTTTGTAGACATCTATTAGGTCACCACAGCGTCTCATGTTCTCCAGAGAAAGCACTCCCACCCTCGCGAAAGCTCAAAACTTCCAGCCCCGGAAGCATCCAGCGAAATCTTTTCTGTGCTCTTTCCAGTTTAATTATATCCTTTCTATACTATGGTGACCAGAACTGCACGATGTACTCCAAATGTAGCCTTTCCAATATCTTGTTCAGCTGCATCAAGACATCCCGACCCTTATACTCAATGCTCTCCCTGATGAAAACAAGCATGCTGAAAGCCTTCTGACCACCCTGCCGACCCGTGACTCCGGTTTCAAGGAGCAATGAACTTGTATCCCTAGATCTCCTTGTTCTATAAATCTCCCCATGGCCTTACCAATGACTGGGTAAGTCCTGCCCTGGTTTGATCCAGCAAAATGCAACACCTCATACTTATCCCAATTAAATTGGCTATTCCTCAGCCCATTGGCCCAATTGATCAAGATATCACTGTATTCCCAGGTAACCTTCTTCACTGCCCACTGTACCAACAATCTTCATGGCATCCATAAATGTACTAATCATACATCCTAAATTCTCATCCAATTTCTTTAAATAAGTGATGAATAACAGTGGACCCATCACTGCTCCCTGTGGTACACTGCTGGTCATAGCCATGTTTCTGTAATAGCTAGAATCTCTCAGTCCCATGTATCCATCCTTGCCCTGAATTCATTTCCCTTACCTGTCAGAACTCTTACTTTGAAATAACTGCAGTTTAACTCTGACTTCCTTTGCTTCCTGCATACTCTTGTCTGCCCCCTTCAGTTCAGGTACAACCTGTCCCTGTTGTACAGGTCACTTCTGCCCCAGAACAGATCCCAATGATCCAAGAATCTGAATCCTTGTGTCTTGCACCAGCTCTCAGCCACACATTCATTTGCCAAATCCTTCTTTTCCTATTCTCGCTAACACTAGTAGTCCCCAAGTTACTACCCTTGAGATCCTACTTTTTTTACCTTTGCTTAACTCCCTTTCATTACTCTTCAGGACCTCATCCCTTTTCCTCCCTCTGGCGTTGGTACCAGTGTGTACAATGACCTCTGACTGCTCTTCCTCCCCCTTAGGAATTCCATGCAATGCTCCACCCTGGAACCAAGGAGGAAGCACACCATCCTGGAGTCTCAGACACAGCCACAGACACCCTGTCATTGCCCCTGAATAGCAAGTCCCCTAATGTTCTGTTGTATTTGCCTTCCTGTAAGTTTGCAGCTAAGCCAGTCGTGATGCCACAGGCCTGTCTACTTCCCTGAGAGAGGTTATATCCCCCAACAGTATCCCAAATGGTATCCCTGTTAGAGAGGGAAATAGCCACTGGAGAATCCTGCACTACCTGCCTCTCCTGGCAGCCACCCATCTCCCTGACTGAACCTGTGGTGTGGCCACACCACTGTAACTAGTGTCTATCACACTCTCTGCCCTCTATATGCTCCTCAGTGTGTCCAACTCCGTCTCTAACTTAACCACGCCATCTGTGAAGAGCTTTAGCCGGTCACACTTCCTGCAGACACAGTCATCAGGGACACTAGACTATTCCCTGATCTCCCACATCTGTTAGGAGGAGCATACCGCTGTCCTAACTGCCATCTCTGTCACCTCACATTAAGAGAAAGAACAAAATCTTACCTTACCCTCACCACGTTGCTGATCATCCTCCTCACCGAGTATCCCAGTATCCATCAAAAGCCACACTTTAACCTCCAGCAGCACTTCAACATCAAAGCAGCCCTTCTCAAAATGGCCGCTCCAACAATGGCTTCTCAGCTGGAGCTTGCCTCCTCTTTCTTCACTCCCGGTAGCTAAGTTGATTCCTCCCAGAATTCTCCTCAGTCGCTTCTCAGCAGCCCCTTTTTAAATTTGGGAATAATTTGGATAACTCCTTAAGTCCAGTCATTTCTGCAGCGCAATAGAGACTCTAAAAGGTGAGAGTGCAGCTGCCAGTGTGACAGTGACCTGTGATGTCCCCATTGCCTGGATACTATGGGTATGGGTTACCTCCCACTTGGGGTGATGGAGCGGTGTGCAGTGACAGAGATGGCTGGCTCCAGTCTCTGTAGCATCAAACTTGCAGCTGGATATAGACTCACAGAGTGTAAAGTAAAGGGTGAACATATAGATGCGGAAAACTATTAACATTGACATGTTGCCCTTGGCACTAGGACATCTTCTTTCCCACTCTACTACCAGGTTTAGGTGCATTCCTGTGGTCTGTAGCTGGGCTGGAGGAAGCCTGCTCTACATTGCCTTTGGAGGGTCTTGTTGGGTGACCATGGGATTGGGTGGGTCCGCAGGGTCCACACATACTGACTAACAGAGTTAGGTCCACTTCCCTCAGACTGAACACACAGAGAACAGGAAGGCGCCATAGAGGGAGAGGGGTGGAGGGAGGGAGAGAGAGAGAGAGAGAGAGAGAGAGAGAGAGAGAGAGAGAGAGAGGTTTAAACAGGAGAAGAGGTAATGGGCAAGGTATAGAAAATCTAAGATGAAGAAGAGGGAGAGACAATGTGTATGAAATAAATTTTCAGAATAGAATTGGATAAAAAGTTAGAAGGGATAGTTTTGCAGCAGGATGGGGAAAGAATTGAGAGGTGGAAGGGTGCTGTGTCTCAGTGACTCTACTAGCAGGACGATAGGGACAGAACCGGGGGTGGGAATAATTGGACAGGTCAGGGCTTGAAGGTATTTGAATTCAGAAATGAGAATATTAAAATGGGAAGTTGTTGGATCAAGAATGTTTGTTGGTCAATTAGCACAAAGAGAAATGGAAAACCAAACTTGATGGAAGTTCCGACCGGGCAGTAGAACTTTGGATGAGTTTTGATTTATTGAGGTTTGACACTGTAAGGCTGAAGATGATATCAGTGGAATACTCGAGTTTGGATTAGTAAACTCCACAGACGGTGTAGTATGTAGCATACCGGATGAAACAGACAGGTGATGGAGATATTACAGAGAGGAGGTTAAACAAGCTTTGCAATGGAGAGAATGTGGGGTCAAACCTTAGGTTAGGGTTAAAGGGAGCCCTGAGGCTACGAACATTCTGGTTCAACCTGAAGCCGGGAGATGGATGAAGGTGAATGATAGGAAACTAAATGTGTGATGGGAACCAAAGACAATGGTATTGGTCTTCTCAAGATTCAAGTGAGATTAGCAGGAGTCTCATAGTTTATAAATCTACTGGGAGGGAGATACAGACTTAGTTACAGCAGGAGGCACAAGCAGGAGAATGGGAAAAGACAAGAAGATAATAGAGTTAAACCATGATTCATAGAATTACTAGTCAGACAGAGACACTTACGAGGAATACCAACAGCAGCGAGAGTTGGATAGTAAATGTGTTGAATAATTAGAAGTATGTATCGAATCCGACGTTCCAAATTCACCTGTTGATAATTTGCAGAAAAGTACTCGATTGTCCCAGACAGACTCCTGCCCATTGTGGGAACATTGCAGTCTGCTCTCCTCAGATTCTGGTCTGTCATCTCTCCCTGTTTTGAGGAATGTTGTAGCTCACACTCATTTATTAATAGAAGGAGGAATCCATCCAGTGACTCAGTTAGGGCCCACAGAGATTGACATTAATTACAGTCACTGAACAAACAGGTTCATTGAACTCCTTTCAATCCAGTGCCTTTGCCCCAGAGTAAAGTAAAACTTTTCCCTGGTCTGGATAGAATGTGTGAGGATTGCTGAGTAAAGGAACAATGAAAATATGGGAGTGTGCCAAGAGGGCTGGCTGTTTGTAATAGTGCCCCCTGATGACCAAGATAAAATATATTTTTATTTCTTTGAAGAAGAGTTTAACAAGTGACATCTGTTATGGGCTTAAAGGAGTTCTTTTATAAAGGAAAGTTCTTTGGAAATGCTGAGTTCAGCGTGTTTCATGTTCCAAAAGGAATATGACTTCCAAAAGGTGAAGTGTTAGCTCGTTGTCTGATTAGGAAAATTCAGACATGTGGATTGAAGGACCATGGCATTTTGAGTATAACACAGACTGAGGGACATAACTCAGAGAGAAATGCTGAGCAAGTAATGATAAGCTGCAGGGAGAGTACTCTTGTGGTGCAGGGATAGTTTCCAAAACAAGAGATGTTGGGCTGAAATCCCAACTGTTTCGGAGGTGCGTAATAATATCTCGGGGACAGGTTGATGAGAAGTTAGATAGACTGATGGAAAATATGCTATTCCTCCCTCATTCCCAGCAACAAGGACCAGACATGTTTATAATACATATATAAATGACATGGGCTAATATGTTACTTCTAAAGGACATGATTTCAAGTTTTGGAGACAACAAGAGAGACAGAAAGATAGCGAAGAGTGAGGAGGACAGGATCAGACATCAGAAAATCATTTAAAGCAAAATATTGCCGATGCTGCAAAACTAAAACACCCACAGAATGCTGCAGAAACTGGGCAGATCAGGAACCATCTGTGAAGAGGGAAACAAAGGTGATGTTTCAATTCAGAGCTGGAAGGGCTGGGAAAAGGGGGTCTCTTATTGTTTCGACAGAGGAACACTACGGGTGAAATGATGTCCAGTGTAAAAGAAAACAAAGTTGTTTATGGGGTTGCAAGAGGAAAAGAAGCAATGTAAATAAGACACAAATAAGGAAACTGTGTGTGTGAAGGAAATTGTAGGAATCAAGGACACCATACTGTCAAGATCTGAAGTTGTAGGGATCGATATTGAGTCCTCGAGTCTGCAAGTTCCTCTGTGGAAAATGAGATGTTGTTTCCCAAGCTTGTGCTGTGCTTTGTTCCCACGCTCCCATTAACTGCTCTGTCAGTCTCATTCATCACACATCACTTCCAAACAGTGGCCATAACTCTCTCTCTCTCTCTCTCTCTCTGTGCCTTGTGGGTACCACCAGCATCTCCACCACCCCCACAGTGACGTGGCCATTTCCCACACAAGTCCCCTCCTCCCCCTGTGAGGACGAGAGTGCTGAGGTTTAAATGTCACCCCACCAGCACAGACCCTGAGACCTCAGTGAGAAGGTTAGCCTTAGAGAGTGTGGGAGCACAAGCTGGTGAGCACCTCACTGCCACAGCTCCACAGCATGCTGAGGAAGAAATGCCCCAGGCCGTTGGCACTCGGAGGGACTGGCAGAGACCATACAGCTGCTCAGGCAGGAGAGGGGCCGTAGTGTCAGCAATGAGGAAACATTTCTGAATATACAGGGAGAAGCGGCAGACGGGGAAATGGGACACAATCGGCACAACTCTTTCCAATTTCTCGAAATGTTTTGGATGGAGGGATTGAAGATATGGAGCTAAATTTTCTGATGCCACAAAAGTGACTGGGAAAGTAAGTTGTGAAGAGGGCATGAGGAGCCTACAAAGGGTATGGATTGGTTCAGTGAGTGAACAAACATCTGGCAAATGGAGGAAAATGTGCGGAACTGGGAAACTGTCCACTGTGGCAGGAAGAATTAAAAACAAACACCTTATCTGAAAGGGCAGAGGTTGACCATCTCTGTGTTGCAGAGGAATCTGGGCTCCTAATACATGTATCATTGAATGTTAGTATGCAGGTTGGTGAGGGACTTGGTAGGAAACTTGAAGTTGGTGGCATTCCTATGTATCTGCCACCCTCGTTCTAATAGTTGGAAGTATTTATGGATTTGGAAGGTATTGTCTGATGATCTTTGGCGATTTTTTTACAGTGCATCAGAGAGGAAGGGAGTGAATGCTTGTGGGTGTCATGTCAATCGAGCGGCCTCCTTTGTCCTGGATGGTGTCAAGCTTCTTGAGTGTTATTGGAACTTCACTCACTCAGGCAAGTGTGGAATATTTGAACACACTCCTGACTTGTGCCGTGGGGAGTCAGGTGGTGAATCACTCACCATAGTGTTATTAGCCTCTGAACTGGTCTTGTCGTTCCTGTGTTTATGTGGTGAGTCCAGTGGAGTGTCTAGTCAATGCTAACCCCCAGGATGGTGGTATTTGGGATGCAGTAATGGTCACACCATTGAAAGTCAAGTGTCAATTGTCAGATTGTCTCTTATTGGTGATGGTCATAGCCTGGCTGTGTGTGCTGCGAATGTTACTGGCCACTTGTCAGCCCAAGGACACTGCATTTTAACATAAACTGCTTCAATATCTAAAGAGTCATGATGATGCAGAACATTGCTCAGTCATCGCTGAACATCCCCACTTCGACTTTACGATGGAGGAACTGTGCTTATGGGCACCTTATACTGAAGCAGCTGAAGATGTTTTTTCCAAGGGCAGTATCCTAAGGAACTCCTGCAGGGATGTCGTGGAACTGAGTTAACTGACCTCCAACAACCACAACCATCTTTCTATGTCTCTGGTCTGACTCCAACCACTGGAGCGTTTTTCCCAGTCATTCCCCCATCCATTTGCCCATCAATTCAGCTTTGCTAGAGGTCCTTGATGCCACATTCAATCCACTTGGCCTTGATAGTGCAGTCTGTCAATCTCACCTCCCCTATGGATTTCAGCTCTTAACCAAGGCTGTAGTGAGGTCAAGAGTTGAGTGGTCCTTGGGGAAACCCAAACTGAGCGTTACTGACCAGGTTATCATTGAGCAGGAGCTGGTCAGTAGGAGTGCCGTTGACACCTTCCATCACTTCACTGGTTACAGAATAGACTGATGGTTTGGTAACTAGCTGTTTTGGATTTGACCTGCTTTTTTCTGTACAGGACATATCTGGGCAATTTTCCACATGGTCGGGTAAATGCCAGTGTTGTAACTGTACTGAAACAGCTTGTCGAGGGGAGCCGCATGCTCTGGAGCACATGTCTTCAGTATTATTGTTGGACTTTTATCAGGGCCTATAGCCTTTGAAGAATCCAGTGTCTCCAACCATTTCATGATATCATCTGGAATGAATTGAATTGGCTGAAGGCTGGTATCTGTAATGCTGGGGCCCATTGATGAGATGGATAATTCACTCTGAACTTCTGATGGAAAATTGCTGCGAATGCTTCATCCATTTTTTTGCAATGATGTGATGGGCTCTTCCATCATTCAAGGTGGGAATATTTGTGGAGCCTCCTCCTCTAGTGAGTTGTTTAGTTGTCCACCTCCTTTCACAACTGGATGTGGCAGGCCTGCAGAGCTTAGATCTGACCCATTGATTGTGGGTTCACTTAGCTCTGTCTATCACTTGCTGTTTATGCTGATCGGCATGCAAGTAGTTCAGTTTGGTGGCTTCAACAGGTTGACATCTCATCTTCAGCTATGCCTGGTGTTTCTCGTGGCATGGCCTCCTACGCCCTCCATTGAACCAAGGTTGATCACCTGGCTTGATGGTCATGGTTGAGTGGGGGATGCGCTGGGCCATGAGGTCACAGATTGTGCTGTTGTTCATGGCCCACATCACATCATGGATGCCAAGTCTTGAGTTGTTAGACCTGTTGAAGTCTGTCTCATTTGTCACACTATCATATCATACAATAAGATGGAGATGATTGTCAATATGAAGGCAGGACTTTGTCTCTTTTAGGAATGCACAGTGATCGCTCTTCCTGATACTGCCATGGATAGGAGCAGCTGTAGCTGTCAGATTGGTAACGATGGGGGTTGAGTGTGTTTTTCCCTCTTGTTGGTTCCCTCACCACCTGCCGCAGACCCAGTCTAACAGCTCTGTCCTTTCGGACCCAACCAGCTCAATCAGTCGTACTGCTGCCAAGACACTCTTGATGGTGGACATTCAAATTCTCACCCAGAGTACATTTTGTGTCCTTGCCACCTTCGGTGATTCCTCCAAGTGTTGTTCAACATGGAGGAGAACTGATTCGTCAGCTGAGGGAGGATGGTACATGGTAATCAGCAGGAGCTTTCCTTGTTCATGTTAAAGCTGATTCTGTGAGACTTCATGGGGCCCGGAGTCAATGTTGAGGACTCACAGGGTAACTCCCTCCTGACTGTATACCCACTGTGCTGTCGCCTCTGCTGGGTCTGTCAGGACATATCCAGGGATGATGATGGTGGCGACTGGAACATAGAATGTCAAATATGATTCTGTGTATATGACTATGTCGGGTTATTGTTTGACTAGTCTGTGAGACGCCTCTACTAATTTTGGCATCACTCCACAGATGTTAGTAAGGAGGACATTGCAGGATCGACAGGGCTGTTCCTGCATTTTCCGGTGCCTAGGGCGGTGCCAGGTGATCCGTCCAGTTTCATTTCTTTGAGACTTTGCAATGACTGGTACAATTGAATGGCTTGCCAGGCCAATTCAGTGGGCAATTGAGATTCAGTCACACTGCTGTGGGCCTGGAATCACATGTAGGCCAGAGCAGGTGAGTGCAGCAGATTTCTGTCCCTATCGGGCATTAGTGAACCAGATGGGTTTTCCCATGATCATCAGTATATTCTAATTTGCAGATTTTTTTTTAACAAAGTACAAATTCCATAATCTGTCATGGCAGTTGTTCCCCAGAGTACTGGCTGAGTTTTTGGATCGATAGTCTCCTAATAATACCAGAAGACCATCACCTCTTTGCCTGCACTTCATGGAGGTTAATGGGAGACTGCATAAAGTTTAAAAAAAAACACTCTACACCAGGTTATAGTTCAACAGGTTTATTCGGAAGCACTAGCTTTCATAGCGCTGCTCCTTCTCACTTGAGAATGTGACTTTTAAAAAAGGTTTTGTGATTTACATATGAAAAAACTGAATCCAACATGGTCATTCTAACAGATGAGAGACTGAACAAACAATCCAGGTCCTTTTCAATATATAATTTCAGTTCTGTCACACTGTAAACTTTTGCTATAAATTCTGTGTCTAAAATTCTTGTTCTCCACAACTGCCTGATGAAGGAGCTGAGTTCCAAAAGCTACTGCTTCCAAATAAACCGGTTGGGCTATAACCTCGTGTTGTGTGACTTTGACTTTGTACACCCCAGTCCAACACTGGCATCTCCAAATCAAGAAGATGTCTTGGGGACTGTATGGAGGTCTATAGAGGGCAGCATGGAGGAGTCTTAACGACTGCATGGACGTGTACAGAGGAGTGAATGGACGTGTACAGAGGACTGAATGGAAGAATGGAGAGGATTGAATAGAGATGTAGAGAGGATGTCATGGAGCTCACAACAATGACTCTTCTTCCTCAGGAGGCTAAGCAAACTCAGCACATTCGTGAGGACTCTCACCAATGTTTATAGCTGCGCCACATGAAGCATTCTATCTGGGTACATCACAGGTTGGTACGGGAACAGCTCTGCCCAGGACAGTTAAAAAAAACTACAGACTGTTATGAACACAGCACGGACCATGACACAAGCCAACCTTCCATCAATTGAAACCATCTGTAGTTCACGTTGCTGCTGAAAGACAGGGAACACCATCAAAAACCCCTCCCATCCAGTCAGACTCTCTTCCAACCTCTTCCATCAGGCAGGAGATGAAGAAGCTTCAACATACACAGCCACAGCTTCTTCCCTGCTGTTCTTCAACTGCTGAATGGACCTCTTTAACTTCAAAGCAAGTGCTGATCTTGCATTTGTGTATCTCCTTTGCAGCTGTAACCTACATGGTTTGCTCGGCCTCAATAATCAATGAGCTGTCTATATGTTATGTTGCACCTCTACTGCCCGCTAAACAAAACATTCCCCTGTACTTCAGTCCATGTGATAACAATAGATGAAATGCTGTACATGGGTCTGAAATGATTAGTGTTGATTGAGTGTAAAATGACAATCCACAGTGATCATGACATGGTGGACGGATCTGAGAGCAGCTGAACAAAAGATCAGACAGTCTCTGTTGCAATGGACAACACATCCTTCTGATGTGTAAATAATCACTGAGAGGCAATGAGCCCCCACTATTTATGAGCAGAGACTTTGGCTCCAGTTAGGAAATAGTTCTCAGGGCCACTGTATATCGAGAAGATTGTAAATAATTGCAGTTATAGAATTTCATATAAAAATGTATTTAATTGGCTGTTTTTAGCAAAGTTTTACAAACATACACATTTGTTAATCTTACTAAAGGGAAAGAGGCCAAATCTTTCCAAAACTGTCCACAAAAACAAAGTTATCTTGGACAGTCACACAGCCGCACATATTCCCAGAACAGTCCTTCACCAGTGGGTGGGTTGCAACAAAGCAACTGCATTAGAAACATTTACAATATGCTGGAATTGACGAAGAAAAAGAGTCAAAATTATCACTGAATGAAGGCTGGATTTTTATTAATTTTACACATAAATATTAATAATGTTTTGTTTTACTGAAAAGACTGTTCATGTCAAAGAGAGACGAAGTCTCCAGTCTTTTTTCAGCTAAAACTGCCCTTGAAAATTAAAGCCAGGGATACAGCAATGCTTCGAGACCTGTCATTCTGAGATAGAACAACAGACAGTGCAAAAACAAAGGCAATTTATGCAGATATGAAAGCCAATTAAAATAAACATTAACACATCATGAGCAGGTTGGTGTCAAACAGTAAGTTTTATTTAACATTGATCACAGGACCAAATGAACTCCAAAACAAGGGTTCAAGCACCACATTGTGAGAGCTCTCAATATCCTGGTAGAAGTTGAAGTGTGCTCCTGCCCCAGGTTGGGTCTTGCTCGATCAGCGGGATGCCTTTTTGGGTTCAGCAACTCTCAAAGACAGGAGGCAGGGGTTTTTGTCCATGTGAGCACTTGAGGTATTCTGTCTCAAGGAAGGAAGTGGTTTTGTATCCAGGAGTTAGGTTTCAGATCCATTTTGATGCCTGCTTTATGTTGATGGCGAGAATAACTGGACAAGTGAATAGCAATGAGAAGAGAGATGCTCAGTTCAGGACTGAAGGTGTCATATTGAATGCACACAGGATAAGGAATAAGGGAAGTGAGATTGTGACGCAGATCGAAATTGGCTGGTATGACATGGTGGGTATCACAGAGAATTGGCTGCAAGAGTTTCAGGTTTGGGAGACGAATGTTCAATGATATACATTCGAACAAAAATAAGCCAGGTGGGCCGAGGGAGTGGTGATTTTCAGTATAAAATGAAATTAACTCAATAGTAAGAAACCAAGTAAGGTCAGATGGTGTAGAATCTGTGTGGGTGTAATTGTGGAACTGCAAATTTGAAAAAGACATATTTGGAGTTATGTACAGGCATCCAAACAGTATTCAGGAGACATACCAGGAGATAGAAAAGATGTGTAGGAAAGGCAAAGTTGCAGTGATCATCAGGGATTTTATTATGTAGGTGGACTGGGAAAATCAGGTTGCTCGTAGATTGCAAGAAAAGGAATTTGTAGAATGTCTAAGAAATGGCCATTTAGAGCAGCTTGTGGTGGAACCCACGGAGGAACAGGCAACTCTAGATTTTGTGTTGTACAATGAGGCAGACATGTTGAGAGAGCTTAAGGTGAAGGAATCCTTCAGAGGCTGTGATCATAATATGATTGAATTTGCTCTGCAGTTTGAAGCGGAGAAGATAAAATCAGGGGTAACTGTATTTCAGCTGAATAAAGGAAACTACAGAGGACTGAGGGAGGAGCTGGATAGAATTGACTGGGAGAGAAGCCAAGCAGGAAAGACAGTGTAACAGCAATGGCAGGAGTTTCTGGGAGTAATTCAGCAGACACAACAGAGATTCATCCCGAGGGAAAAGAAAGCATGGTGCAGGGAGGATGAGGCAACCGTGGCTGATTAAGGAAGTCAGGGATAGCATAAAAGCAAAAGCAAAAGCATGTAATGTGGCAAAGGGCAATGGGAAACCAGATGATTGGGAAGCTTACAAAGACAAACAGAGGGCAACAAAAAAAATATGGAGGGAGAAGATTAAATATGTGATTATATATAAAATATATTAAATATTTAGATGGAGTCAGCAAATTATGGAAGATGACAGACCAATTAGCCGAGCCTTGGTTGTGGGTAAGATCCTTGAATCCATTGTGAAGGATGAGAGTTCTGAATACTTGGAAGTGTCTGGTAAAATAGAGTGGAGTTAGCATGGTCTCATCAAGGGAAGGTCAAATCTATAGAATTCTTTGAGGAAGTAACGAGCAGATTAGATCAAGGAGAGACAATGGATGTTATCTACCTGGATTTCAAGAAGACATTTGACAAGGAGGCAACTGAGTAAGGTAAGGGCCCATGGTGTTAGGGGCCAGGTGCTAGTATGGATAGAAATCTGGTTGTCTGCCAGAAAGCAGAGGGGGGTAAAAGGGACCTTCTCAGGATGGCAGCCGGTGACAACTGGTATTCTGCAAGCCTTATTGTTGGAACCCCAACTTTTCACTTTGTACATTAATAATCTCGATGAAGGAACTGGGGGCATTCCAGCTACGTTTCCAACTTATACAAAGATAGGTAGAGTGACAGGCAGAATTGAGGAGGAGGGGAGGCTGCAAAAGGATTTGGACAGAATAGGAGAGTTGTCAAAGAAGTAAGAGATGGAGCACCAGACTCATTGGGCTGAATGACCTAAATTCTGCTCCGATGTCTCATGGTCTTAAAACAGTTTTATCTCTTGCAAATTCTTTCAATCGAGTTCTGTTGTCAGATGCTTTACTGAGTGAAATATTGTCCACTATTTCAGAGTCCTGTCTAGCCTCATGTATAGTTGAGTTCAAACAAACTGAACTCATCCAAACTCTGCAAATTCCCTGTAAAACTGACAAAGTATTTGTGGCAACCCATTCAACACCTTACTGTACAATAGTTTGTAGAAGGATCTTCCTGTTAACAATGGACGAAGGCTCACTGATGGCTTGTATGGAAGAGATATGTGGACTCATGACTAATTGAGGGATTTAGTGGGATAGAAGGTAGGTGGAAAAGTGGATTAAGGATTCAGGAAGATGAACCAAGAGCTATGGCAGATCAGACCCAAGTGCAAACTGACCTAAAACTCATTTATTGTGGTTCTGTTCGCAGAGCTGGGAGTTTTTGTTGCAAACGTTGCGTTCCCTTTCTATGTGACAACCTCAGTGCTTGGGAGCCTCCTCACCAGGACAAAGGACCCGATACCCAGCATGAACAAAACCAACGTCGTGTACAAAATCCCATGCAAGGACTGCACAAAACACTACAGAGAACAAACAGGAAGACAGCTAACGATCCGCATCCACGAACACCTACTAGTCACGAAATGACACGACCAGCTATCCTTAGTAGCCACACACACAGATGACAAACAACGTGAATTCGACTGGGACAACACTACTATTATAGGGTAAGCCAAACAGAGAACAGGAAGGGAATTCCTAGAGGCATGGCACTCATCCACTGATTCTATCAACAAACACATCGACCTGGACCCAATATACTGGCACAGTAACAGACAACCGGAAGCGGCAGAGACAAGCCACTATAAATGCCGGAGGAAACATCACAGAAGCGCTTCACAGGAGGCTCCCAAGCGCTGAGGATGTCACCTGGCAAAGGTATGAAATGTTTGCAACAAAAACTCCCAGCTCGGCGAACAGAACCATAACAACGAGCACCTGAGCTACAAATCTTCTCACAAAATTTGAACCTCATTTATACTAGTGTGTTCAGATCTATCCCAGTGAGACTCATTGTCTCTTGTCGTAGACACTAGGGAGGGCAGATTGTCCTAACGGTATCGGTGTCGTGTACATTGAGTAGAGTAGCCTGACCGCACTGTGTCTATATCATTGACCCAGAGATAACAGACCAATTACACTGTGGCTGTAGTAGATCATCAGGCCGGCCAACTGAACATACTCAGTCTGTATCACAAAGACTGGAGAGAGCAGACTCCCCTCACTGTGTCTGTGTCACTGACCCCACAGAGAGGGGAGTGGATGGATTCTGAAACTGAATTCTTCAATCCAGCTCATAATTTAATGAGTTTTCCCATTCGAGTAAAAGGATATTTCACCATGTTCTTCAGCTGTTTCCTGTACTTAGTCTGGGTCACGACATATATACAAGTGTTTGTGCAGCAACTTAGGAGCTGGAGAATGAATCCGATATCTCGGACAAAAAAATGTAGATGCATGGCCCGATACCCCATCTGACTCATGCATTTCCATAGAGAGTATAGCATAAACACTGACCATAACAGAATGAAATTCCCTGTGATAACAAGCAATAAAATCATGGACTTCCTTCGAGTCCCCATTTCTGGGTAACTGGGATTATCCCCACTGCTGTGAGCCCGAAGTCTCCTGCGTGCTCTGCCGGCCACTAAAATGTGCCTGACACTTAAAGCATTGAGCAGCAGAATCAGAACAAATGGCACTGCAGGGTTCAAGATATAATGAAGGCACTCAATTGTTCCCCAGACTGGAGATGAGAGAATATTAGTTGTTACTGAACAAAACCAAGGATTATTCCAGAGCAAATACTGAGATGTGAACATAAAGTACCAGAAAATGTTCTTCGAACCACTCAGCACAGTCACTGTTCCCAGAACCACAGCTGCTGTCTTCTCAGTACAAAATTTAATTTGCAGATTTGGGCAGCTAATGGCCACGTAGCGATCAAAGGTAAAAGTGACTGTAAACCAGACAGAACAGTCAGTGGCTGCATAAAGGAAGACAGCATGGATATTACAGATGGGGATGGTCCGTATGAAACGTAATTCTCTCTTATATATGATTGGAATGTGCCTCAATAGCAGATCCAGGATAATAACCAGTATGTCTGCTGCTGACATCGCCACCAAGTATCGCGTAACAGATTTTGAAAGACCACAGTTTCCTCGCAACAGAATTATAATTGTTAAGATGTTTGCTGTGGGGAAGGAAAATAAACAGGAAAATTAATCAAGCTTGTAGAATAGTTACCAATTACACAGAGTATATCATGTGATTTCTTTCTGTGCCCCTGTTAGTGATAATGTATTGAAGTATTTATATGCATTGTCATGTAATCTGCTGGATCGAAAGAAATCAGCCATTATTTAGTAACTCATATTTGGGTTGAAACAGAAAATGAAGAAATGCAGTTTGAGAGATGATGTGCAGATTGACACTATGCTGACAGGTTATTAAACTGTAAACAAGGGAATGCAGGAACTATCGCAAAGACCATGAGATATATGCTTTAGTTTCTGAAGTAGAACCGATATCAGTGACCCTGTATTGGGGTGGTGGAAATTTCATGTTCTTCATCTTCACAGCGTCATTCAGAATTAATGTGGACAGATCATCCAACTAGATTCTTTAGTATCTAGTGACCATGGTGGATATCAGCACACATATTCTGCTCCTGATCATTATCCAATGAAGGTGGATTAATGTGAGGGTAACTCCATCGATGTTATCCTCTGATACCTACTCAGAGGTAGTTTTCTCGTGCAGTTGATGGACTATTGATTTGAGATGGGAGAGGTTGCTACTTTGGAAAATTCTATCAAAGGGCTCTTACACATCTTCCACATGCCGCACATTGCTGCTGGGGTGCATTCATGGTGGAAACTGACAATGTTTGTGGATGTGGTGCCAGTCAAGGTGCTGCTTTGTTATCAAGTTTCTTGAGAGTTGTTGGAGCAGATGTCACCCAGACACTCATGACTTGCCCTTTGTAGATAGTGGACAGATTTGGGGGAGTCAGGAGGTGAGGTACATATTAAAAAATCACCAATCTCTGAGATAGTCTTGTAACACCGGTATTTATATAACTGGTCCAGCTCAGACAATGGTCTATTGCAATCCCTTGCCCCTCCCACAGAATGCTGACACGAGGGAATGCATTGATGTCATGAAAAATGATTACAATCTCTCTTTTTGTAGATACCTGCCATTTGTGTGTAGCAACTGTTACTTGTCAGCTCAGGCCAGAATATTGTACAAATATTGTTATATATGGACATAGAATCAGACAGATGTTGGAGATCAGAATTAAAGAGTGTGGTGCTGGAAAAGCACAGCCGGTCAGGCTGCATCCGAGAAGCAGGAGAATCTACCTTTCAGGAATTCTGATGAAAGACTTATGCCCGAAACAACGATTCTCGCTCCACAGATGTTGCCTGACCCGCTGTGCTTTTCCAGCACCAAACTCTTTGATTGTGTCTGATGAGTCAGGAAGGGGACTAAACATTGCAAACAATCAACAAACATCCTGAATGCTGACCTTATGATGGAGGGATTGTCCATGATGAAGCAGCTGAAGATAACTGGGCTTGGGACACTTCCCTGAGGAGACGTCCTGGAGCTGAGGTGACTGACTTCCAACAACCACATCCAACCTCCAGTGTACCAGGAATGACTCCAATCAATGAGAGTTTCATCCTATTTCTCATTATTTTAAGTTTCCTTCAGGTCAGACTTGGGCAATTGCTGGCTTAGTGTCACCTCACCTCACCACAGGAGTTCAGCTGTTTTGTTCTTCTTTGGATAATATTTGATATGAGGTCTCGTGCTGGGCAACCCTGCAGAACTGAACACCAGGGAGCAAGTTATTGGTGAGTGAGTGCAGCTCAGTAGCATTCTTGATGACACCTTCCACAACGTTCCTGTTAATTGCGATTAAACTGATGAGGCGGTAATTGTATGGATTTAATTTGCCCTACTCTTTGAGATTTACCTGCTTAAATCCAAATATTAATAGGTGGTTGCAAGTCCAACTCAGGGTATGGCAAGTATTGGAGCTATTAATCACTGACAAGATATTTTCAGGTCCATTTCTATATAGTGATTTAGGTGTTTCTTGTGTTGGCTCCTGGTGAGCACTGGAGAACTTCTACTGAAGCACAATTCAGCATGCAGTCTGCATAGCCAGGAAAGGAAAAGGGAGATCAGGTTTAATAATCTCCCAGTTGTCAGAAGGAAGCCATTCAGCCCATCGTATCTGCATCAGCTGTCTACACGTTTTGACACAGTGCCAACCATTTGCCTTTCCCCATTACCCCGACATTCATTCAATTTCAATAATCATTCAGGTACCTCCTCTTTGTCTCAGTACAACCTGACCATTGTTCCTTCTTCATCAACTTGCAAGTTGATTACTTATTAGGAATGGGACCTGAAAATTTAACATATTTCAGAAATGAAAACCATGAGCTCAACTTGTTCTCTTTCACAGGATACCTCGTGATCCAAACTTACAACAAGATTCCATTATTCTTTTGGATCAGGTTAAGCTTATGGAGAGATAAGTGAACATTTCAGGTTGATGCTGTTTCATCAACACTCCCAGCCTTTTCTGTCCTTATTTCAGATTTCCAGCACCCGCAGTATTTTGCATTCATTCATTGATTTTATAACGTTCCATTAATATTGGCAGAATGGTCCATTTCTCTGAAATCTTAGGAACTGTTTTGCGTGTCTTCAATGTAATTCTGGGAATACTTTCTCAACTCTGTGGTGAATGCCAACATTTTCAAAGAGTTTTGGATTGCAAAACATCTCAAACTGGTCATAGGTCACTGTACCTCAGTGTAGGATTTATGTTATTTCAGCACTGTCAGAACGTGGTGATCACACTGTTCGGTATAAAATTGTATCGATATGTAATATAGCCAGGGAAGTGAGATGGATAGGCTCAACTGAACATTCGTTACAATTTTGTGCAAGGCATGTGATACAGTAAGATGATGAAAAAGTTTAATTCAGAGGATGTAAAGATCCTTTATTTCAAAGTTTATTGAGTGTGGATTTGCATATTATCTCGTGACACCCGCAGACTGGAACAGCCAAAATAGTCATGAAAAGGGGCAAGTGGATCGAAGTCTCACTAATTGGTCATTTTAATAAATATACAACAAGGAGAAATGCATTTCAAAACCAGAGTACTATCACGGAAAGGACAATTAAGTAACAAATTCATCAACTGACTGAGTAGATACAGAGCTTTACTCAATATATCACAGAACCAAGTGGCAAACTGTGGATAAAGTAATGGTTTATAAGACACTAAGGGAAAGGCACTGATCGGTTCCAGTTAAGAGACAAGCTTGAGGACTGCAGCTTGAGGATGGGTGTTCCATTGTGAATGTGACAAATGCCCTTTGCTCAGTATCAAAGCTTTATGTATATTGTGGGAAATATACTCAAGTCTGTGAAACTTATGAAACGCTGATTATGCTCAAGTGGTTGTAGAGTCAATCCAACTGTAAGTCCCTTTCGATGAGCTCTCCCAACTTGGTGTGCTATTGTAATTGACCTACGGCTTGCAATTACATGGCATCAAAGTTCAGAAATTATATCAGTTTCAGTCAGATTAAAATCTTTACAGTCACAACAAGAAGGGAAAAAAGATAGAAAGCAAACAGGAAATGCTGGAAATTCTCAGCAGCTCTGGCAGTGCTTGTGTGGTGACAGAGTTAACATTTCAGGCTGCTAACCCTTTGTCAGAACTAGAAATGTATTGAAACAGGATTTAAACCAGTCATGGAAAGGAAGGAACAACAAATGAAAAGATTTGTGGTAACCCGGGAGACAGGAGACATTAGATGGGAGAAGGGATGAAAACGAAAAGCAAAATGAAATTGTGACAGGACAAGTAAAGGAGGAAAAATTATAAATATGAAATCCAAACATCATCATCAAAGATGATTCCCCAAAAAATGGGAGAATGTTTATATTTAACACGGAGTTCAACAAGTTCAGATCAAAAATTCGAACCCATTCATTTGTTGTGACAGAATGATGATTTTGGATTTATACTTCAAGATATATATCTTTTCTCTCTTTACCATTTTTTCTTTCATGACAATTCTTTTTGTCATTTATTCTCTCCTGTATTCCACCCAAGCACAGATATTTCCACATTCTCACCAACCATCTCATTCCCCTGCCTAATTTAAATAAATAGTCCTGACCACTGCCAGTTATGACTTTAGGTCTCTAACCTGAATTCCTGACTGTTCCACTCTCCATGGATGCTGCCTGATCTGTTGAGTATTTTGAGCATTGTGTTTTTATTTTAGATTGGCAGAATATGCGGTATTTTACTCCACACCGGGTGGGGGTGGTGGGGGGTGGTGGGGGATGGTGGGGGTGGTGGGGTGGTGTTGGTGGTTTAGTGTTTGACTGGCTGAAAGATTCCTCCAGCACCAACAGGCCGCACAGAATTCAATTCCGACAAAGCTATGATTAGAAATGAGTCCGCTGTAAAATCAATGAAAACATAATCACAATTGACATTTCATTGTACATCAAGTTTGGCCAAAAGGAACACGTGAGGATCAAACAGGGATTTCCTCAGTAGATTGAGAAGTAAATAAACTAACAGGATCATATTAAATGGGAAAAAAATAACAGATTACTCCATATCATTGAGGATTGTGACAATGTTCCGATGGACTTTAATCAGTATTGTGTTGAATGGGTAGTTTACAGGCTGCAGGCTTATAAGCATCAGTGCTCCCCATTGTTTCGCTGGGATTTCTGAGGCACATTTTGGGTTTTAGGGCAACATTTCAAACTTTGGTGACATGATTTGGGGAAATAAGTGAGGAAATTGTATAAGAAATTAGGTTGCATTGACAGGCAGTGAAATGAACAAATGCATGGCCAATGTTTGAGACAACGCATCTTATTCAGAATGATATTTATTATCTGGGTTTTCACATGGTCACAGAGACCAGCAATAGCGTTGTTAGTGCCTGAACAGAGTTCTGTATGCCCACCATTGGGTACAGACAGTGGACACTCTCGAACAGTCGAAGGTATTGTTTGGACTGTACCATATCTGTAGCCTCGGGTGGTCTCTGCATTCTCACTGATGTTGGTATCTGCACAGAAGGCGTAGCCAGGCTGGGAACAGTTTAAATCACACACTGTTGCCGTGAGAGATGAAAGCGATTGGGTATGTGGTGATGTCTATAGTGAGGGATTGGCCTCTGATTGATGTTCTCTCCTGCCAATCCTTCTGCCATGTGTCCTCAGCGATGGGCCATTGAGTCATAGAGTCACAGAGCACACAAACAGAAATTTCTGTCCAACTGGTCCACATTATCTGAGCTGAATTAGTCCTATTTGCCTGTCTTTGCCCCATATCCCTTTAAACCTTTCCTATCCATTTATCTTTTCCAATTTGATTTAAATGTTGTCATTGTCCCAAACACTACCATTTCTTCTGGTAGCTCTCTCCACAGAAACACTATACTTTGAGTGACAAAGTTCCTCCTCTGGTCCCGTTTAAATCTTATCTTTCTCACCTATAACTTACACCCTCTGGTTTTGGACAAGTTTGCCAAATAGCTTCTTCACCACCCTGTCTACTTGTGATGCTACTCTCATGGTACTATGTGCCTGCACCCATTGGTGTCTGTGTTCGATAATTCTCCCCACGGCCCTACCATGAACAGTGCTGACTCCTTGGTGTGGTTACCTACATGGGGGTGGTGTGGAGGAAGGAGTATTTCTGGTGGGGTTGAGCAGGTCATTGACTAAGCTTGTGGGGGAGTAGACCTTCTCCAGTGCAAATACAGGAACATTCTCTCACAGCCAACAATTATGGCACAGAGATGCTCGCCTGGTTTTGGATTTTGTCAGACATTGGTTTGGATGCACTGGGCAATTTGGACAAAAGAGTGATCACAGGTCACTTGGAGCATGGGAATAGATTGGCGCATAAGCAGTGAAACACATAAGAAATCCAGGAACAGTCATTGTCCAGGTAAGTTAATCGCAATTGAGCAACAGTTTTGAGAAACAGTGCAAGGCACAATCTAAAAGTTTCCAGTTTGCCAACAACTCTGTTATTTTTGGCTGCCAGTCTTCAGAGAGCAGAATTGTTTACTCCTGGTGTAGCAGAAATGGGGGTGGGTGGGTATATTGGTTAGGGTGAGGAACTGCAAAGGTGAGTTGGCTGAAAAGGTCGCTGTGGTAAGACACATTGTGGAATTGGGGGACAGAAAAATCAGTGCCAGGAAAGAGCATGAGTTTGACAAAGCTTGGGTTCAATCCCCTCCAATCGGAAGGGTGTTGTGAAACCAGAAAGAGTTCAGGAAAATATCACAGGGATGTTGCCAGAGTTGGAGGATTAGAGCTACCAGGGGTGTCTGAATAGGCTGGGGCTGTTTTCCCTGCAGTGGTGGAGACTGAGGGTGAACATATAGTGGTTTATAAAATCATAAGCGGCACGGATAGGGCAGAAAGACAATGCCTTTAACCTGGTGTGGGGGAGTCCAGAACTGGATGGCATAGTTTTAGGGGGAGGCAGAAAAAAATTAAAAGGACCTAAGTGGCTTATGTTTCCGCAGAGTGTAGTACATGTATGGAATGAGCTGCTAGAGGAAGTGGTGGAGGCTGTTATATAATTACAACATTTGGTTTGGTGTATGAATACGAAGGGTTTAGAAGGATATGGGCCATGTGCTGGCAAACGGGATTAGATTAGTTTGGATATCTGTTCAGCATGGATGAGTTGGACTGAAGACTCTGTTTCTGTCCTGTACCTCTCTCTAACTCTAATCTCACTGATCCTTATGATTTGGCCAAGGATGGGGTTCAGGTCAATGGATCAGGACTAATGTCAAGAACATTAATAGAAGTAAATATAATTTACAGATTTAATGGGTGGCATGTGCTTAGCAGGAACAGCAGCCAGGAGACAGAAAAAACTGGCAGGAAAAGCGATGCAGTTAATGATTACTTTTAAAGTTAATAACAGGTGAGAGACTTACCAGGAACACCAACAATAACAAGGGTGGGATAGTAAATACGTTGAATAACCAGGAGTATATAATGGATCCGGGTTGTTAATGACATCAAGTGGTAATTTGCAGAAATGTAATCAATTGTTGCTGAGAAACTCCTGTCCATTGTTGTAAAATTCCAATCTTCTGTATTCAGATTCCAACCCATGGTTGTAAAATTCCAATCCATTGTTCTCAGATTTGAATCTCTCTTCTCCCGAGCTCCCACAGTCCCTGGAGCTGCCGGTCTCTGTTAGTGCTGGAGGTAATGCTGGAGGTGATGCTATCACTGAAACTATAGCGTTGTACAGTGTAAGGAATTTGTAATTAATAGAAGAGCGAAACCCTCCTGGGACACAATTATGGTCCATGGAGTTTGACATGAATTACTGACACGAAACAAACCAGTTCAGTTAAACCCTTTCAATCCAGTACACTATTCCCCCAATGAAATAGGACTTGTGCCCACCTTGGACTGCGCATATGTGAGTTACTGAGGGAGGGAAAGATAAAGGCATTGACCATAATCCTTCAATTCTCTGGAGATATTGAAGCGGTTCCAAAGAAATGGGTGATCGCAAACAATGCGTCACTGTTCAAAAAAATGTGAGAGAAATAATTGGAGTCGGCCGTCCGCCCTTTCAAGCCTGCTCCACCATTCAATAAGATCGTGGCTCGTCTCTTCCTGGACTCGGCCCCATTTACCCTCCCTCTCACCATATCCCTTAATTCCTTTGCTTTTCAAATATCTACCTTTGCTTTAAAAAGATTTATTGAACTAGCATCAACTACATCCCTGGACAAGGAATTCCATAGATTACCAACCCTCTGAGTGAAGAAATTCCTTCTCAGTTCAATCTTAAATCTGCTCCCTCTAATCTTGACGCCGTGTCCTCTCATTCTGTTTTCATCCTTCGGTGGAAACATCCTCTCTACTTCTATTTTATGTATTCCCTTCATAATTTGATATGTTTCCACAAGATTCCACCCTCACTCTTCTGAATCCCAATGAATATAATTCTAATCCACTCAGTCTTTCCTTATAAACCAACCCCTTCAACCCTGGAATAAACCTAGTCAACCGCCCCTGCACCCCCTCCACCGCTAGTACATCTGTTCTCAAGACCAAAACTGCACAGTGTACCTCAGGTGTGGCCGCACCAGTACCTTCTACAGCTGCAACATTACCTCTCTGCTTTTAAACTCAACCCCTTCAGCAGTAAAGGACAAAATTCCATTTGCCTTCCCAATTACTTGTTGTACCTGCAGACCAACGCTCTGTGGTTCATGCACAGGGGCACTCAGGTCCCTCTGCACAGCATCATGCTGCAACTTTTTACTGTTCAAGTAATAATCTGTTTTACATTTACTCCGACCAAAATGGATGACTTCACATTTATTAACATTGTATTCCATCTGCCAGATCTTTTCCCACTCACTCAGCCCACTCACTCAGTGAATCTAAGTTCCTCTGTAAGGTTTCCTAGTTCTCTGTATACTTGCTCTGCCACTCATCTTCGTGTCACCTGCAAAACTTTGACACCCTGCACGTGGTCCCCAACTCCAAATCATTGATATAAATTGTAAATAACTGCTGTCCCAAACCCGATCCCTGAGGCACACCACTATTTACTGATTGCCAACCAGAATAATACTCATTAATCCCCAACCTTTGCTTCCTGTTAGTCAACCAATCCTCTATCCATGCTAATACACTAGCGTAACGCCATGAATCTTTACCTCATGCAGCAGCCTTTTGTGCAGTACCTTGTTGAAGGCCTGTTGGAAATCTAGGTACAACATCTCCATTGGGTCCCCGTTGTCCACCTTGCTTGAAATGTCTTAATCGAATTCCAAAAAATTTGTCAACGGAGACCTGTCCTTCATGAATCCATGGTGCATCTGTTCAATGGGACAATTTGTATTGAGATGCCCTGCTATTTCTTCCTTGATAATAGACAAAGAACATAGAGAACATGACAGCACAGTAGAGGCCCTTCGGCTCTCGATGTTGCGCCAACCTGTCAGACCAATCTGAAGCCCATCTAACCAACACTATTCCATGTACGTTCATATGCCTGTCCAATGACGACTTAAATGTACTTAAAGTTGGTGAATCTACTACCGTTGCAGGCAAAGCATTCCATACCCTGACTACTCTCTGAGTAAAGAAACTACCTCTGACATCTGTCCTATATGTAGCACCCCTCAATTTAAAGCTATGCCCTCCCGTGCTCTTCGTCACCAAACTTGGACAAAGGCCCTCCCTGTCCACCTATCTAACCCTCTGATTATCTTATATGTCTCTATTAAGTCACCTCTCAACCTTCTTCTCTCTAACGAAAGCAGCCTCAAATCCCTCAGCCTTTCCTCGTAAGACCTTCCCTTCATACCAGGTAACATCCTAGTAAATCTCCTCTGCACCCTTTCCAAAACTTCCACATCCTTCTTATAATGCGGCAACCAGAACAGTACACAATACTCCAAGTGCGGATGCACCAGAGTTTTGTACAGCTACAGCATAACCTCTTGGTTCTGGAACTCGATCCCTCTATTAATAAAAGCTGAAACACTGTCTGCCTTCTCAACACCCTGTCAACCTGGGTGGCAATTTTCAAGGATCTGTGCACCTGGACACCGAGATCTCTCTGCTCACCTACACGACCAAAAATCTTACCATTAGCCCAGTACTTTGCATTCCGGTTACTCCGACCAAAGTGAATCACCTCACACTTGTCCGCTTTAAACTCCCTTTGCCACCTCTCAGCACAGCTCTGCAACTTATCTATGTCCCTCTGTAACCTACAACATCCTTCGTCACTATCCACATCTCCACTGACCTTCGTGTCATCTGCAAATTTACTAACCCACCCTTCTATGCCCTCATCCAGGTCGTTAATCGAAATGATGAACAGCAGTGAACCCAACACCGATCCTTGCGTTACACCACTAGTAACTGGACTCCATTTCCAATCAACTACCACCCTCTGTCTTCTTTCAGCAAACCAATTACTGATCCAAACTGCTATATCCCCCACAATCCCATTCTTCCGCATTTTGTATAATAGCCTACTGTGGGGAACGTTATCGAACGCCTTGCTGAAATCCATACACACCACATCAACTGGTTTACTCTCATCTACCTGTTTGGTTACCTTTTCAAAGTTCTCAATAAGGTTTGTGAGGCACGACCTATTCTTCACAAGAACTCAAGTATCTTCCCCACTACAGAGATGAAGTTACCCGATCTATAATATCCCATCTTTTGTTTGCGTCCCTTTTTCAACAGTGGTGTCACATTTGCTGTTTTCCAATCTACTTGGACTGCCTCAGAGGTGAGCGAATTTTGGAAATTTATCGCCAGTGCACATGCTATTGTTCCTGCCAACGTTTTTATTACTCTAGGATGCAGGGCCAGGAGACTTATCTATCCTTAGCTCCATTAACTTACCCAAAACTAGCTCTTCCGTAATAATGATTGTTTCCAGGTCCTCACCTACCTTTGTTTCTTTGTCAATTTCTGGCCTGTTATTAATGTCCTTCTCTGTGAAGTCTGAGACAAAATACCTGTTCAATGTCTCAGCCATTTCATCATATCCCATTACTAAATGCCCATCCTCATCCTTCAAAGGACCAACATTTACTTGAGCCACTCTTTTTTTTTCATTTTATATATTTGTAGAAACATTTGCTACCTGTCTTTATATTCTGTACCAGTTTGTTGTCATGTTCTATCTTACTTTTCTTAATAGCTCTTTTTGTGGCTTTCTATTGGCGTTTAACGTTTTCCCAATCTTCTAATTTGCTGCTGTTCTTAGCCAGGTTGTATGCATCCTCTTTTAACTTGATAGCTTCCCTTATTTCCTTAGACACTCATGGAAGATTACCCCTTTTCTAACAGTCCTTCCTTTTCACTGGAATACAGTTTCACTTCTCACTTTGAAAGATTTCTGTGGAAGTCCTCCAATGCTTGTCAACTGTCCCAGCATGAAAGTTTAGTTTCCAATCTGTTTTAGCCAGGCCCTCCCTCGTTCTATTGCAGCCCCCCCTTGTTCAAGCACAGTACCCTGGTTTTGGATTTTGTCTTCACATACTCCATCTGTATTGTAAATACACCCATACTTTGATTGCTCCTTCCAAAAGAATCCCTAACTGTGAGGTCATTAATTATTCCTGTCTCGTCACACAGGACCTGGTCTAAGATAGTTTACTCCCTCGTCAGTTCCATTATATATTGTTCAAGAAAACTAGCACGGATATGCTCAACCAACTCCTGCTCAACGCTAACCTTACTGAGCTGGTTCAACCAATCTACATATAGATTAAAGTTCCCCACTATAATAGCCGGACCATTTTCACAGGCATTAGATTTTTCTTTGTTTGTTTCCCAACCCAATGTGATGTCATTATTTGATGGTCATTAGACTCCACCTATCAGTGACTTTTTCTTCTTAGACTTTCTAGTTTCGACTCCATTAAATTTAGCCTCAATCTCCTATTTCATCTGTCAGCACTGCCCTGATGTCGTCCTTGAGTATCAGCATTACATCACCTCCCTGACATTCCTGTCTGTTCTCCCCAACAGTCTGGTACCCCTGGATATTTAACCCGCAGTCAATCAGTTGGGGCACTCTGCCTCCCCTTGTTTAAAGTAAGGACAGCGTCAGTGGCATGTTGTCTCAGGCACTGACAGCAGTGGTGCATATTGAAGAGCTCCGGTTCAGAGTGAAGGGAGGAACATTGATTGATTGATTAATTGATTGTCAAGTTTACCTCTGTGCAACGAACAGCTTCTTTACGAACAGTAAAAGCAGATCACAGGTAGCCGAGATGTACAGATCACAGGGTGAATAGAAACTTGGACAGACACGTACAGGTTACATCCCAAACGATGTGCACGAGGCAAGATTAACATTAACAAAGTCAGCGATATTTGAAGTTAGAGGTGCTATTCATCAGTCTAATAACGGCTGGGAAGAAGCTGTTCCTGAAGCTGTTGGTACACGTGTACAAGCTTCTGTACCTTTTGCCTGACGGGCGAGGTTGTAGGAGATCATTTCCGGGTTGGGAGGGGTCTTCAGTGTAGTTGGCAGCCATTCCACGGCAACGGGCTGTGTAAATGGAGTCCATGGATGGAAGGTTGGCTTCCGTGATGGTCTGGGCTGTGCACACAACTTTATGTAGTTCCTTACTGTGCTGGGCAGAGCAGTTGCTACACCTGGACAGGATGTTTTCTGTGTTGCATCTGTAGAGTTTGGTGAGGGACCTTATGGACAGCCAAATTCCCTGAGCTGCCTGAGGAAGAGGATGCATTGTTGTGCCTTCTGGATCATCACATCCATGTGGGAAGGCCAGGACAGATTGTGGGTTATTGTCACTCGAAGAAGCTTGGCACTCTCCACCCTCTCAGCCTCAGCTCCATTGATGTAGAAGGAGGCATGTTCTCTTCCTTTCTTTCTGAAGTCAATGATCAGTTCTTCAGTTTTGCTGATGCTGAGAGAGAGGGTGTTCTCGTTGTACCAGGTCACCAAGCCCTCTATATCCCTCCTGTTGCTTGATATACATCCTCCCACAGTGGGGTCTGCAGCAAACATGGAGATGGTGTTTGTACGGACTTTAGCCAGACTGCCGTGGGTGTACAGGGAGTACGGTAGGGACTGAGAACACATACTTGTGGGGCTCCAGGGTTGAGGGTTATTGTGGAGAAGGTGTAGCTGTCTATCTTCACTGAGTTTTGTGATCAGTCTGAAGGGGATAATGGTGTTGAAGGTGGAGATGTAGATGTTCCTGCTGTCCAGATGTTCCAGGGATGAGGGCAGTGTTGGGAAATGCTGTGGACCTGCTACATCTGTCAGCAAACTGCAGGGGATCGAGGCAGGCTGGAGACCAGGGCTGATGTGGCCATGATCAGCGTCTCGACGTACTACAGCATTAGTCATTGTCACTGGGCGGCAGTCATTAAGGCACATTGCACCAGCCTTCGTAGGTACTGGGATGGTGGTGGTCTTCTTGAAGCATGTGAGGACTTCAACTTGTAGGATGGAGAGTATGAAAATGTCAGCTGCTCCACACAAGATCGGATTGAATGGCCACGGTCTCCGTCTGGGCTTGTCCCTTCCCTTCTATTGACTCCGAGAAAGGCTGATCAAGCATTAGCAGCAGTGACGGAGGTGCCCCTGGATCTATCAGGGCAGGTGACACTGCACTGCTGGCATTCTGCTTGAACTGATCATAAAAAGCGTTGAGCGCATCAGGGAAAGGTGTGTCTTTGTCCACAGTCTTGCTCTGGTTTATCGTGTATCCCGTTATCTTGTTTAGGCCTCCCCAGAGGCAGAGGGTGTCTGGATGGTTAGTTTAGACCTCTAACTTGGTCCGGTATTGCCTCTTGGCATCTCTGATGGCTTTGTGGAGGTCATATCTGGGTTCTCTGTATTGGTCTGGGTAATCCAACTTGAATGCTGAGTTCGTGGTTTTCAGTGGGGAGTGGATTTCCCAGTTCATCCAAGGTTCCCATTTAGGGAATACCCAGAGTCAAGTTGGCATGCACTCCTTCATGGATGTGCTAATGATGCGGGCGTAAGCGTCCAGGATTTCCGCTGAGTCCTTTAATAGAGACCAGTTCACTGATTCCAACCAGTCCTGGAGATGCTCTTCCACTGCCTTGGACCAACAATGTATTTCTTTCTGTGAAGGATCCTCCCACATTAGTTTCTGTATGTAAGCTGGGAGGAGGGACACAGCGCTGTGATCTGATTTTCTGATGTGTGCTGTGCGGGTGGAGCAGTCGGTGTGTTTGATGGTTGTGTTACACTGGTCCAGGATGTTGAGTCCTCCAGTGGGGATGAGATGTGTTGGTGGGACGTTGGCAGCGCTATCTTGAGGTTGGATCAGTTGACATCACCGCCACGGCGAGTAAGGACTCGGGGAGTTTTGTCTCAGAATGTTTCTGGTGGTATAAACTTCATCCAGGGCATTCTTCACATCCGCATGGGGTGGTATGTAGACTGCTGTCAGGATGGTGGAGGTGAACTCTCATGGAAGGTAGCTAGGATGGCATTTTACTGTAAGGTAGTCTCTGTCAGGAACAGCAATGGCTTGTGAGAGTTGCTACAACTGAGCACATATCCCACCGCCCTTCACCTTCCCGAGGATGCGGTGTGGTTGATGTGGTACATGGAGAACCCTTCAGTTTGTAGTGAACAGTCACGAATTGCTGGGATGAGCCAAGTAAAGTGAAACACAGCACACAACAGCCTCTGAGTTCCCTCTGGTAGGTAAGTCTGGGTCTGAGTTCATCCATTTTGTTTTTGATAGCCTGGACATTTACAACAGTATGCTGGGAAAGGTGGGGGGTGGGGGGGGGGCTTGTGGTGTTGGTCTTGAAACTGTTTCGGGCGTTGGTGGAGCGTGTCTGCTGTTCATGGAGGATGGTGAGTCAGGCCTGGCCGGGCAGGGCCACCTCAGGTTGGAGCAGTCACAGGATATGGGACCAGACAAAGGCTAGTTTGGCCTCCTCTGGGTGGCACGGTACCTCACAGCGCCAGGAACCCGGGTTCAATTCCAATCATGTGGAGTTTGCACATTCTTCCCATGTCTGCGCAGGTTTCCTCCTGGTGCTCTTGTTTCCTCCCACAATCAGAAGATATGCAGGTTCGGTGAATTTACCATGTTAAATTGCCTGTCCCATTGGTCAGGGATATGTAGCTTAGTTGCATTGGTCAGGGGTGAATAAGGAGAGGGGAATAGGTCTGGGTGGTTATTCTTTGGAGGGTCAGTGTGCACTTGTTGGACCGACAGGCCTGTTCCCACACCGTAGGGGTTGTAATTTCCCGACAGGGCAGATTTGATTCCAGGTCAAGGTCAGGACGTGGCGGGGTCAGGGGTCATATCATGGTTCCGGGTTTCCATGTGGAAGTCGATATGTCTCCACTGGATCCTACAAGATGACCAGCTTCGAAAGTACTTGAGCCTGGGCAACCAGGCATCCTCAATCCTGTAAGTAGATTAAAAAGAACATTGTCAGTAATTTTAATAGGGTTGAATTTTCTGCTGCCTTAAGTGACATGAGCAAAGAAAAGAAAGTTGGGGAAATATGGCAAGAATGAAAGCATTAGATTTTGTTGTGAAAAGTATTTCCTAATTCCACCTTTCTGGTTAAAACAGCGAATTCTGAATCTCACTAATGAGGGGTGACCACTTCATTTTCATGCCGTTCTATCTCATTAGGAGCTGATCTTGCCTCATTTCGATGGAGATTCCAATCCTTTCCTTCAGTTTCTATGGAAACCAGATGATCCCAGTCCCCAAAAGGAAAGCCTGGGACGTTACCTAGAGGTAGGATCTCACTGTTTGCTTCTCCAGGTCTTCATCCATATCCACCATCAGCACCATTTCACTGCATGCTCCATCAACACTGTCCTCTCCCACACTTTGTCCGTGTGTGTGGGCATCAGCAAACCCCAGCCTCACCACAACATTCTGGCTGCTTTCAGATTAACTCACCCTTCACTGTGGAGCTCAGAGACAATGATGTCGTACCTGCTTCTGCCAGGTTGGTTCGCAGTCAGGGGCATGGGCACATTTCATGCAGAAACATAGGATGCACCGTCTGGCTCTAAGCTAACTTTCTAAAGGCTCATTGACTTTGTGTTTACTTATGGGCTGTCAGGTTTATCTCAGTGTTTAGTGCAGAGTGACAGGCATTAACCATGTCACTAGTCAGAATACCACACAGTACAGGGGATGAATCAGCATGGAGGAAATTATTTAATCATTGGTGCGATCTTGAGTGTCGCTGGTTTTGCCAGTATTTATTGCCCTACCTAGTTGCCCCTAGAGACGGTGGTGGTGAGTTACATTCTTCATCTGCAATGCCACTAGGGTGCGAATTCCAGGATTTTGACCCAGTGATGGTGAAGGAACGATGATGTAGTTCCAAGTCAGGACGGTGAGCGGCTTTCCAATATATCTGCTGCTCTTGTCCTTCTTGATGGAAGAGTATGTAGGTTTGGAAAGTGCTGTCTGATGACCTTTGTGATTTTCTACAGCATATACTACAGACTACGACTACTGAGAATCGTAGGTCGAGGGAATGGTTGCTTGAGAATGTAGTGCTAATCAAGTGTTCTGCTTTTTCCAGGATGGTGTCAGATTTTTGAGTGCTGTTGTAGCTTCAGTTATTCAGTCAAGTGGGGCGAATTGTGTCACACTCCTGACTTGTGCCTTGTAGATGTTGGATAGGGTTTGGGAATTGAAGACGTGATTTACTCACAGTGATATACCGAGCTTCTGACCTACTCTTGCAGACACTGAGTTTATGTGGTGAGTCCAGTGCAGTTACTGGTCAATGATAACCCCCAGGATGTTAACATTGGGGGAATTCAATGATGGTAACACCATTGAAATTCAAGGGTTAGTAGATAGATTGTCTCTTATTGGTGATGGTCATAACCTAGCATTTGTGTGCCAATATTATTACTTGATACTTGGGAGCCCAAGCCTGGAAATTGTCCAGACCTTGTTGCATTTGAACATCGGCTGTTTCAATATCTAAACAGTCGTGAATGAGGCTGAACATTGTCAAATCATCGGTGAACATCCCCACTTCTGACCTTATGAGGAAAGGAAGGTGCTTATGCAGAGCTTATCATGGAGCAGCTGGAGATGTTTCAGCCAAGGGCATGACTCTGAGAAACTCCTGCAGAGATGTCCTCGAGCTGAGATTATTGTCCTCCAATAACTAAAACCATCTTCCTGTATGTCTAGTCTGTATCTAACCACCGGAGAGTTTGTCCGCCATTAATTCCAGTTTTGCTCGGATTCCTTGATGCCACACACGGTCCAATTGGTCTTGATGTCACAGGCTGTCACTGTCATCTCCCCTCTGGAACTCAGCTCTTTTATTCATGTTTGACCCAAGGCTGTAATGAGGTCAGGAGCTGAGTGGTCCTGGTGTAACCCAAACTGAGCGTCACTGAGCAGGTTATAGCTGAGCAGGAACTGCTCAATAGCACGGCTGATGTCACCTTCCATCAGTTTTCTGGTGATCAAGAATGGACTAATGGTATAGTAATTGGCCGGGTTGGATTTGACCTGCTTTTCCTGTACAGGACATACCTGGGCAATTTTCCACAGTGTTGGGTAGATGCCAGTGTTGTATCTGTACTGGAACAGGTTGGTCAGGGAAGCGTCAAGTTCTGGAGCACATGTCTTCAATATTTTTGCTGGAATGTTGTCAGGGCCTGTAGCCCACCCTGCCATTTAAGTTGATTGTGCCTTGTTGGTCATTTCAATGCTGTGACCCCAGACTATCCTCATAATCCTTCATGTGACTGATACTGACATTTTTCTTGTGACATGCCCACCACATCCTTATGGCCTCTTTGTCTCGTCCCAATCACCTTGCAGTTTTCCTCTTGCCCCTACAACACTCCTGGATCTCTGTGCAATGGCTGGCTTGGCTCCTCCCTCTGTCTCACCCTCCCAGACCTGGCCTCCATTCACCTGTTCCTCGCTCTCAGCCCACCTTCCCCCAGAGAGACTCTCATTGACAGCAATTACCAAGCTGCCTGCTGTCCCCTCCCCCAACACACAATCACCAATCACAAGTTGTTCCTCCCTTGCATTTGTTGCTGATGGGCTCATCACTAAACCTATCAATGGAAAGCATGGAGAGAACCAGCCTGTGCTTGGAGAATAAGTTGCTTCCTTTCTCATCAGCTTCTGTGGACTATTACAAAATTAAAACCAGTACATCTGCTAATGCATCCAGCATTCCTTTGAAAACCATTAGATGCAATTTCTCAGAACACAGGATACATCAGTCTTTTGTTTGAAAAATTTTCTAGCAACTTTTCGCAATGATTGTAATTGTGTCTAATTCATCCCTTCCTGTCAACTTGTTATTCATAGTTATTTCTGGCATGTTGTTTGCGTTCTGGAGACAGACAAGAAATATCAATTCAATAATTCCCGTTTTTGTTCCATTATTCTATCAGTCCTGTATATAGTAACAGTTTTGAATATTTCAACAAGTACTGTAACTTAAAGACTGTAACTGCAATAAAGTATAACTTTACTCTCAGCCTAACATAACATGATCTTGTTTATCTTTCTTTCTCATAGTTAACATAGTGACAATAGCGATTCTGTCGCAGAGAAAGTGTGATCTTTCTAAATGTATCACTCACTACCTGGTTGTCATGGCAGCAGTGGACTTATTACTCAACATTATTGATCTGATATTGAGACACATTCCAATTATTTATCAAAATGAATTTACATTTCTGCACACCGTCCCTGTGTGTAACATCCACCCCCTTCTGGTATTTGCAGCTATGGACTGCTCATCTGGTTCACAGTCGCTTTCACCTTTGATCGATTTTTGGCCATTTGTTGTCAAAAGATGAAAAGCAACTATTGCACTGAGAAAACAGCAGCCGTGGTTCTGGGAACAATAACTGTGCTCAGCTGTTTAAAGAATATTTCCAGGTATTTTATGTTAACACCTTGGTATAGTCTGAAGAGTCACCCCTGGTTTTGTGTGGCTAAAGTATACGTTATGTTGTCTCTGATCTGGGGATCCTTTGAGCTTACTCCAGCACTCCCATTTGTTCTGATTCTGCTGCTCAATGCTTTCACTGGGAGGTACATTTTAGAGACCAGCAGAGCCCGCAGGAGACTCCAGTCTGGCAACAGCAGGCAGCATTCCAAGGACTAACACTTGAGAGCCGAAGGAAATCCATCATTTCAATGCTTATTATCTCAGGGAATTTCACCCTGTTATGGTCAATGTTTCTGGTGTATTCTATGTATTGTTATAAGGCTGTATATTTTCATTTCTATTTCATGAGATATAGGATTCAAGCTCAGCTTCTGAGTTTTTATACAAACATGTGTACATATGCCGTGAGCCAGACTAAGTTCAGAAAACATCTGAAGAATATGGTAAAATAACATTTTGCTCATTTAGTGAAACTTATGAAAAGATGAGATGGATTGAGTCATTCTGGGATCACAATTGAGCAATCCAGGTTCAAGACACAGTGAGGTCAGTCTGCTCTCCCTGACGTCTTTGAGACAGACGCAGTAGATTCAGTCAACACTCTCCACAATCCTTTAAACAGACACAGTGCACTCAATCAGTCCTTCCTGGATCAGTGAGACAATCACAATGTTTCCCTTTGTTAAGGGGCACAAATTAGCCCTTATTGACACTGTTCATCAATCCTCATGCTGTGGAACACTTTGCAGCAGATGTCCCTGTGTAAAGTTCATGAAGAGAACTTAAACAAAAGCCTCCATCAGATATCTCTTAAATTGTCACCACAGATGTAACATTCACTGATTGCAATGCATAAACAAAGCAAAACTGTTACATAAAATCGTTTCAGCAAATGTCACGTAAATAATTGCAGCAAATTTCGTTTAAAATGCTCACATTAAAGAACATTCCAATTGCCTATTATATGTAATATTTAAAAGACAGGGATGACAGTCACTGATGTGACCCCATTTGACCTTGCTCCTTCCTTCTCAGAGGCAATTCAGCATCAGCAGCAAGTACCGTCTTTCCTGATGATGCCCACGTCATGTGAATGAATGTCTGTGTAAACATCCTTGAAGTATTCGCACTGATAAAAATACAGATAAAAAGCATCTTCATGGTATTCAGTTTGCATGTTTTAAACTTCATGTACCACAAATAATACTTGATATAAATAAAGTCAGAAGTCACACGACACGCAGATACAGTCCAACAGCTTTATTTGAAATCACACAAGCTTTTGGAGTGCTGCTCCTTCATTAGGTGCAGGGAGTGAGCAGGGCAAAGACACAGAGTTTATCAACCGAGAGATCAAGGGCAGAGAGAGCAAAATATCAATCAAGTGGAGTATAAGGTAATATGTCTCTGTGTGTGACCAAGGGTGTTAGACAGTGTGTAAAGTGTTTATAAAGTCAATGTCAGTGCTGTGCTGTCATGTCAACCAGGCAGAGCGATAGGATTATAAAAAAGGTGATACCTCAGATGAGACACTGAATTGTAGGTGTGAGGCCCTGTCCAGAATCTGTCCAGAGTTTTAACTTGGAATCCAGCTGATTTAATTCCAAAAGCTGGAATTTACAGGATTGCATATTGGCTGACTGTGACTACAAATTCTGTGCTATTTGAAAAATAAAATAAAATGTATCTGCAAGTAAACAAATGTCTTGAATGAAATAATTCACCCAATAGATGTGTGTGTGTGTGTGTGTGTGTGTGTGTGTGTGTGTGTGTGTGTGTGTGTGTGTGTGTGTGTGTGTGTGTGTGTGTGTGTGTGTGTGTTCTGTGTGTATAATAGAGTGATGTTCTGCGTGACACTGTGTGTGTTCGTGCGAGACAGAGTATGTGAGAGAGGGTATATGTGATTCTGTGTGTGTGTGTGAGTGTGAGAGAGAGTGTGTATTTGTGTGAGAGAGGGGCTGCGTGTGTGTTTGCGTGAGACAGTGTGTGTGACAGAGTAATTATTAATTCAAAACTTCATAAGGTGAAGAGATCAGAGCAAATAATCAAGTTAATGCTGACACAACAGGAAAGTGAGAAAGATTTTACAGATGCAGAAGTGTGTGGTGAGGGTCACCTGTAGCAGGATGTGAACCCAAGGTTAAGGTTGAGGCCGGCTTCATGGGTCCGGAACTTGGTTATCAATCTCTGCTCGATGATCCTGCATTGTGTATCTCGAAATCTGTCTTGGAGATCAGCGGCAGAATATCCCTGAGCGCTGAAGTGTTCCCTGGCTGGGAGGGAACATTCCTGTCTAGCAATTGTTGTGTGGTGTCTATGAATCCATTGCTGTAGTGTCTGCATGGTCTCACCAATATACCATGCTTTGGGGCATCCTTGCCTGCAGTGTATGAGGGAGTCAGCATCGGCCGGGTCACATGGGTATCTGCTGTGTACATGGTGGGTGGTGTTCCCACGTGTGATAGTGGTGTCCATGTCTAACATGTCCTGCAGAGGTTGCCACGGCAGAGTTGTGTGGTGTTGTGGTCGAAGGTGTCCTGAAGGCTGGGTAGTTTGCTGCAAACAATGGTCTGTTTAAGGTTTGGCGGTTGTTTAAAGGTAAGAGGCTTGGAGTGACCTTGGCGAGATGCTGCTCATCATTGATGACGTGTTGAGGGCTGTGAAGAACATGGCATAATTTCTCCGCACCATGGACGGACTGGACAATTAAGTGTACTCTACTGGTCTTGCCCTGTGTCTGTCTTCTGAGGAGGTCACTCTGGTTTTTCACTGTGGCATATTGAAACTGGAGATCGACGAATTGAGCATCATATCCTGTTCTTATGAGAGAATCCCTCAAAACCTTCAGAGGTCCATCACATTTCTTGTCATCTGAACCCATCCTGTGTATGCACAGGGACTGCATGTTGAGGATGGCTTCATTCGCATGTTTAGGATGGAAACTAGAGATGTGCAGTAACATGAGGATTTCCGTGGGGTTGCAGGAGAGTGAGGTACTGAGATATCTGTCTCCAAGAATGAGACTGATTTGGAAGGGTAGTCCATGGTAAGTCTGAGAGCGGGATGAAACTTGTTGATATCACTGAATAGTAGTTTCAGTGATTCCTCACCATGACTCCCTCCCAGTTGAGGAGCACTTCAATGGTCAAGGGCATGCAGCCTCCAATCTTCGGGTAAGCGTACTCTACATGGGGTTGGAGATACACAACAATGCAGATTTACCGAGCAGAGACTGATAGACAAGTCCCTGTACCCATGAAGCTGACCTCAGCCGTGATCTTGTGTTCGTGTCGCACCACAGGTGATCCCAGCACATGGTTGTGTACCTGTAATATCGTCCTTACTTTCCTATTTTAACAGCATTACATTGAGAAGTACTTCTGCTCATTCTACCTGAGTTAGTTTACGCAGTTTTGAATTACTTTTTACACACTCTCCCTTTCTCACACGCACACAAACACACTCACACACACACAGACTCACACAGATCCTCTCATCATGCAAACTTTTTCTCACATGCTCTCTCTCACACACACTCTCCCACACTCACACATACTCTCTCTGAAGCACACACAAACACCACAGTCCAACACTGGCACCTCGACATCACAGATACAAATAAGAGACAGGACTTGGGAAAACCACTATTTACTAATCATTTGGCTTCATAGAACTTGAACAGTGCAGGAAAAAAAGATGCCTTGTTTGAGATTTTTGTCTTACATACAGTTGGATAACTTTGCAAGAATACAGTTCAACAGCAACATTTATACTGGATAAGGGAAGAGTGGTTGGCAAGTAAACTCTAATTGGTGCAGACATTGCCATTGGCAATGGGCCAATCGCTGACGATTGAATGTTAATAACCAACCCGAGGCTTTGGTTAAATTCAGACCAAGTGTAGCTCGTGTGTGTGTGTGTGTGTGTGTGTGTGTGTGTGTGTGTGTGTGTGTGTGTGTGTGCGCGCGCGCGCTCACGCATTTATTCCTATCTTTAAATATACAAGCATCTGTGTGTTTCTTATAAGAACTGAAGGAATAGACAATCTTGGACGTCCCACCAAATCTCTAACATTAACATCGAAGTAAATCAGTTTGAGGAATGGTGTTCAAATTAGCCAAAGAACTGTCAATGCTGGAAGTCAGGATCGATAACCGAAATTTCTTGTAAAAACTCAATAGTTTTGGTTACATCTGTGGAGACAAAACAGAGTTAATGTTTTAGGTCGAGAATTCCTGCTTCAGATCTGCCTGTAGATGGGCAAGAGTCGATATTTATGCTGGAAGTGGGGTGGAGAAGGGAGGAGGATTAAACTATAGTCAGAGGTAGAGACAAGAAAGAGAGAAAAAAAGCAATTGAGCAACAAAGGAGAGGGCAAAGGTCAGCCTGGGAGAATGAATAGATGCTCATGGTGACCATGACAGGCTGACGATGGGTTGTGTGTAGTAGCAGCATGTTGAGGAGAGATGTTGAAGAGGAGTCTTGAGATTGGTATTAATAGTACAATCAATCTTTATTTGAGCTCTTCCATAACATGTTCAGGAGAGGCCAGAGACCACTCCAGGTATGGCTTTCACATGGGGCCCAGTCAGTCACTTATTCCCAGCTTAGATTGGAGGATATGTCAACGATACTCTGATTTCCCAAGAGGGATATGCGTTTTTCTTGACATTTTGCGTGAAAATAATTACATGCAACATTGTCATTGTTCCTTCCCTGTTATTCTTTACATCCAAACTTGTGAAATACCTGATCAATGATGGATACTTCGATGGACAGCCCTAAATACCTATAATTCCATGATATGTACCTTCTCAAAATCACCTTTGTGCTACCTTGTGACCTCACTTTAATGCTGGACCATGCAAACTAATATTTATCCCAACGGGTGGCCATATTGTGCCACCTCTGACCATGGGATGCTTCAAAAACAACACAGTCCATGTTATGGCAATGCCCAATGTGTAGGGGGTAGGATAAGGACATTTGAGAATGTGGTCAGCCCTAAAATTGTTGACCTCAACACTGAGTCCAGAAAGCAGCAGGCTCCCCAAGCAGAAACGTGTTCTCCCAGCTTGCACGGAGCTTCACTGGAACACTGCAGCAAGCCCAAGATAGATATGTTGGCATGGGGAATGTGGAGGTGTGTACAAGTGGCAGAAAGTGCAGGGCATTTCTGTGGACAGCATGCCGGTGTTCTGTGAAGTGGTGACCTAGTCTATGCTTCGTCTTCCCCGTGGAAAGGAGACCACATTGTGAGCAGTGAATACAATGGACTAGATTGAGTGAAGTGCTGCTCCACCTGGAAGGTGAGTTTGGGGCCTTGGAGAGCGAGGACAGAGGGAGTAAAGGGGCTGGTGTTGCAGCAGAAGGTGCCATCTGGGTGTGGGGAGGTTTTGTGAATGGAGGAGGATTGGTTCCAGTTTATCACAGAGTGATTTATCACTGTGGAAGGCAGAGAAGAGAGCAGAAGGGAATAAGTGTCTGTGATGACATCCAGCTAGACGAGACGGAAATAGCAGCTAATGATCGCCTGGATATGGATGCTGGGCGGGTGGTAGGTGAGGACAAGGGAGTCTCTATCAGTGTTGTGGGAGAGAAGAGAGGGGGTGAGGGCAGGAGTGAGGGAGATAGGTTAAATACACAGCTCAGATCCCTGCGACCACTGTGCGGAGAATCTTCTGTTTAAGAAAGAGGTGGACTTTTCTGAGGATCCTTTGTCGTTGTTGGCATCATTGGAACAGATGTGACAGAGAGGGAACTGACCTGAACAATGCTTTCCCAGCATGCCTTTCCTCATCTGAAAGCAAAAACTATCTCTACTGTATTCAAAATATTATTTAAACTAGACATTAGTTCTCTCGTAGTCATAAAACTCAGGTAGGTGACCTGCATCAAATGACTTTAGCATTTCATTGAAACTATGCACTTCAAAAAAAATGCATTTTTATAAAAATACCCCAATGTGTTCTTTCTTTTATCTTTAAACAGTACAGTAAAAAGTGAGGTCTGCAGATGCTGGAGATCAGAGCTGAAAATGTGTTGCTGGTTAAAGCACGGCAGGCCAGGCAGCATCCAAGGAAGAGGAAATTCGTCGTTTCAGGCCAGAGCCCTTCATCAAGGGCTCTGGCCCGAAACCTCGAATTTCCTGTTCCTTGGATGCTGCCTGACCTGCTGTGCTTTAACCAGCAACACATTTTCAGCTTTAAACAGTACAATCTAGGTTTCTCCACAGAATTTGAAATAAATCTATGTTCTTTTTCTAACATCATAATTCTCTGGAACTCCTTCAGCCTCAGCTTCAGTATGAGCTGCCTGTGCTAACTTACTTCACCCTGGTTCTAATTCCGGAGCCTCAATTAACGAGGACATCCCAAATACCGCTTTGGAGCCATTTTAATTTTTAAACAGAGTTTCAGCTTCCCTCACATCTACTTGCAGTGACCCTGTGACTCACTGGTGATGTCATTTGTTTATCATGTGGAGGAGCCAGGTTTGGACTAGTGTGGACATTGTTTATCTATTTATATGACCATTATACTTGATAGAAAATACCGGAACCCATTTCTGCAACTGTTTTGCCTCCTTCGGCTTATCTGGACTTTCGGAAAAGGTACAACTATTATTACAAATGAATCATTCCCCAGGAATGAATCACCTCCTTCCAGGAAATTTCTTAGCTAACTGCTCTACAACTGGTCCATTTAACAAGTCACATTCCAACTGGACTTTAAACAGAGAAAGTGGAGTATACTCTCCATCCATCCTACTTACCAACATAATGGCTTCAGTAACATCTCTGTGGTGAAAAGTAAATGCTCCTCCATCACGAGAGTTTGTGTCACTCCTGCCTGGTTTAGTAGAGTTATGCTGCTTTGAAGAAATTGCAGTAATCTTCTTTGAAAAAAAAACACTAATTTCTCTCGTCTACCGTATGCAATCCTTCTGCATTCACAGGAGTGTGTCCACCAGATTGTCCTGTGTCATTAATGTTAGAATCTGATCCGTGGTATTTATTTTATCCAATTCCTTTTCAGACTCATTCTTATGAGTTCCAATGTGCCCCATGGGTTTCCCTCTCAGTTTCTAACATTCTGAGCAATCGTGCCTCATTTTGGAACAACAGGTACACCTTGGATCCCAATTTTCACCTTGACCCTCAATAATTTGGCTTCTGATCTGTGGAGGGGATCTTGGGGCAGTTCCAGCTCTCTGTTCGTTACCTTGGCCATTGCCTTCATTTTCCTGTGCCAATTTTAGCTGTTTTGAAGTTGTGAGTGTGACTGAAGAAAGGTTTAATTTTATGGATTAGCTCCGAATCCTTGGCCCTTACTGCTCCCGGGTGATCAGTTACTAGCCTTTGGTCCTCAACTTGGGATGTTTGTGAATATTTAAATTCTTCTATTGCTCGGATGCATCTGTCACAATTGCTTTGCCAAACGCTTTTGCATTCAATACAGGTTTGTCCTGTCTGTGTCCTTAAATACTGACCCTGTGCCGATAGATTTTCTGTTAAACTAGGAGTGGCAGCTCAATATTTCTGGGTACAGATGTTACCAGAAGGATGGAAGGGGAGGCAAGAGTGGAGTGGGTGCTGTGTATTTCACTGGGGAGAATATCATGGCTGTACTCAGGAGGAGAACAGTGTTGGTAAGGTTTCAACAAGGATTTAAGAGAGTTCTGAGTTATAAGGTAGCCAGGAAGGATCGAAAGAGAGAGCAAAGAGCAGCAAGGAGGGGACATGAAAAGTCCTTGGTTGGTAGGATTAGGGAAAACCCAAAGGCTTTCTATAGGTATGTCAGGAATAAAAGAATGACTAGGGTAGGAATAGAACCAGTCAAGGAAAGTATTGGGAAGTTGCGTGTGGAGGCTGAAGAAATTGGGGAGACACTGAATGAATACTTTTTGTCAGTATTCACTCAGGAACAGAACATTGTTGCCGATGTGAATATTGAGTCACAATTAATTAGAATGGATGGCTTTGAGGTATGTAGGGAAGAGGTGTTGGAAATTCTGGAAAGGGAGAAAATAGATAAGTCCACTGGGCCTGATGGCATTTATCTTAGGATTCTCTGGGAAGCAAGGGAAGAGATTCCAGAGCCATTGGCTTTGATTTTTATATCCTTGTTGTCTACAGGAATAGTGCAAGAAGACTGGAGGATAGCAAATCTGTTTCCCTTTTTCAAGAAGGGGAGTAGGGATAACCCTAGTAACTATAGACCGGTGAGTCTTACCTCTGTTGTGGGCAAAGTCTAAGAAAGAATTGGAAGGAATAGGATTTATGAACATCTGGATAGGAATAATGTGATCAAGGATAATCAGCATGATTTTGTGAAGGGCAGGTCGTGCCTCACAAACCTTATTGAATTCTTTGAGAAGGTGACTAAGGAGGTGGACGAGGGTAAAGCGGTAGATGTGGTGTATATGGATTTTAGTAAGGCGTTTGATAAGGTTCCCCATGGTAGGCTACTGCAAAAAATACGGAGGTATGGCATTGAGGGTGAGTTGGAGGTTTGGATTAGGAATTGCCTGGCTGGAAGGAGACAGAGGGTAGTAGTTAATGGTAAAGGTTCATCTTGGATTGCAATTACGAGCAGTGTTCCACAAGGATCTGTTTTGGGACCATTACTGTAAATGACCTGGAGGAGGGGCTAGAAGGTTGGGTGAGCAAGTTTGCGGATGATACGAAAGTGGGTAGAGTTGTTGACAGTGAGGAAGGATGTGGCAGGTTACAGCGGGATATAGATAAGCTGCAGAGCTGGGCAGAAAGGTGGCAAATGGAGTTCAATGCAGCTAAGTGTGAAGTGATTCACTTTGGTGAGAGTAACAAGAAGATGGAGTACTGGGCTAATGGTCAGATACTTAGTAGTGTGGATGAGCAGAGGGATCTTGGTGTCCATGTACACAGATCTCTGAAAGTTGCCACCTAGGTAATAGTGCTGTGAAGAAGGCGTATGGCGTACTGGCTTTTATTGGTAGAGGAATTGAGTTCCGGAGTCCTGAGGTCATGTTGCAGTTGTATAAGACTCTGGTGCGGCCGCATCTGGAGTATTGTGTGCAGTTTTGGTCGCCATACTACAGGAAGGATGTGGAGGCACTGGAACGTATGCAGAGGAGGTTTAGCAGGATGTTGCCTGGTATGATAGCAAGATTGTATGAGGAAAGGCTGAGGCACTTGGGGCTGTTCTCATTGGAGAAAAGAAGGTTTAGGGGTGACCTGATAGAGGTGTACAAGATGATTAGGGGTTTAGATAGGGTTGACCATGAGAACCTTTTTCCACATATGGAGTCAACTATTACGAGGGGGCATAGCTTTAAATTAAGGGTTGGTAGGTATAGGACTGATGTTAGGGGTAGATTCTTTACTCAGCGAGTCGTGAGTTCAAGGAATGCCCTACCAGCAACAGTGGTGGACTCTCCCTCTTTATGGGCATTTAAATGGGCATTGGGTAGGCATATGGAGGATAGTGGGCTAGTGTAGGTTAGGTGGGCTTGGGTTGGCGCAACATCGAGGGCCAAAGGGACTGTACTGCGCTGTATTTTTCTATGTTCTATATTCTATAAACATTTCTGCACTAGCTTTCAAATTGTTCACATTATTCAGATTTCCTGCATCAGGGCCTGAAGTCTCTCATTTAACGGTATCATTTTAATTCGATAAACATATTTTCTCACATTGTCTCTCTCTGCAGATCTAATTCTTTCCAACACCATTTCCCTTCCTTGACATTTCCCTGCCTTTTCTTTATTCTTTTCTGTTGTTCTTCTCTGTATTTTTCTGCTCTGTACTTTTCATGTTCTGCCATCGCTTGTTATGCCATTGTCTCCTCTCACTGAAGCTGCTATGACTGTTACTTGAGCATCACCTGATTTAATATTTCACTCGCTGGAGGACGCAGCCTTTCTTGTATTTCCTCTCAATGCAAGTGCTGTGCCAGTACTTCAATTGTGGCTGCAATTCCTGCTCTGCCAGGCAATCCTACCTAGAGGTCACCCACCAAGTCAAGCAACATGCTCTTTGCAATTTCCCTGAAAACTGTGAGGGACAACGCTGCTACCTTCAGGAAATTCTTTGTTTTCACAAGTGCCATCGCTGTAAGGTAGTACAGAACCTGATACTTTCCATCACCGACACGTATACCATACCCAAACCCTTACTGATTCATTATCAAATCGAGCTCACACAAGTGCCCAAACATTTATGGGCGGCACGGTGGCACGGTGGTTAGCACTGCTGCCTCACAGTGCCTGAGACCCGTGTTCAATTCCTGACTCAGGCGACTGACTGTGTGGAGTTTGCACGTTCTCCCCGTGTCTCCGTGGGTTTACTCCGGGTGCTCCGGTTTCCTCCCACAGTGCAAAGATGTGCGGGTCAGGTGAATTGGCCATGCTAAATTGCCCATAGTGTTAGATAAGGGGTAAATGTAAGGGTATGGGTGGGTTGCGCTTCGGCGGGTCGGTGTGGACTTGTTGGGCCGAAGGGGCTGTTTCCACACTGTAAGTAATCTAATCTAATCTAGTTGTTATAGCTCACGAAGATAATACACTGTTAATCAAGCCCCACTATTTCTGTATATATTGTCCAAATTATGCATTTTAAAAGATCCCCAAAATTGCCAAAATCGCATTCCTTTCAGTCTCAGATCGTCAGAAACTTGTTTTCTGCACTGAACATGAATTACAGCTTCTTTCAAGTAATATTGGAGTTTCAGGTAAACAACAAGGAACTGTCAGCATATAACTCTACTACAGTGTAGTTCACACTCCAGTAAGACGACAAGATGGAGGTAGAGTGGGACGCCCAAACAGGAGCTGCTCCAATCCATCAGTTTATTTCACTTTTTCTGTTCATTTTCTTTTCCCCTTTTCCCCATTTTCGGTGTTTTCGCCTGAGGTAGAGCGGTCTGCATGCACGAGGCGAGCTGGGACACCCAGTGGGTGAGATACATGAGGGGAGTGGGGATGGCCAGGGGTGAGATGCCAGAGGGAAGCAGGATGGATGTTATACTGGGGAATGATGCAGGTGATCAGTAGTTTGTGAGTCTGGTCAGACCATGTGTGGAAGTCCCTGCATTGATCTACTGTAGCCCTCTGTAGAAAGGCTGTCATGATTATCTTTTTAACTTTATTTCATTTTTTTCCAACTGATACTGTGAATAAGTTTAAGTAATGATTTTTTTTTCCTTTTATTCCCCTTTATTTCTCTATTTTGTATCTAAAAACTGTCCCCAGGTTGCTTGTCCTGAAGGTCGTGCCATTGCAAACTTTGCTCTTGTAGTTGTGAAGTTGAGTACATGTGACAATAAACAATGTTCTAATTCTAATCTCTTAAAAACTGTCCCTTACTCATAGACAGATGGATAGGAAATAACATGGGTGTTATGGATGGAGGGAAAACCGGGAAAGCAGTTGAGTGTTTTCTGTTCATGGGATGTGCTGAAATGGTTCTTCTGCTGGTCAGAACGCTGCTTTGCAGTCTTCTTTCTCCCGATGTTTCCACTGGATTGCAAAGAGCACAGTGTGGCTGATTCACATCGAGAAGATCTCAGACTTAGTTATTGAAAGTGACAACTTTAAGCAACTTTTGGAGAGGAAATGAATTGGTTTTGTTCAAGCTTAAAGTGGTTTTTATGGCAGAGAATAGAGAGCGCTCCTGAGCTCTACAGCATCTGAAAAGCTTCTCTTGAACCTCTTCACAACCTCAGGCTGTTTGGTTAACTGAGAAACAGACACATGCTGGTTGGTAGGCAGAAGGCCTGTACTGTACATAATTGATTGCTAGGCCACTGACTAGTCAGCTACATGTACAGTCTAAAGTTCCATCCATATGTAATCTTTTAACTCCAGTTCATCTGCAACGACACATTAACCACTGCTCAATCAAGCAGCTCTGTAAACATTGCTCACAATGAGTGTCAGCTTACTGGCTTTCAAAACATGTATCAATCCTCCTGAAATTCTTAGGTTTATCAACTGTTCTTTGTTTTTAATTCCAGTCCATAATGAAAAATACAGAAAACAGAAAGAAACATGTTTGCCACATTCACCAGCCATAACAGTAGGTACTATTGTTGGGACACTCTCTGATACCCGCAACCTGGAGCATCACATTGAATTGCCAGCTGTACACCCGGACGATTTCTATTAGCCAGGGATTGCCCTTCAGAGTTGTAGTGTCAGAAGGTTTGGCCTACCGTTCGCCAACAGAGGCAGATGCGACCTGACGTCATGTGGATCTGGATGTCCTGATTGCCAGGGCTTGGGAGAGATGGACTGTGCTTTCTCTTCAGGGATACCAGTGGAGACCGTGGGACCAGGATCTGCCCACTTTGCTTTAAGTTGCCAGTTGGGTCAGTGCAATATCCATGGTCCTGAGTAACACCTAGTGGTGAGGGGAGACGTTTCAGGAGCTTCTGGACTCAGCAAGGGTAAGTGTCACTATGCTCTCTCTGCTCCCTCACACTCATTCGAACTCTGCTAATGCATCCCACCAAGACTAATGATCATCAGCTCTTACTGGTGCATGCAGAATCTTCCCTCAAATAGTTTCAACCAAATCTAACTAAACTGCATCCTAGGCCCTACGCCACCCGGACTACTAGCTCAACAGCTCTCTGCACTGCTTATTCTCTTACTCAGGACACGTCACTATCTTTTCCCCACCTGTACCAGCACTAACTGCTACGCAAGCCACTTTCATCAGATTTGATGGCGTTTGGACATGACTTGCTGAACAATCCAAAGTGCACTAGTATCTATCAACAACCAATTTAAGATAATACACCGAGCGCATTATACAGCTCAGTATTTGGCATATAGGGAATTGATCGTCTGCAAACATAAGATCTGTGTTCAAACCTTGCATCATTTTAAAACAAATTACCTTCGAACTCTGAAAATCAAATGTTCTGCATTGTGTTCCCGATCCAAGACCTCAAATCAATTAGCACAGACTTATCAACCAATCAGCAGTCTTTCTCCCCATTGGGTTACATTGTTCTATTGGTTTTCTTGCATTTCTCCCGATTATTGCAAGACCAAAAGCTTTGGCAACATATTGCCGTTTTTAACAATGTTTATGTGTGGAATCTCTTTGCCCCTGTGTAACCTTTTAAATGGTGCAGCTCATTCTACATTCAATCCCTTCATTATACTGACCAATACTCTGTATCACTTCCCTGCTTCTCAGTCTTACATTTTATTTGTTATTTCACCAAACTTTGTTTGTGTCTCCTCTACACTGGGGAGACAGGACACCTCCTGGCGGAACATTTCAGAGAACATCTCTGGGACAAAAGTTCTAAAGAGGCCCACCGCCCTGTGGCCGAATGTTTTACCTCTTCCTCCCACTCTGCCAAGGACATGCAAATCCTGGGGTAACAAATGAGGTCTGCAGATGCTGGAGATCACAGTTGAACATGTGTTGCTGGTTAAAGCACAGCAGGTCAGGCAGCATCCAAGGAATAGGAAATTCGACGATTCGGGCATAAGCCCTTCATCAGGAATGAGGAGAGGGTGCCAGGCAGGCTAAGATAAAAGGTAGGGAGGAGGGACTTGGGGGAGGGGCGATGGAGATGTGACAGGTAGAAGGAGGTCAAGGTGAGGGTGATAGGCCGGAGTGGGGTGGGGGCGGAGAGGTTAGGAAGAAGATTGCAGGTTAGGAGGGCGGTGCTGAGTAGAGGGAACCAACTGAGACAAGGCGGGGGGAGGGGAAATGAGGAAACTGGAGAAATCTGAGTTCATCCCTTGTGGTTGGAGGGTTTCCAGGCGGAAGATGAGGTGCTCTTCCTCCAAGCGTCGTGTTGTTATGTTTTGCCGGTGGAGGAGTCCAATGACCTGCATGTCCTCGGTGGAGTTGGAGGGAGAGTTAAAGTGTTGAGCCACGGGGTGGTTGGGTTGGTTGGTCCAGGCGTCCCTGAGGTGTTCTCTGAAGGGTTCCGCAAGTAGGCGGCCCGTCTCCCCAGTGTAGAGGAGGCCACATCGAGTGCAGTGGATGCAATAGATGATGTGTGTGGGGGTACAGGTGAACTTGTGGCGGATATGGAAGGATCCTTTGGGGCCTTGGAGGGAAGTGAGAGAGGAGGTGTGTGCGCAAGTTTTACATTTCCTGCGGTTGCAGGGGAAGGTGCTGGGAGTGGAGGTTGGGTTGGTGGGGGGTGTGGTCCTGACGAGGGATTCACGAAGGGAGTGGTCTTTGCGGAACGCTGATAGGGGAGGGGAGGGAAATATATCCCTGGTGGTGGGGTCCGTTTGGAGGTGGCGGAAATGACGGCGGATGATACGTTGTATACGGAGGTTGGTGGGGTGGTAGGTGAGAACCAGTGGGGTTCTGTCTCGGTGGCGGTTGGAGAAGCGGGGCTCAAGGGCGGAGGAGCGGGAAGTGGACAGGATGCGGTGGAAGGCATCGTCGATCACGTTTGGGGGGAATCTGGGCTGTGCGGTGTTGGAACTGGTCCTCCTGGGAGCAGATGCGGAGGAGACGAAGGAATTGGGAAAATGGGATGGAGTTTTTACAGGGGGCAGGGTGGGAGGAGGTGTAGTCCAGATAGCTGTGGGAGTCAGTCGGTTTATAGTAGATGTCTGTGTTGAGTCGGTCGCCTGAGATAGTAATGGAAAGGTCTAGGAAGGGGAAGGAGGAGTCTGAGACAGTCCAGGTGAATTTGAGGTCGGGATGGAAAGTGTTAGTAAAGTTGATGAACTGTTCAACCTCCTCGTGGGAGCACGAGGCAGCGCCAATACAGTCATCGATGTAGCAGAGGAAAAGGTGGGGGTGGTGCCAGTGTAGTTGTGGAAGATGGACTGTTCCACATATCCTACAAAGAGGCAGGCATAGCTGGGGCCCATGCGGGTGCCCATGGCAACTCCTTTAGTTTGGAGGAAGTGGGAGGATTGAAAAGAGAAGTTATTCAGGGTGAGGACCAGTTCAGTCAGTCGAAGGAGGGTGTCAGTGGAAGGGTACTGGTTGGTGTGGCGGGAAAGGAAGAAGCGGAGGGCTTTGAGCCCTTCGTGATGGAGGTGTACAGGGTCTTGATGTCCATCGTGAAAAGAAGGCGTTGGGGATCGGGGAAGCGAAAATCCTGGAGGAGGTGGAGGGCGTGTGTGGTGTCCTGAACGTAGGTGGGGAGTTCTTGGACTAAAGGGGACAGAACCGTGTCAAGGTATGCGGAGATGAGTTCGGTGGGGCAGGACCATGCTGAGACAATGGGTCAGCCGGGGCATTCAGGTTTGCCGATTTTGGGCAGGAGGTAGAAACGGGCGGTGCGGGGTCGTGGGACTATGAGGTTGGAGGCAGTGGATGGGAGATCCCCTGAGGTGATGAGGTTAGGGGCGGGGACAGAGATCGATGTAGGGGCGGAGTTAGACGTGGTGACGTTGCTCGGTGTGGGGGCGTGGTCAAGCTTGGGGGCGGAGTCATGCGTCGTGACGGAAATAAGTGTGGGTGTGGGGTAACGTGTGGTGACAAAATTCGGCGTGGGGGCGGGGTTATGCATTGTGACGAAGGTTTGCGTGAGGGCGGGGTTACGTGTATCCAGGCTAGGTGCATTGACCATGCTAAGTTGCCCCACAGTGTTCAGGAATGTGCAGGTTATGTGCATCAGTTAGGAGTAAATGTTGAGGAATGGGTCTGGGTGGATTATCCTTCGCAGGGTCAGTGTGGGCTTGTTGGGCTGGAGTGCCTGTTTCCACACTAGAGGAATTCTATGATTCTCGATCAGATGGTTCACACAAACAAGGAACAGTTTGATCACAATGTGGACATCTTTTGCTCAGATAAATTAATGGAGTTACAGCCGAAAGATGAAAATTAAAGCAATTGGATCAAAAGGCATTCACCGTTAAAGAATCCAAATTCATCCCTGAATGTTGCTATCATAAAAATGCTTTCTTAATGAGGAAATGGAATGCATTGTTGCATTCTTGCAATCTTCCATCATGTCATTTTTGTGTTCTTGCATTTTCTTTCATTCTGTCACTCTTGCATTTTTGTAATTTTACATTCTCGCATTCTATCATTCTTGCATTCTGTTCTTCTATTCTGTCATTTGGATCTTGCATTCTGTTGTTCTTCCATTCTGTCCTTTGGATGTCCGTACATGCTTGCATTATTAATTGTCATCCTTGCAATCTGCCATTCCAAAATTCTTGCATTCTATCCTTGCTGCATGGTTGCGGTGTTACATTCTTGCAACCTTACATCATGTCATTTTCGCATTCTGTTATTCAGGCAGATGAGAAATGTGCAGAAATTCTTCGAGTTGTATTGCCAGTGTGTGAAGAGAAAAGAGGTGCTGCGAGTGGCGCATGACTCCCTCTGGGGGGTGGGGCGGGGTGCATTACGGAGTGAGAAAATCTCAGACTGAAATACAAAATCATTTCTACTGGCCTGGACTGCACAAAGATGTGGTTGAATTTTGTCAGAAATAACATACATGTCAGGTAACTGGAAAATCACAGACAGTAAGAAAACCTGCACCATTAATACCTGTTCCAACATTTGGGAAAACTTTTACAAGAGTCTTAATTGATTTCTTAGGACTACTGTTGAAAACAAAAAGAGGTAATCAGTATTTGTTAACAATAATGGATGTATCCACTAGATTTCTAGAGACCATCCCATTGTGCAATATCACAGATAAAAGGATTGGAGAGGAGTTACTCTCTCGGACTATCCGAAGAGATACAATCAGATCAAGGGTTAATTTTTACATCAAAATGTTTCAATGAAATTGTGGAAAGCTGAGCAATAAAGCAATTCAAATAAAGGTGCCATCACACAGTAAAGACCATGTTGAGGGCTTACAGTCAAGACTATCCAGATGATTGGGATAAGGGAATTTCATTTGTTAGCTTTTTGCGATCAGAGATGCGCCAAATGAATACCAATTTCAGTCCATTTGAATTTGTTTTTGAGTATGAAGTGACAGGACCACTAAAATTGATCAAGGAAAAATTAGTAAATCAGAATTCATATTAGGACTATGCGTCAAATTTTCTGGATTGATTATGTAGCACTGGGGGGTTGGTTAGACAGCATTTAAAAGTATCGCAGCATACATTGAAACAGAAAGCAGATAAGAAATCAAAACCTCACAATTTTACTATCAGGAATATACATTGTTCATGTTACTTCAAGTGAAAGGTGAAACGTTCAAAGCAAGTTTTAATGGACCTTATCAAGTTGAAAGTAAATTGAGTGAGATGAGCTGTTTGATAATGACTCCAGACTGAAATCTGACAGAGTGTGTTCTGTGAATATTCCCAAAAGGTATTTTGACAGGGGGAAGGAAAGCCAAAGGAGCTGAGTTATCTTCCAGAGGAAAATCGAAATGATCTAAAAGAGTTATTACCATCACATGGGGAGATATGTGGAAATAAGCTGGGAAATACAAAGCAAATTAAGAACGAGGTAGATATAGAAAATGCTGCTCTGATTAAGCAACATCCTTATGAACATAACCCTCTAAAGTTGGCACAGGTTCAAAAAGAGGTTGAACGCATGCTACAAAATGACATCATCAAATTGAGTTAAATTCATAGAGAGACGGTGGTGGTGGATGGTTGCTTTTCAGACTGGAGGCCTGTGACCAGTGGAGTGCCACAAGGATCGATGCTAGGTCCTCTATTTTTTGTCATTTACATAAATGATTTGGATGCGAGCGTAAGAGGTGCAGTGAGTAGATTTGCAGACCAACACCAAAATTGGAGGTGTAATGGGCAGCGAAGAGGGTTACTTCAGATTTCAACAGGGTCTGGACCAGATGGACCAATGGGCTGAGAAGTGGCAGATGGAGTTTAATTCAGATAAATGAGAGGTGCTGCATTTTGGGAAAGCAAATCTTAGCAGGACTGATACACTTAATGATAAGGTCCTAAGGAGTGTTGCTGAACAAAGAGACCTTGGAGTGCAGGTTCATAAATCCTTGCAAGTGGAGTCGCAGATGGATAGAATAGCGAAGAAGGCATTTGGTATGCTTTCCTTTATTTGTAAGAGTATTGAGTACAGGAGTTGGGAGGTCATGTTGCAGCTGTACAGGACATTGGTTAGGTCACTGTTGGAATATCGCATGCAATTCTGGTCTCCTTCCTATCAGAAAGATGTAGTGAAACTTCAAAGGGTTCAGAAAAGATTTACAAGGATGTTGCCAGGATTGGAGGATTTGAGCTATAGGGAGAGGCTGAACAGGCTGGGACTGTTTTCCCTGGAGCGTTGGAGGCTGAGGGGTGACCTTATTGAGGTTTACAAAATTATGAGTGGCATGGATAAGATAAATAGACAAAGTCTTTTCCCTGGGGTCAGGGAGTCCAGAACTAGAGGGCATAGGTTGAGGGTGAGAGGGGAAAGTTATAAAAGAGACCTAAGGGGCAACTTTTTCACGCAGAGGGTGGTATGTGTATGGAATGCGGAGCCAGAGCAAGTGGTGGAGGCTGGTGCAATTGCAACATTTAAGATGCATTTGGATGGGTATACGAATAGGACAGGTTTGAAGGGATATGGGACGGGTGCTGGTAGGTGGGGCTAGATTGGTTTGGGATATCTGCTTGGCATGGACAGATTGGACCGAAGGGTCTGTTTCCATGCTGGACATCTCTGTGACTCTATGACTGGAGCTCACCCAGGTTAATGGTGCCAAGGCCAGATGGTACCCAACGGTCAGGTGTGGACTAGTGCCAAGTCAATGTAGTTACAAAGTCTGAACAATTTTCGAATCCATGTTTGGAAGACTGTGTTGAAAAGATGGGGCAACTTACTAATTTGGACTTGCTCAGAGAATACTGGCAGGTAACTTTATCAGAAAGAGTGAAGGCAATTTTATCTTTCATAATGCTTTTGGACAGTATCAGTTTACAATCATGCCATTTGATATGAAAAGTGCATCAGCTACAGTCCATATTCTAACTGATAAGGTCATTGCTGGATTATCCAATTGTGTCATATATATAGATGACCTGGTGATTTTTAGTCATAGATAAAAGGAACATTTACAACATTTATCAGACTTGTTCAATTGACTGCAGGCAGCAGATCTGGTGATAGATGTGGTGAAAAGTGAATTTGCCAAAGCTCAAGGAACCTTCCATTCCCATTTTATTGGACATTGACGCAAGGCCCCATGGAATACAAAAACAAAGTTAATTAGGGTGTTTCCCCACACAAGAACAACAAGAGAAGTACTCCGGTTCCTAGGAATGAGTCGTTTTTATTGAAATTTCATCCCAAAGTTTCGCAGTGTGGCAGCTCCAATCACTGAATTGCTAAAGAAAGGCAAAACGTTTCAGTGAACAGGGGACTGTCAGAGGCATTTGACAGCTTTGAAAGCCGAGTGAACGACTGTCCTGGCATTTGCCACAGCTAGTCATGCAAAGTCACTCAAGATGGCTATCAATGAAAGTGATGCAGTGATCAGTGCTGTGCTCTTGCAAGAAGATGATGAGTGCATAGTGAAACATACTGGGCATTGCTTTCGCAGCTCCACAGCTTCCAGATGAAGGAGCAGTGTTCTGAAAGCTAGTACTTACAAGTAAATCTGTTGGACTATAAACTGGTTTTCTGTGATATTGAATTTTGTTCAGGCAAGTGAACATTCCTCAGAAGAAATATTCAATAGTTGCGAAGGAGACTTTGAGCTTGGTGTTGGACTTACAACATTTCAATGTTTGTGTGAGCAATAACGAATCTGAGACAATCGTATACGTTGATCATAACCCATTGAAATTTGTGGAGAAATGTAAGGACTAAGATGTGAGACTGTTTAGATGGAGATTGTTGGCACAGCCATTCAATTTCAAAATGGTACAGGTGTCAGGACTAGCAAACATGATTACCGACGCATTGCTGAGACGTGAATGAGAAATGGAGGTGTTCGATGGCAGGAGTAAAACAGACTCAAACAAAATGTAGTCTTGCATGTTTGTGTCGTTACTGTCTGTGTAATGTATACGAGTATAAACGGTTTAGCATTAAGGATGCCTTAAAGTAAAGCCATCTTTGGATATGGATGGTTCATTTCATTTAAGGTGAGATGTTGTAATGAGGCTGCTCCTTTAACAAGACAATGTTGTTCTTCGTTTCGTTTCTTTTTGAGAAGGTTGGAACAGTACAGGTTTCCAAAAGTCTCAGCTCAGTTGGGTTTTAGGGCCAGTTTGATTATACCTAACAGGTACTGTCTCAGGAAAAAGGCTTTCAGGTTTATAAAAAATCACTTGTACAGTGAAAGGGATGGGGCGAGTTCTCCCAGCTCAGCAGATCCCTGGTTTGGTTGGGTCAGTAAGCAGTAACGTTGTGAAGCTGATGGACCCAAGAGAAGCAGCTACATGCTGACTCTCTCTCTGTCTCTCTCTCTCTCTGTTTTCTCTCCTGGAAGACCCTGTGCCCTGTGCTGGATTTTACCTTTTGTGCCCAGTGATGTTTTGAGGACTTTTTATAAGTGTTTGCAACAGCATCATTATGTTGGGATAATAATTGGCTTTTTGGTTAGGTTACTAGTCAGTATTCTATTTTTCTTGTTGTTTGTGTTTTATTGGCAATTTTGGAAATAAATTCTGTTTTCTTTAAAACTAAGTGGTTGGGTCAGCTGCATCTCTCCTGGAATATCCACGTTACACTTGCTTAAAATAACTTGTAAAAGACAGGGTCTGGACTACTTACTTGAACTGTTTTGAGCGGGTCTGGCCTGGGCCGTAATACCTGAGCTGAAGGAAATGTCTAACAGTGCATGGAGAAGGTCAGTGAGGGAGTGTGCTCTGCAAGTGTAAACGCCATTATCTTCTCTCTGCTACCTCACACTCACAGGGTCAGCACTCCCTCTAACTGTACCATTGAACATGCCTCTCACCAAGACTCATAGACGACAACTCTCACTGTTGTATGTATCATGGCCACTCATTTACTCTTACCCACTGCATCCTCCCAGACTATACATTATTCCCACCCTCTGTGCTTCCTACTCACTCACTGGGGACATATCACCACCTCTCCTGCTCATGCATCACCATGAACGGCTTGTGCCTTCACTTCCATCAGACTCAATCCTCCCTTTAGTCCCATTGGAAGGAACGCGATCTCTCATGACCAGGTGGCCAGTGCTGGGTGGTGGGTATGAGGAACCTCTCCCCATTTGAGGAAAATGAGCTGGAGTTGGCTGGAGAGGAGGGGAACTGCTCAGCTGGGGAAGTGCAATTGTGCAAGAGAGTTATATTGTACTGCTGTCTTGACCCATGCACTCATTCTTTTCTGAACAGGAATTGAGTCCTTTTACACAACTCATTCCCAGTCTCCTCTTACATGGACAATAATGGGATCCCAGGAATCACTGAGAAACCACCCAGATCCCTGTGAATCTCAGAGCTGTTCACCCACTCTCCATTTCGATCATGAGGTTGTTTTTTATTCTTTCTTCCAAAATGAAAATTTCCCAAATGTCCCACAATGTGTTCCATTTGCCAGATCTTTGCCACTTAACCCCTAATATCATTTTGTGGGCTCCTTGTGTACTTTTCACAACTCACTTCCCTGTTTATCTTTGTGTCATCAGTAAATTTAGCTCCATAGATTTGATCCCTCAATCCAAATAATTTCTGTAAACTGGAAAGAGTTGAGAGCCCAGCAATGACCCCTGTGACATACCGCTGTCACATCCTGTCAGACTGAAAAAGACCCACTTATTCCTACTCTCCGCTTCCTGTTCACCAGCCAATCTTCTATCCAGGTCACTACATTACCCACAATGCCATGAGCTTTTCTTTTCTGCCATAACTTTGATGTGGCACCTTATCAAATACCCTCAGGATTGACTGCCCTGCCACAGCCTCTGGGCAATGGGGCCCATTGTGTCCCAATTCCCCGACTGCCACTCCTCCCTGTATATTCAGGTGTGGGTCCTGATTGCTGACACCACGGGGCCCTCTCCTGCCTGAGCAGCTGCCTGGTCTCTGCCGGTCCCTCCTAGTGCCAGCGGTCTGGGGTATTTCTTCCTCAGCCAGCTGCAGAGTTGTGGCAGTGAGGTGCTCACCAGCTTGTGTTCCCACACTCTCTAAGGCTACCTACCCACCGAGACCTCAGGGTCTGAGCCTGTGGGGTTTCCAAAAGGCAGCCTTGGTGACCCTTCCTCTGAGCCCTCAGGGGGCGAGGTGGTGGCGTCTACAGGAGCTGGGCCTATCTCTGCAGGCCCCACAGGGAGGCTGGCTTTACCTGCAAGACTAAGAGAGAGAGAGAGCGAGAGAGAGAGAGAGAGAGAGACAGAGAGAGAGAGAGAGAGAGAGAGAGAGAGAGAGAGAGAGAGAGAGAGAAAGAGAGAAACAGTGTCAAGGCCACTGGTTGGAAATGGTGTGCTCTGAATGAAACCAACAATGCACTTCACGGGAGAGTGGGGGGAAAGCACAGAACAAGCTTGAGGAACAAACCCCCACTTTCCTCTTTACCGCCTTAAGGACTCAATACTGATTTCCACAACTCAAACCTTGACTTTATGATGGATCTGGGTAGATTACTATTTGGAGGGTCAGTGTGGACTTGTTGAGCCGATGGGCCTGTTTCCACACTGCAGGGAATCTAATCTATCTCATCATGTCCCTTCTGCATTTTTTCTTTAATTCCTGCAATCCCTTACATTTTCTTACATTCTCAGCTGCATTAGGCACACAGCTTTGTTTTTTGTGTCTTATTTGTGTTGCTCTGAGTAGTGTGGACCCACCCACTTATTTTCTATGCATCTTACACTTTTTCTTTTTCTCATTCAACACCATTAATAATGGTCTTGTCTTTTACACGGGGTCTCAGCAGTATCCCCTCCATCTACTCCCTCTGTCATAACACTAAAATGACCCATTTTCACTCCATCTTCAGTTCTGAGTTGAAGCATTAACTCTGTTTCCCTCTACAAGTATGCTGCTTGATCAGCTGAGTTTCTGTGATTCTTTCAGTTTTGCAGTATGAGCAATATTTTGTATTAACTGAACTTCTGACGTCTTATCCTATCCTCCTCAATGATCACTGTCTTTCTGTCTAAACTTGAAACCTTCTCCTTCCTATGTCACATATTTGTCTATGTCAGTTATGTATGTATGTATTACAAAGATCAGTGGTTCTAACACTAGCCATGTGGGAAGAAGAATAATGCATCTTCCTGCAGTCCTACCTTCTCATCAACCTGTCTCAGGGATGTTATTACGCTTGAACAGTCGGGATTTGAACCTAGGATCTCTTGCCTGCGATTAAATCACTGCACCAGAAAAGCCCTCTCCCTGCTGCTAACCATTACCTGCACAGCATTTCTCTCTGAGTTATATTCCTCATCCAATGCCATTTCTCCTTCAATCGCATGTTTACATTTTCCTAATAAGTCAATTAAATAGCACCTCACCTTTTTGAAAGTCTACGTATGTAACATGAAGTATGTGAAACTCAGCTAATTCCAGTTACTTTATCCAAGAACTCCATCAATCCATAATACCTGTCATTTGTTAAACAAACCTGTCATTAGTGATACAATTATCTTTTATCACTAGGGGGCACTATTTACAAACTCACATGCCTCTTGGTCCACTCCAATATTTTCATTTTTCCTTTACTCAGCAACCCTCACACATTCTATCCAGACCAGGGAAAAGATTTACTTTCACAAAGTCTCGTACAAAGTCACTGGATTGAAAGAAGTTCAATGAACCTGTTTGTTTAGTGACTGTAATTAATGTCAATCTCTGCGGACTGTAAGTGAGTCTCTGGATGGATTCTTCCTTCTATTAATAAATGAGTGTCAGCTGAACCTTTCCTCGAAACAGGGAGAGATGACAGATCAGAATCTGAGGAGAGCAGACTGCAATGTCACCACAATGGGCAGGAGTCTCTCTAGGTAAAAAATGAGGTCTGCCGATGCTGGAGATCACAGCTGAAAATGTGTTGCTGGTTAAAGCACAGCAGGTCAGGCAGCATCCAAGGAATAGGAAATTCGACGTTTCGGGCATAAGTCCTTCATCAGGAACCTCTCTCTGGGACAATCCACCATTATTCTGCAAAGTATCACGGAATGTATTTGGAACGTCGGATCCGATACATACTTTGGATTGTTCAACACATTTACTATCCGATTCTCGCTGTTGTTGGTATTCCTTGTAAGTATCTCTGTCTGGCTAGTAATTCTGTGAAACATGATTTAACTTTGTTACTAATCTTCTCTTTTCCTATTCTCCGACTTTAATCTTTTAGAATGGGTTTCCTACACTGACATGCACACACTCACTCTGCCTTTCCTGCAAGCGCACGTTTCAGTTTATGGAGTGAATCTGTGTTGCAGAACTATAATTTATTTTGCTCAAAAAATGCATAACTTCCAGTCAATTCATGTAAGATGCTGTAAATATCAGTTTAGAATTATAACCAGTCCTACAGCCATACTGGGACACAGACAGACTTTAACCTCACACGTTTAATGCATTGTCGGAGCTGAGATGACACCTTTTGTTGGAGAATCTGAATTTATCTTGAGAATGTGACTTAAAATGAGTTCTGGGATTTACCTATTAATGAATTGAAATTAGGAAACCCATTCTAAAACAAATGAAAGACTTAATCTGAGTTTGATTTATATATTCAAGCCGCATGAAACTGCAAACTTTCGCGAAAATTTCTGCATCTTCTGGTCTAGCTCCATAACCAATTCATGAAGAAGCAGCGCTTCGAAAGCTAGTGCTTCCAAGTAAACCTGTTGGACTCTCATCTTGTGTTGTGTGATTTTTAGCTTTGCAAACTTTCCAGGTTGAATTCCTCTTGTCCCTGCTCTTCCCAACTGCCCAGTCCATTGATATCCTCCTGCAGGTTATAGATACCGTCCTCACTTTTTACCAGCCTTCCAGGTTTCACACCATTTGTGAACTTCTTTATCATATTCGTCAATTTAAGTCTAAATAATTCATCTACACAACAGACAGCAAGCTCCCAGCACCGAGCTCTGTGAATCCCCATTGTAAACAGACTTGCTATCACAGAAACAACCCTCAACCATTCCCCTCTCCCTCCTGCCTCTCAGCCAGTTTCACATTCAGCATGTCACTTTACCTGGGATCCCATTGGCTCTTACTGTCTTGACCAATATGCATGAGGAACTTTACCAAAAGCCTCACCGAAGTCCATGTAGACCATATCAAATGCACTGCCCTCATCAACACACCAGGTTACCTCCTCAAAAGATTATCAAACACAAACTTCCTGTAACAAATCCTGGGTCTGATTATTTAATCTCTCTTCAAATGCAGCTATAGTCTCCCTGCACTGTCTTTTTGGTCTCCTTTGTTGATGTATTTCTCCTGCAGCTGCGAGACTCAAAGGGAACCGAGATTGTCGAGCTTGCCGTTCTGATACCACGTTGGGAACTGGGGGCAGATGCCTTAAGCCAGTGTCTGCAGCCTGACAAGGCCACATGGGGAAATCCTTTTCCAATGCAGGGAGGCTTAGCAGGGAGACACCTCGACAGTTATAGCAATCTCTGCAGTTACTCTTGTTCATGTACAGGGTTACAATCGTTGCATCACACATTCCTGTGGAAATGTCCCCTCCTCCAGAAGGAACAGAGAGGTTAGTGCAGAAGCTGCAGGAGTGGGGTTTTCTGGTTTGATGAGGACAGTCAAATGTGACTGTAGCTTTGACTGTGAGTGTGTTCAATAGCTTTGCTAAAGCCTTGCACTTTGGGTTTGATTTCCAGCTTTGATGTAACAGGGGGGCTTTTTAATTGTGTCTAGAGCCTCCTGAGTGACAATGTTTCCCGATGTTACAGCTTAAGGTGAGGATCTCCAAATCTCTGCAACTATTTGTTGCAGTGGGTGATGAACTCTCCTGCCTTTGTTTCAGTTGAGCATTTTATTTTCCTCATGCATCTTTCACCTTCCCCATCCCTTTTTCCATCCCTGTGACAAATGGCTGTGGATATTCTTGCAAGGTTAGAAATGTTATTGTTGGATCGTTGCTTAGCATTCTCTTGGACTTTACTTCAAATGGCTCTTTCTGAATTCTCACTCAGATCTCTCTTGTAATCAATGAGAGTGGAACTCTTGCCTTCAATGACAGGCTCTATCATAGCTGAAAAAGTGTTGCTGGTTAAGGCGCAGCAGATCAGGCAGCATCCAAGGAACAGGAAGTTCGACGTTTTGGGCATAAGCCCTTCATCAGGAACACATTTTCAGCTCTGATCTCCAGCATCTGCAGACCTCATTTTTTACAGGCTCTGTAATAGTAATGTTAGCTTCAAACCAGTCTGTGATATTTTACTGTTGTTTTTGTCTCTTCAGGGTGTAGTATTTAAATGATGATGTCTCACAGAATGTGCTATTTCACTTCTGTTTTCCGAAAGGGAATGCTGCAAAGTGCCTTTTCGTCAGGTTGACCAAAAGCTGCTTTTAAATTGAGAAAGCAGTGGGTCTGATGTTAACATGAGGGCAGTTTATCTGCTTTGAATGAAAAAGACCTTCAAGAGCTCTTCAGTTAATTTGATACATATCAGGGAGATGTGGGTCTCAAAGCACAAAATATTTATGTTTGACAGCTCTTCTTGAGTGTTACATTTTGGTTTCCAGGGTTACCCTTCCATTCTCGCTAACTCCTTTATTAATTGATGCAGTCAACATGTCGCATTACCTTCCGTGTATGTCTTATGGATATTTTCATTCATGAATAGAACTCAGGAAACTTATTAATATTATCAATAACCACAATGTTAATCCACATTAAAGCCACAATATTTCAGGAAAACATTAATTTCCTGGATGGATGCTGTAGTCAAATTGACACCAAACAACAGACATAAGTTTGCAAAATGTTTTTTCCCCCAAAATAAGTGGCACATAATTCACGAGACACAAAAAGCTACAATAACAAACATGCTTCCTGCAGACTGAAGGAGTGACCGTTCATGTGTTTCCACACATACTCACAAAGTTGGAACAGTTTTTAAACCAGTTTGTTGCTACCTACTTTTACTGAAATGTGAGAACATAAATATTTATTTGTTTATTTATTATTCAATCAAATAAAAAAATCAGATGTCAATTTCTGATTCAAATATAACAATTGGCTCCAACTACATGACAATATAATCTAGTGAAATTCTCCCAAAGTGAAGGCCACGTACGCTCAGGGACTAAAGCTAGAAATACAAAGTCTACTTGCAAGCATTTCACCAGCTCAGTGATTGCGTCTTTCCTTCATTCCTAGTTAGTGGAAGTTTCTTTTGTAAACAGATCTGAATCCAGTCTCTGTTGTTTGCAAAGTCCCCTGTCGCCCACTTCACGTGCAACCTCTCTCTCTCAACCAGCCTCTTGAAATTTTTATTCTCTTCCTTTCTCTCTCTTTCCAATCTTGCTCGCTCTCTCTCTCTCTCTCCGTCTCTCTCTCTCTCTCTCCCTCCCACTGTCTTGCAGTGTCGATCTCTTGCTTCCACCCGCATCCTTTCTGTCTAACCTGTTCTCATGTGACCTCTCCATGTTCCCAATCCCACTAGGTTCCCATTGTCCCCTCAGACACGTTGTGGCCTCCCCCTAATGTCCCAATCCCCTCATGGCCTCATTGTCTCCTCCCAGGTTCCTTGCAGTTTCCCTCCTGCCTCTACACCACCTCTTGACCTATCTGCAAAAACTGGCTTGGCTCCTCCCTCTGGATCTCCCTGCCAGGCCTTTCCTCCATCCACCTGTTACTTGCCCACAGGCCACCTTCCTTCACAGACAACCTTCCTGTTCACACTTACCTTGCAGCATGCTTCCTCCACCTCCAATACATTGGTAGAGTCATAGAGGTGTACCGCATGGAAACAGACCCTTCGTTCCAACCTATCCATGCCGACCAGATATCCCAACCCAATCTCGTCCCACCTGCCAGCACCCGGCCCATATCCCACCAAACTTTTCCGATTCATATACATCCAAATGCCTCTTAAATGATGCAATTGTACCACCCTCCACCACATCCTCTGGCAGTTCATTCTATTCACATATCACCCTCCGCGTGAAAAATTTGCCCCTTAAGTCTCTTTTATATCTTTCCCCTCTCACCCTAAACTGTGGCCTCCAGTTCTGGTCTCCCTGGTCCAAGGAAAAGACTTTGCCTATTTATCCTAAACATGCACCTCATAATTTTGTAAATCTCTATAAGGTCACCCCTCAGCCTCTGTTGCTTCAGGGTAACCAGTCTCAGCCTGTTCAGCCTTTCACTATAGCTCAAATTCTCCACCCCTGGCAATATCCTTATAAATCTTTTCTGAACTCTTTCAAATTTCACAACATCTTTCCGATAGGAAGGAGACCAGGATTGCACTCAATATTGCAACAGTGGCCTAACTAATGCCCTGTACAGACGCAACATGACCTCCTAACTCCTGTACCCAATACTCTGACCAATAAAGGAAAGCATACCAAACACCTTCTTCAATATCTTATCTTCGTGTGACTCCACTTTCAAGGAGATATGAACCTGCACTCCAAGTTCTCTTTGGTCAGCAACACTCCCTAGGACCTTACCATTAAGTGTATATATCCAGCAAGATTTGCTTTCCCAGAATGCAGCACCTCACATTCATCTGAATTAAACTCCATCTAACAATTCTCAGCCCATTGGCCCATCTGGTCCAGATCCTGTTGTAATCTGAGGTAACCCTCTTGTTTCTCTCTTGTATTCATCATCGCTAGGCACATCAGTAAACCTATCAGCAGCACGCATGGCCATACAAATCCTGTGATTGGAGGAGCAGCTGATCTCCATTCTCACCCACTTCTGGTTACTTTTGGAAAATGATTAAACAGCACAACTGCTATCTCATCCAGCATTCTATTGACAAGTGTTGGATGCATTTTATCTGAACCAGGGACATGTCAGCCATTGATTCTAAGAATTTCCTGAGCAACATTTCCTCATGATTGTAATTGTGTCTAATTCATCCCTTCCTTTCAACTTGTTATTCATACTCATTTCTAGAATGTTATTGGAAAGACAGGCACAAAATATATGTTCGATGAATCCACTGTTTCTTTATGTCCCATTATGATGTCATTACTGGATACATTAACACATTTGAAAATCTCAACACGCACTGTAACTTATTAACTGTATCTATACTAAGGTGTAACTTTACGCTTGGCTTAACATAATGTGTTCTTGTTTATTTTCCTTTCTCATAGTTAACACAGTGACAATAGTGATTCTGTCACAGAGAAAGTGTGGTCTTTCTAAGTGTGTCACTTGCTACCTGGTGGCTATGGCAGCACTGGACGTACTGCTCATAATCATAGATCTAATTTTGAGGCACATTCCAATTATTTATAGAAATCAATTTATATTTCTGACGACCACCCCTGTGTGTAACATCCATGCCTCCCTGGTTTTTGCAGCTATGGACTGCTCTGTCTGGTTCACGGTGTCTTTCACCTTTGATCAATTTGTGGCCATTTGTTGTCAAAAGATGAAAGGCAAATATTGCACTGAGAAAACAGCAGCCGTGGTTCTGGGAACAATAACTGTGCTCAGCTGTTTAAAGAACATTTCCTGGTATTTTATGCTAACACCTCGGTATAAGCTGAGAAACCAGCCTTGGTTTTGTTTGGCAAAAGAATACGTTATGTTATCTCCGATCTGGGGATCGATTGAGCTTATTCACTATATTCTGACCCCAGCACTCCCATTTGTTCTGATTCTGCTGTTCAATGCTTTCACTGGGAGGTACATTTTAGTGGTCAGCAGAGCCCACAGGAGACTCCAGTCTGACATCAGGGGGCAGCATTCCAAGGACCGACACTTGGAGACCCGAAGGAAATCCATCATTTTAATGTTTGTTATCTCTGGGAATTTTATCCTGTTGTGGTCAGTGTTGCTGGTGTATTCTACATGGAGGCAATTGTATCAGTTGGGTTATAAGGCTGTATTTTTACCTTCATTTTTACGATATAGGATTCATTCTCCCGCTCCTAAGATGCTGTACAAACCACATGTATATATGCCGTGACCCAGACTAATTTCAGAGTACAACTGAAGAACATGGTAAAACAGCCTTTTGCTCAATTAGTGATATTTATGACACGATGACATGGATTGATGCATTCTGGGATCACAATTGAACAATCCAGACCCCTTGGGTCAGTGATAAGGACACAGTGAGGTCAGTCTGCTCTCCCTGACATCTGTGAGACACACAGAGTGGGTTCAGTCAACACTCGCCATGATCCTTGAAACAGACACAATACAATCGACCAGACCTTCCTGGATCAGTGAGACAAACACAATGCTTTCCCTGGGTAAATGGCAAAAGTTGGCCCCTATGGACACTGCGTCACTCCTTATGTTGAATAAGAGTCATATAATGTGGAAACAGACCCTTCAGTCTAACTCGTCCATGCCAACCACCTTCCCAATCTAAAATAGTCACATCTGCCTGCACTTGGTTCATATCCCTCCAAACCTTTCAAATTCATGTACATATCAGAATGCCTTTTAAACCTTGTAACTGTACCTGCACCCACCACTGTCTCAGGCAGTTCATTCCACACATGAACCACTTTCTGTATAAAAAAAATTACCCCTCATGTCCTTTTTAAATCTTTCTCCTTAAAAGTATGCCCCCTAATTTTGATCTCCCCCTATCTGGGAAAAGACCATTATCATTCACCTTGTCTACATCCCTCATGATTTTCTAAACCTCAATAACGTCACGCGTCAACCTCCTGTGCTCCAGTGAAAAAAAGTCGGAGTCTTTCCAGTCTACTTTGATACCTCAAACACTCCATTCCCAGCAACACCCTGGTAAATCATTACTGAACCCTCTCCAGTTTAACAATATCCTTCCTACAACAAGGCAACAAGAACTGCACACAGTACTCCAGAAGGGACCTCACCAACATCCTGTATAAAATCAATGTAACGCCCCATACTCAACAGCAGATATCCCTGTGCAAAGATCCTGAACTGCACTTAAAAAAAATCCAGCAGATATCTCAATAATTGTCAACACGGATGAAACTTTACGTGATTACAGTGCATAACAAAAAGCAAAATTATGGTCTAAAATGGCGACAGCAAATAGCACTGAAATCATTGCAGCAAATATTGTTTAACATGCTCACAACAAGGAACATTTAAACTGCTTACTCTGTGTAATATTTAAAAGACAGGGATGACAGTCACTCATGTGACCCCATTTGAACTTGCTCCATCCTTCTCAGAGGCAATTCGGCATCAGCAGCAAATACCCTCTTTCTCAATGATGCCCACATCGTGCGAAGGAATGTATGTGTGAGCATTCTTGGAGAATTGACACAGATAAAAACTGATATAAAGCATCAGAGTGATATTCAGTTCCAAGTTTTAAACTTCATGTACCACAAATAATACCTGATAAAATAAGAGCAATTACTTGGTGAAATATTATTTGATAGTGATTTGGTATTACAGAACTTGAGCATTGCTGGAAAATACATTTTGTCAGAGCTATTTGTTTTACACACATTAGGATAATTTGTAGAATACAGTTGAACAGGAACATTGATACTCTACAAGGGAAGAGTGCTGACTGGTTGGCAAGTAAACTCTAATGGAGACATTGCTGTCAAAATGCACCAATCACTGATGACTGATAGTTAACCCCCGGGGTTTGTTTAAATTTTAAACCAAGTAGATTGACTCTGATTAATTACAGCATTGGTCTATAAATAAAGAGACTGGGAATGGCTGTGTGCTTTATTGCTGAATTCGAACAGAGATAATGAATGTTTCCACTCTTTTCATCTGCAAAGAATAGGTTTCTGTGTACTAAACTTTGTATCTTCCAGTATGCACAAGTATCCTACAGGGTGAGCTGAATTAACAATCCTAACTTCCATATAAACATATGAAATTGGATGAAATATAGACTATTTGGCTCCTCAAGTCTATCTGTGTGTGCGCGCAATGTTAAGTCCCACTAATGTCCCATGAAACTTTTAACTTAACACCAATGTATCTGTTTTATGGGATGGTGTTCAATTAAAAAAAAAGGTAAGCACTGCAAAGGCTGGAAATCAGAAACAAAATCAGAAATTGCTGGTAAAAACTCAGCAGGTCTGGCTGCATCTGTGGGGCGAAACCTGAATCATCGTTTTGGGTGAATGACCATTCTTAAAAACTAATTGCTGATGACAAAAGGTTCATATTTATGCTGAAGTTGGGCTGGGTAGGGAGCTGTGATACAGCCCATAGTGGGGGTGGGGTGGGGGGGGTGCGGGGGGGGGGGGGGGGGAGAGAGAGAGAGAGAGAGAGAGAGAGAGAGAGAAAGCAATCAAAGGTCTGTGTAAAAGTGAGTCTGTGATAATGGATAGCTGCTAATGGGGATCATGAGAGGCTGACAATGGGTTGCATGTGGTCGTATCCTGTTGGGAAGCAATGTCAAAGAGGATCAGTCAAAGACTGCTCTAAACCTGGCTTTCATGTGGGCCAGTCACCCATTTGCCCAGCTCAGTTTAGACGCAATGTCAATGATACTCCAGCTTCCCCAGTGAGATACAACATTTTCCTACTTTTCGTGTTGCAATAATTACAAGCAACGCTGATGTCAGTGTTCCTTCTCCTTTAATCTATACTTCCAATCCTGTGAAACACCTGATCAATGATGGACATCTCAATGGACAGCCTTAGGTTCACAAGATCTCAAGATATTTACCAGACTTCGTTATCATCAGGCGTTGGATTCTGACAACATACCCCATTGATCTACATTCCAAAGTTTACGGTTATAGTCTTTCTCAGACATGTCCCAGACTTGCATCTCTCAAAGTGCGCCTCGAGTTCTGTTATTCATTGTAGTCATTGACATCCATACCAAGTTCTGTTCCCAATCTTGTATTTCCTCCGGAGATACAAAGAAATGTTAGTTCCTACTAATTGCTGTAAGATTCATAATCTTAGTTCTAGTATACATTTAGTTAGATGTGAAGTTGTATGTTCTCACCTGTTGTTAGAATTCCTTCACTTGTACGTGTTGAGCAGTTTCTTTCTCTCCATGTTATAATTGCCTATCACTTAAGCACCTTTTAAATTCTGTTACACAGTTTATTAACCTGATTACTTGACAAACAAAAGGATATTATTTCTTATTAATAGTTCTAAAAGTTTTACTATCATTTCCAATAAAGTTATTGGGTTAGACACAGTGTTGGAATTCTTTTGCCATTGGATTGTGAGCAGCTTCTGTCCCATTTGATCTTGGATGGTCCGATAAACATGGCCCCTCTCTCTTACAGCGGCACTATAGCTCATTCTAGTCATATCCTGTCATCTGGGAAGGAATTTACTGAGTCTCCTCTAAATATTTCGACTCTAACTCTTTTAACTAAGAAGGCAACTTTTATGTCATTTATAAGATGACAAACTCAATCACACTCCAACAATGTGAGGTAATATTTTTCTTTCTTATGCTTGTTAAAAGCTGTCTCTTACAGATATCTGCAGTTGTTCTGTTTCCAGAACTCCCTGCATGTTAATGTGTTAATGTTCTTTCTACAGCAGAGACCCTGTTACCTTGGGTTACCTCCTTCTCAAAAATATCTCTGTGCTACTCTATGACCTCACGTTAATGCTGGACCAGGCAAACTAATTATGGTTTTGCAGCCATATTTATACCGACGGACGGACATTTTGTGCCATCTCTGATCATGGGATGCCCCAACAAAAATACAGCCCATGTGATGACAGTGCACAATGTGTTGGGTGTTTGGATAAGGACATTGGAGAAAGTGCTCAAGTCAGAAATTTGTTGAATTCAGTACAGAGTTCAGAAATCTGCAGGGTCCCCAAGCAGAAATGTGTTCTCCCAGTTCACACTGAGCTTCACTGGAGCACTGCAGCAAGCCCAGGATACACGTGTTGGCCAGGGAAATGCGGTGGTGTGTACAAATGGCAGAAAGCGCAGGGCCATTTCTGTGGACAGCATGGAGGTGTTTTGTAAAGTTGTGAAACAGTCTATGCTTCACCTCCTCAGTGTAGAGGAGACCACATTGTGAGCAGCAAATACAAGAGGCTAGATTTACTGAAGCGCTGCTTCAACTTGAAGGTGGGTCTGGGGCCTTGGAGAGTGAGGACAGAGGGAGTAAAGGGACTTGTGTTGCAGGGGAATGTGCCATGTGGGTGTGGAGAGTTTTTGGGAATGGAGGAGGGTTGGACCAGTTTGTCCCAGAGTCAATTGTCCCTGTGGAAGGGTGAGACGGGAGAGAAAGGCAAAAAAATGTCTGGTGGTGGTATCCGCTAGAGGTGGTGGAAATGGCAGCTAATGATCCTCTGGCTGTGGATGCTGGATGGGCGGTAGGTGAGGACAAGAGGGTCTCTATCAGTGTTGTAGAAGGTTGTGTCAAATCCTCTAAAAATTCAATAAGGATTGTGAGGCAACACCTGCCCCTCACAAAGCCATGCTGACTATCTCGAGTCAAACTACACTTTTCCAAATAATAATAAATCATATCTCGCAGAATGCTCTCCAATAATTTGGCTACTACCGACATAAGACAGACTTGTCTTTAATTCCCAGGATTATCCCTATTGCCTTTCTTCAACAAGGAAACAACGTTTGACACTTACCAATCATCTGGTACGACCCCAGGGTCAGTGAGGATACGAAGATCATCACCAAAGGCGCAGCAATCTCTTCCCTCACTTCCCGTAGTAAACTCGGGATTATGCCATCTGGCCCAAGGGACTAATGTATCCTCATCTTTTTCAAAATTTCCAGTGCATCCTCCTTCTTAACATCAGCCTGTTTCAGGCTGTCCCTTTCGCTAGCAAATACTGAAGCAACGTATTCATTAAGGACCACCCCTATCTCCTCCGACTCCAGGCACAAGTTCCCTGCACTATCTTTGATTGGCCCTGTGCTCACTCTGACCATCATCTTCTTCCTCACATAAGTTTAAAATGCCTTGGAATTTTCCTTAATCGTATCCATCAAGGCTTTTTCATGCACCCATTCTTCAGGTCCTTCCTGGCTACCTTGTCACCTTCAAGAGCACTGTCTGACCATTGCTTCCTTAACCTTCAGTAGTCACGATTTGTCTTGGAGCCTTGGAGAATGAGGACGGAGGGAGTAAACGGACTAGTGTTGCAGGGTAAGATGCCATGGGGCGTGGAGAACTTTTGGGAATGGAGGAAGGTTGGACCAGTTTGTCCCAGAGTGACAAGACTCCACTACTTGCCTTTAAACAACCACCACACCGCAAACAGATCGTTGTTCAGAGCAAGCTGCCCAGCTCTCAGGACAACTCCATACAACCCTGTCACGGTAGGCGCTGCAAGACGTATCAGAGTATGAACATAGATACCACCATTACGGGTGAGGACACCTCCCACCTTGTACATGGCAGATACTCATGTGATTCAGCCAGCATTGTCTATCTTATACGTTGCAGGCAAGGATGCTCAGAGGCATGGTACCCTGGGAAAACCGAGCAAAGTCTAAGACAATGGATGAATATGCACCACACAACATTCAACAGATAGGAGGGTTCCCTCCCAGTTGGGGAACACTTCAGTGGTCCAGGACGTTCAGCTTCGGATCTTCGGGTGACCATCCTCCAAGATGGCCTTCGGGACAGGCAGCAGAGAAAAGTAGCCGAGCAGAGGCTGATAGCTAAGTTCTGTACCAATAGGGAGGGCCTCAACCGGGACCTTGGATTTATGTCACATTACAGGTGACCACCATTGCACTATACGCACACACACACACAGATACTCCTACACACACAGACTCTCTCACACACACAGGCACTCCTATACACACATACACAAGGATACACATACACACAGATGCGCACACAGACACCCACACAGACCCTTGCATACACACACACTCCCACACTCACACATGCACCGCCTCACAGACTTAAGACACTCTGCACTCACCACACACACACACACACAGACAAAGACCCACATGCACACACATACTTTGTGGGATGAATTTGTACACGCAGGGTTACATTGTACTTTGCTCAAAAACTGGATGAATTTATGTAAAACTCTGTTATCTCACTTTTTAGATTAGAATCAATCTAAATATCATGGCATAGACAGAGAATACAGGAGGCTAACACCTTCAACATATTGTCGAGCTATCACCATTGATAACAGCTAACCCGAGAATGCAACTTTAAAAAAAAAGGTTTTGTTATTTACACGTGAAAGAAGTGAAATTATCACTGTATTCTAACAGATGAGAGGATAAACAGACGATCAATTTTTCAATGTATAATTTCAGTTACATCACACTGTATATTTTTGCTGTAAATTCTGTGTGTTAGGATTGAGACCTCCACTATCACCTGATGAAGGAGTGTTGCTCCAAAAGCTAGTGTGCTTCCAATTAAACCTTACTTACACTTACAGTGTGGAAACAGGCCCTTCGGCCCAACAAGTCCACACCGACCCGCCGAAGCGAAACCCACCCATACCCCTACATTACCCCTTACCTAACACTATGGGCAAATTTAGCATGGCCAATTCACCTGACCCGCACATCTTTGGACTGTGGGAGGAAACCGGAGCACCCGGAGGAAACCCACGCAGACACGGGGAGAACGTGCAAACTCCACACAGTCAGTCGCCTGAGTCGGGAATTGAACCCGGGTCTTCAGGCGCTGTGAGGCAGCAGTGCTAACCACTGTGCCACCGTGCCGCCAAACCTGTTGGAGTATAACCTGGTGTTGTGTGATTTTTAATTTTAACCTTCACTAAGCTTCCTTATTCCTCTTGATAGATGCTACACATTGCTTGTTATCCAAGGTTCCTTCACTTTACCATCCCTTCGTTGCCTCAGCTGAACAAACCTATCCAGCACTTGCAGCAAGTGCTCCCTAAACCACCTCCATATTTCTGCCATGCATTTCCTTGAGAATATCTGCTCTCAATTTCTGTTTCACAGTTCCTGCCTAATAGCATTGTAATTTCTCCCTCCCGAATTAAATGTTTTCCCATACTGTCTGCTCCTATCCCGTTGCATGTGTATAGTAAAGGTCAGGGAGTTGTGATCACTATCACCCAAATGGTCTCCTACCGAGAGATCTGACACCTGGCATGGTTCGTTGCTAAGCACCAAATCCAATATGGACTCCCTTCTAGTTAGCTTATCTACATAATGCATCAGGAACGCTTCCTGAACATACCTGACAAAAACTGCTCCAACAAAATTATTTGAACTAAGTAAGTTCCATCAATATTAGGGAAGTTATAGTCATTCAGCATTCAAATTCAAACTTCCAAAATAAATCACTTTGCATTTACCCAGGTTGAACTCCATCTGCCACTTCCCCGCCCAGCTCTGCATCCTGTTAATGTCTTGTTGTCGGCTGCAACAGCCCTCAATGCTATCTCGAATACCATTGACATTTGTGTCATTGGCAAACTTTTTCATACAAGTCAACTTAAAATCTACAAAGAGCAGAGGCTCCAGAACAGATCCCTGTGGGACACCAGTGGTCACTGACCCTCCATACGGAATACTTTCCATCCACTACCACTCGCTGTCTTCTATCAGCCAGCCAATTCTGTATCCAGACAGTAAAATTTCCCTATATCCCTTACCTCCTAACCTTCTGAATGAGGTAATCATTGGAAATGTTATCAAATGCCCGACTGAAATCCAGATATGGCACATCCTCTGCTCAAACTTAGTTAACTTTTCTCTTCACATCCTCAAAGAACTCAATAATGCGTGTAAGGCATCACCTGCCCCTTACAAAGCCTTGCTGACTATCTTTAATCAAACTATGTTTTTCCAAGTAGTCATAAATCGCATCTCTCAGAATAATTTCCAATACCTTGCTTACCACAAACATAAGGCTGACTGGTCTGTAATTCCCAGGGATTTCCCTGTTCCCTCTCTTGAACAGAGGAACAACATTCTCCACTCTCCAGTCATCCAATCCCAGTCCCGTGTGGATTGAAGATGCAAAGATCATCACCAGAGGCGCAGCAATCACATTCGTGGCTTACCGTAGTAACTTTGGATATATCTGGTCCGACCCTGGGAACCTATCTGTCTTGATGCTTCCCAGAATTCCCAACACATCCACCTTCGTAATATCAATCTGTTTAAACCTATTGACCTGGTCCACAGTGTTCTTACTATCAAAACGGTCCCTCCCTCTCTCGATAATACTGACACAAAAAGCTCATTAGGGCCTCCTCTACCTCTGCAGACACCCGGCACAGGTTCCCTCCACTATCCCTGATCGGCCCTACCCTCTTTCTGATCATTCACTTACATCTCAGGTAAGTGTACAATTTTTCCAAAACCCAAAGGTTTTTCCAAATCCTTCCTTCCAAGGCCTTTTCGCCCCCGCCCCCCAACTCTCCTCAGTCCACTTCTGTGTTCTTTCGTAGCTACCCTGTAATCCTTTAAAGCTGTGACGGACCCTTGCTTCCTCAACCTTAAGTAAACTTCCATCTTCCTCTTGACAAGAATCTCCTCTTCTCTTGTCACCCAAGGCTCCTTCACCTTACACAATAGTGTGGACACAAACAGGAAGGAAGAGACCGGTGTATCATTAATAAATTGCTTTTGAGGCATCACAGAGAAAGGGAAGAGTAAAAATTAAAGTAAGGCTAACCATCCCTAGGCAACTATAATTTAATCAGGTACACGGAATCGAGAACATTATCAGAACAAGATTACAGTGACAGAGAATGCAATGGCACAGTGGTCTTCCTAGTGAATATAGATAACGCAAAAGAGGCATTGCCAATGATATTTGTCCCGTTCAATAATATATTGTTGATATAGAATCCAAGTGTGAACACAGTACAACTAAAGTAAAATATTGTGGATGCTGTAGGTCTGAAATTAAAAAAAACCAGAATGGAATGAAGTAAAAACAATTATAATCATTAGGAATGGTTGTACAGGAAATATCAGATATATCCCAGGTTCTGACAAAATATATCCAATGGTTTTCGAAGAAATGCTGTATGAGATAGCAGATGCACTGGTTTTAATTTTCCAAATGTTCCGAGAAGTTGGTGAGAAGGTAAAGCAACTTCTCCTCCAATCACAGGTTCGTTCTCTACACGTTTGCTGCTGATAGTTTTATGATGAGCCTATCAGTGACAAATGTAAGCGAGAAACAACTTGTGATTGGTGACTAGGGTTTGGGGACATTGGCAGCCTGCAGCTTGGTAATTGCTGCCAGTGAGGGTCTCTCTGGGGGAAGGTGGGCTGAGGACGAGGTGCAGGTGGATTGAGGCCAGGTCTGGGACAGAGAGCCAGAGGGAGGAACCAAGTCAGTCATTGCAGACAGGTCCAGAAGTGTAGTAGGGGGAAGAGGGAAGCTGCAAGGAGACTGGGAGGAGGCAACAGGTCAAGTCGGGATTGGGAAATTATGGGGAGGCCACAAGAAAACTGTTAAGAGTCGGTGCTGACACAACGGGGCTGAGGGAATACTGGGAAACCAGTGGGATGGGGAACGTGGAGAGGCCACAACAGGACAGGTGAGGCAGGAAGGAGTTGAATGGAAGAGAGAGACTGACACTGCAAGAATTTAGGAGGCGGGGAGGAGGGAGAGAGTGAGAGGGAGAAAGAGGGATAAAAGCTATGAGAGGTAGATAAAGAGAGAGGGAACTTGCAAGTGAAGTGGGAGTCAGATGGACATTGTGGACAACAAAGACTAGTTTCAAAGCTGGTAACAAAAGAAACTTCAGCGAACTAAGAATGAGGAAAACATGAAATCACCGAGATAATGGAGTAAATGGTCTGGTATTTCTAGCATCAGGCCATCTATGCTCAGAATCTACTCTATCTGAGGGATTTCAATGGATTCTATTGTAATGGATATTGTGGAGATTGTTACATTTAAATCTGAAATTGACATCTCAGATTTTTGTTTGACTTAATAATGAAAAAATACAAGTAAACATTTATTTTCTGACATCTCAGCAAAAAAAAAACATAGCCACAACATTGTAAAACAATATTACAAATTTATAAAAAATATGTGGAAACAGATGAAAGGTCATTTCTCCAGTCTTCGGGGAGTACACTGATTGCAATAGCTTTTTGTGAGTAATGAAATATTTGTCAGTTATCTTGGGGATAAAAACATTTTGCAATTTATGCCTGTTGTCTTTTGCCAAATGAAGTGCAGCATTCATCCAGGAAATTAATCTTTCCTCTTTACATTATCGCTTTATTGTGTTTTGAAAGTTTCTGATAATGTTGGTTATTTCTTTGAACTTCACTTGTGAATGCAAATATCCACTGCATCAAGACATACACAACAGGTAACGTGTTGACTGCATCCATTATAAATGAGTTGGTGAGAATGAAAAGGCAGCCCTATACACCAAATGGTAACACTCAAGAGCAGGTATCAAAACAACTATGCTTAAAGACCCACATCACTGAAATGTACCAACATATTGATATAAGCCTTGAAGTCACTTTTCATTCAATGCAGAAATGCTGCCCTCATGTTAACATCAGACATACTGCTTTGTCAAATAAAAAGCAACTTTTTCACAACGTGACCAAAAGCCACTCAGAAATCAGAAGTGAAATGGCACATTCTGTGAGATATCATCATCTATAATATCACATGCTGAATAAACAAGAAGCAACAGTGAAACATCACAAGCTGGTTTGAGGCTAACATTACTGTGATAGAGCTTGTCATTGAAGCCAAGAGTTCCACTCTCAACAATTACCAGAGAGATCTGAGTGAGAAATCTATGAATGCAGTAAGAAGCATTTAAAGTAACGTCCAACAGAATGCTAAGCAACGATCCAACACTAATATTTATAACCTTGCAGGATTATCCACAGCTACTTCGTCACAGGGAAATGTACGGATGAACGGTTGGGAAAGGTGAAAGATGCATGAGGAAAAGAAACAGCTCGACTGAAACAAAGGCAGGAGAGATCATCACCCACTGTAACAAATAGTTGGAGAGATGGGGAGATCATTGCCTTGAGCTATAATGTAGGAAGAACATTGTCACTGAGGAAGCTCTAGACACCCTGTTATGGCAGTGCTGGAAATCAAACCCACAGTGGAGGGCTTAAGCAAAGCTATTGACACACACTCATGGACAAAGCTCCAGTCACTTTCCACAGTACTCAATAAGCACAGAAAATCCCACTCCTGCAGCTTCTGCACTAACCTCACCGCACTTTCCGGAGGAGGGGACATTTCCACTGGGAGTATGTGATACAAGAATTGTGACCCTGTACATGAACAAGAGCAACTGCAGAGGGCGCCATAACTATCGAGGAATCTCCCTGCTAAGCCTTCCTGCATTGGAAAAGGATTTCCCCATGTGGCCTTGTCAGGCTGCAGACACTGGCTTAAGGCATCTGCCCCCAGTTCCCAATGTGGTTCCAGAACGGCAAGCTCGACAATCTCGGTTCCCTTTCAGTCTCGCAACAGCAAGAGAAATACATCAACAAAAGAGACCAAAAGGACAGTGCAGGGAGACTATATCTGCAATTAAAGAGAGAATTATTAATCAGACTCAGGGTTTGTTCCAAGAAGTTGCTGTTTCGTAACTTTGGTGAAATGTTTGAGGAGGTAAAATGCCGTGTTGATGAGAGCAGTGCATTTGATGTGGTCTACATGGACCTCAGCAAGGCTTTTGCAAAAGTCCCCCACGCAGATTGGTCAAGGCAGTCAGGGCCAATGGGATCCCAGGTAAAGTGACATGCTGGATCTAAAACTGGCTGAGAGGCAGGAGGGAGAGGGGAACGGTTGAGAGATGTTTCTGTGACAGGAAGTCTGTTTCCAGTGGGGTTTCACAGATCTCGGTGCTGGGAGCTTGCTGGCTGTGGTATTGATGAATGCTTTAGATTAAATTCAGGGGAATATGATAAAGACATTCACAGATGGCACAAAACTCAGAAGGATAGTGAAAATTGAGGAGGATATCTGTAACCTGAAGGACGATATCAATAGACTGGTCAGCTGGACAGAGCAAGAGCAACAGGAACTCAAACTGGAAAAGGGTGCACTTTCCTTTGAGGAGGGGCTAACAAGGTGAGGGATTGCTCGGTGAATGATAGGGCCATGGAAAGGACTGAAAATCAGAGGGACCTTGAATGCATATCCACCAATCACTGATGAGAGCAGGTTAGGCAGATAACAGTGTAAATAAAGCATTAAGGTACTTGTCTTTTATGAACTTAGGCATGGAATAGAGAAACTGGGGCTTTGTGCCGAAACTGTATAAAACATTGGTTAGGCCACACTGGAGTCCTGTCTGTAGTTCTGGTCACAGCATGATAGACAGGGTGTGATTGCACTAGATATGAAACAGAGGAGATACACCAGGACGTCATCTGTGCAGGAAGGTTTAAGCAATGAGGAAAGATTAGGAAGACTGGAACAGTGAAGTCAGTAATCAGGATGACATGAATATATTCGGATTTGGAATATACAGTTGAATAGAGTGACACATTTTCAACTCAATAGTATGGAACTGGAAAAGTATGTGAGGCAGAAAAAGCTAAAGGATTTGGAACCAGACAGACAGTCTCAGACAGAGCTGTTGTAAAACATAAACATGTACACATGGAGAACTATTTACAATAACGTCTTGACTTTGCCACAAGGACATCTTCCTTCCTGCTCTACCACCAGGTCTAGGTGCCTTCCTCGGGTCTGTGGCTGGGCTGAAGGAAGCCTGCCCTACACTGGAGCACATTGCCCTTGGAGGGTCTGGTGGCTGACCCTGGGTGGGGTTGTTCGCAGGAACCTCAAATGCTGGTCATCTGCTGTTGCATTGCCATTGGTGTTGAGCTCCTTAGGTAAGAGTGATGGAGTGTCGATGTAGTGCATGGATCCAGCAGACCCTGTGCCTGCTGAACCTCGTTCTCTGTGGCAGACACTAACCTGCCCGTGGAGACAGCCACTCACACGCTGGAGGCTGCTAAAGGCATAGGTGCAATTCTGCAACCGTTGTGGAGGCAGGGAGGTGATGGCCACCTGGTATGATTATGAGGCTATCAATCCAGAAACTCGGCTAATGCTCTGGGAACCAAGGTTTGAAACCTGGCACACCAGAAGGTAGAATTTGTACTCTAATAATAAAAATCTTTTAATAAAATATACTGATGACCATGGGAAAACCCACCTGATTTACAAATACCCAATTGTGAAACAAATCTGTTGTCGTCACCTGGTCTGTCCTACATCTGACTCCAGGCCCACAGCAGTGTGATAGATTCTAAATTGCCCCCTGAACTGGCCTGGCAAACCATTCAGTTGTACCAGTCATTACAGAGTCTCAAAGAAATGAAACTGGACGGATCACCTGGCACTGCCCCAGGCACCGGAATATGTGGCAAAAGCTCTGTTGATCCGGGAAACTCCTCCTTCCTAACATCTGGGGACTACTGCCAATAGTAGGAGAGCTGTCCCATGGGATAGTCAAGCAACAATCTGACATAGGCATACGCACAGATTCCTACCTAACATTCTATGTCCCAGTCACCACCATCACTATCACTGGATGTGTCTTGACAGACCCAGCAGAGGAGGCAACACAGTGGGTATAAGGTCGGGTTGGAGATGCCCTGTGAGTCCTCAACATTGACTCTGGCCCCCATGATGTGCCACGACTTCAGGTAAACTAATACAAGGAAAACACCTGCTGATTACCGTGTACGACTCTCCCTCAGCTCATGAAACAGTTCTCCTACATGTTGAACTTGGAAGAAGCACTGTGGATGGCAAGGGCACAAAATGTACTCTGGATGGGCATTTCAATGTTGACCATCGAGAGTGTACCGGCAGCAGTACTGCTTATTGAGTTGGTTGGGTCCGAAAGGACGTAGCTATCAGTCTGTGTCTGTGTTGGTGAGGAAGCCGACAAGAGGGATAAACATATTCAAACTCATCCTTACCAATCTGCCGTCTCCTGATACATCTGTCCATGACAGTATCAATAAGAGTCCTTAAGGGACAAAGTCCTGTCTGATTGAGAATACCTTCCAACGTATTGCGTGGCACTGAATGTGTATAATAAATCAGACTGACTTCAAGCAGATCTCGCAACTGAAGACATGGCATCCATGATGTGATGTGGGTCATTACAACAGCTCATGGTCTCATCGCTCCACTCAGCCATGACCATCAAGCCAGGGGATCAATCCTGTTTCAATGGAGAGTGCAGGGGAACATGCCAGGAACAACACCAGGCTTAGCTGAAAATAAGGTGCCAACCTGGTGAAGCCACCAAACTCATCTATTTCCATGCCAATCAGCATAAACAGCGAGTGATAGACAGAGCTAAGCGATCCCATAACCAACTGATCAATCTAAGGTCTACAGTCCTGCAACATCCAGTCGTGAATGATGGTGGAGGATTGAACAATTCACTGGAGGAGGAGTCAGATTGCCATCCTGAATGATGGAAGAGCCCGGCATATCAGTCGAAAAGATAAAGCTGAAGCTTTTGCAGCAAGCTTTACCAAAAGTGCTGAGTGGATGATCCATCTCACCCTCCTCCAATGGGCCCCATCATTACAGATACCAGTTTTCAGCCAATTCGATTCCTTCCACGTGATATCACAAAATGGTGGGAGACACTGGACACTGCAATGGCTATGGCCCTGACATCATTCCAGCAATAATACGAAAGAAATATGTTCCAGAACTGGGCGGCATGTTGGCACAGTGGTTAGCACTGCTGCCTCACAGTACCAGAGACCCGGGATCAATTCCCGCCTCAGGCGACTCTTTGTATGGAGTTTGCACATTCTCCCCGTGTCTGCGTAGTTTTCCTTCAGGTGCAATTCCCCTAGCTTGCACACTCCAAAGATGTGCTAGTTAGGGAAATTGGCCATGCTAAATTGCCTGTAGTGTTAGGTGAATGGGGTAAATGTAGGGGAATGGGTCTGGGTAGGTTGCTCTTCGTAGAGTCGGTGTGGACTTGTTGGGATAAAAGGCCTGTTTCCACACGGTAAGTAATCTAATCTGAAAGAAAATGTCGCTTCCCTGGCCAATCTGTTCCAGTACAGTTTTAAAACTGGCATCTAACTGACACTGTTGGAAATTGCCCAGGTATTTCCTGTACAGAAAAGGCATGACAAATCCAAAACAGCCAATTACCACACCATCAATCTATTCTCGATCACTAGTGAGCTGATGGAAGGTGTCATCAACAATGCTATTGAGCAGCTCCTGCTCAGCAATAATCGGCTCACTGTCGCCCAGTTTGGATTCCACCAGAACTACCCAGCTCCTGACCTCATTACAGCTTTAGTTCAAACATGGACAACAGTGCTGAATTCCAGAGGGGAGATGACAGTGACAGCCTGTGACATCAAGGCCAATTGTACCATGTGTGGCATCAAGGAGTCCAAGCAAAATTTAAATCAATGCGATTGTTGTAGGGGGAGGGTGGTGCTTTTTTTGGGAGATAGGTTGTGAACCCTCCAGTGCTTGTAGTCAGACCAGAGACAAAGGAAGATAGTTGTGGTTGTTGGAGGTCTGTCATCTCAGCTCCAGGACATCTCTACAGACGTTCATCAGAGATGTCCTTGGCGAAAACATCTCCATCTGATTCAGCATAAGGTCCCCATAAGCATCTTCCCTCCCACATAAGGTTAGAACTGAGGATGGTCACTGATGATTTCACAAGGTTCAGTATCATTCACGACTCTTTAGATAATGAAGCAGTCCATGTTCAAATGCAACAAGGCCTGGTCAATGTCCAGGTTTGGATGACAAATGGCAAGTAACACACTCAGCACACAAATGCAAGGTTATGACCATCACCAATAAGACATAATCGATAAACTGCCCCCTGATCTTCACTGGTCTGACCATGACTGAATCCCGCAAAGCTAACAACCTGGGGGTTATCATTGTGCTCCAACCCTCTCTAAGGCTAACCTTCCCACCGAGGTCTCAGGGTCAGAACCTGTGGGGTTTACAAAAGGCAGCCTTGGTAACCCTTCCTCTGAGCACTCAGGGGGTGAGTTGGTGGCTTCTTCAGGAGCTGAGCCTGTCTCCACAGGCCCCACAGGGAAGCTGGCTTTACCTGCAAGACAGAGAGAGAGAGAGAGAGAGACAGAGACAGAGACAGAGACAGAGAGAGAGAGAGAGAGACAGACAGAGAGAGAGAGAGAGAGAGAGAGAGAGAGAGAGAGAGAGAGAGAGACAGTGTCATGGCCACTGGTTGGAAATGGTGTGCTCTGAATGAAACCAACAATGCACTTCACGGGAGAGTGGGGGAAAAGCACAACACAAGCTTGAGGAACTAACCCCCACTTTCTTCTTTACCACCTTAAGGACTCAATACTGATTTCCACAACTCAGACCTTGACTTTATGATGGGTCTGGGTAGGTTACTATTTGGAGGGTCAGTGTGGACTTGTTGGGCCGATGGGCCTGTTTCCACACTGTAGGGAATCTAATCTATCTCATCATGTCTCTTCTGCGTTTTTCTTTAATTCCTGCAATCTCTTACATTTTCTTACATTCGCAGCTGCATTAGGCACACAGCTTTGTTGTTTGTGTCTTATTTGTGTTGCTCTAAGTAGAGTAGACCCACCCACTTATTTTCACACCTTAATTTCTATGCATCTTACACCCTTTCTTTTTCTCATTTAACACCATTAATAATGGTTTTGTCTTTTACATGGGGTCTCAGCAATATCTCCTCCATCTACTCCCTCTGTCATAACAATAAATTGACCCATTTTCACTCCGTCTTCAGCTCTGATGTGAAGCATTAACTCTGTTTCCCTCTACAAGGATGCTGCTCGATTTTCTGAGTTTCTGCAGCACTCTGTGATTCTTTCAGTTTTGCAGCATGAGCAATAGTTTGTTTGAACTGAACTTCTGATGTCTGATCCTATCCTCCTCACTGTTCACTGTCTTTCTGTCAAACCTTGAAATCTTCTCCTTCCTATGTCACATATTTGTCTAAGTTATTTATGTATGTAATACAAAGATCAATGGTCCTAACATTAGGCATGAGGGAAGAAGAATAATGTATCTTCCTGCAGTCTTCCTATCTTCTTATCAACCTGTCTCAGGGATGTTATTACGCATCTCTGGAACAGTCGGGATTTGAACCCAGGATCTCTTGCCTGGGATTAAATCACTGCACCAGTGAAGCCCTCTCCCTGCTCCTAATCATTACATGCACAGCATTTCTCTCTGAGTTATATTCCTCATCCAATGCCATTTCTCCTTCAATCGCATGTTTACATTTTCCTAATAAGTCAATTAAATAGCACCTCACCTTTTTGAAAGTATACGTATATAACATGAAATATGTGAAACTCAGCTAATTCCAGTTACTTTATCCAAGAACTCCATCAATCCATAATACCTGTCATTTGTTATACTCTTCTTCAAAGAACAAAGCCACGATTTATCTTGGATCACTAGGGGGCACTATTTTCAAACTCCCACGCCTTTTGGCCCACTCCCATATTTTCATTGTTCCTTTACTCAGCAACCCTCACACATTCTATCCAGACCAGGGAAAAGTTTTACTTTTACAAAGTCTGGTACAAAGTCACTGGATTGAAAGAAGTCCAATGAACCTGTTTGTTTAGTGACTGTAATTAATGTCAATCTCTGTGGGCCCTAACTGAGTCACTGGATGGATTCCTCCTTCTATTAATAAATGAGTGTGAGCTACAATGTTCCTCGAAACAGGGAGAGATGACAGATCAGAATCTGATCAGAGCAGACTGCAATGTTACCACAATGGGCAGGAGTCTGTCTGGGACAATTGACTACTTTTCTGCAAATTATCACAGAATGCATTTGGAACGTCGGATCCAATACATACTTCTGATTATTCGACATATTTACTATTCGACTCTCGCTGCTGTTGGTATTCCTAGTAAGTATCTCTCTCTGGCTAGTAATTCTGTGAATCATGATTTAACTTTATTACAATTATTTTCATTTCCTATTCCCCAACTTTCATCTTTTAGAATGGGTTTCCTACACTGACATGCACACACTCACTCTGCCTTTCCTGCAAGCACACCTTTCAGTTTATGGAGTGAATCTGTGTTGCAGAACTATAATTTATTTCGCTCAAAAAATGCAT